>NC_092338.1:322462500-322810000 GCF_046630445.1 Rutidosis leptorrhynchoides | reverse complement strand
ACATATGGCTTGGTATTTTGAACTTTAAAAAGAGTGAAACATCACGTTTTAGGCCATTTTTGGGGAATTTAAAAATTTTATGGTCTAATCCGTGATTTTAAAGAAACCAAAATCGTTTCACGTGTTCATTATTTTGGACATGAAATCCTACGAGTACGGGGAACTCAATAGTAGGTCACCTATACCAAAACGGGTGTAAACCGTGAGAGAGCGGTGATTGCATAGCTTGGTCGGAAACCGAACCTCGTGCCAGATCAAAACCCTAAGGGCGGTCTTCATTGCTCAGAACCAGGGCAACGTATGCGCTTGACCACTGGATAACCCTTCGGATGTATCGTTTCCATCTTGGTAAGGAAGTAAAGTCTTCCGAAAGATGTTTCAAACCGAGTGTCAATTGAAATAGATTGGCATTCTCGAGTGAGTCAGATCCACTCATTAAGGAAGTAAAGTGTAGTGACCCAAACTTTTCCATGTTTATATATATTAAATGAAATTGATATTTACATGATTAAGTGTTTCCAACATGTTAAGCAATCAAACTTGTTAAGACTTGATTAATTGAAATAGGTTTCATATAGACAATTAACCACCCAAGTTGACCGGTGATTCACGAACGTTAAAACTTGTAAAAACTATATGATGAAATATATATGATTATATATATAGTTAACATGATATTATGATAAGTAAGTATCTCATTAGGTATTTTAACAATGAGTTATATACATAAAATTGAGACTATTAAATTAAGAAACTCGAAAACGATATATATAACGATTATCGTTATAACAACGTCTTACTAGGTACATATGAATCATATTAAGATATTGATACACTATGTTTAATCATGATAAATGATAAGTAAACATGTCATTAAGTGTATTAACAATGAACTACATATGTAAAAACAAGACTACTAACTTAATGATTTCGAAACGAGACATATATGTAACGATTATCGTTGTAACGACATTTAAATGTATATATATCATATTAAGATATATTAATATATCATAATATCATGATAATATAATAATTTAACATCTCATTAGATATAATAAACATTGGTTTAACAACATTTAACAAGATCGTTAACTTAAAGGTTTCAAAACAAATTTACATGTAACGACTAACGATGACTTAACGACTCAGTTAAAATGTATATACATGTAGTGTTTTAATATTTATTCATAAACTTTTGAAAGATTTCAAGACACTTATCAAAATACTTCTACTTAACAAAAATGCTTACAATTACATCCTCGTTCAGTTTCATCAACAATTCTACTCGTATGCACCCGTATTCGTACTCGTACAATACACAGCTTTTAGATGTATGTACTATTGGTATATATACTCCAATGATCAGCTCTTAGCAGCCCATGTGAGTCGCCTAACACATGTGAGAACCATCATTTGGCAACTAGCATGAAATATCTCATAAAATTATAAAAATATTAGTAATCATTCATGACTTATTTACATGAAAACAAAATTACATATCCTTTATATCTAATCCATATACCAATGACCAAAAACACCTACAGACAGTTTCATTCTTCAATTTTCTTCATCTAATTGATCTCTCTCAAGTTCCATCTTCAAGTTCTAAGTGTTCTTCATAAATTCCATAAGTATAGTTTCATAAAAATCAAGAATACTTCCAAATTGGAAAGTCTACTTCCAAGCTTTCTAATCCATCCCAAGTAATCATCTAAGATCAAGGAACCTTTGGTATTTACAGTAGGTTATCTTTCTAATTCAAGGTAATATTCATATTCAAACTTTGATTCAATTTCTACAACTATAACAATCTTATTTCGAGTGAAAATCTTACTTGAACTGTTTTCGTGTCATGATTCTGCTTCAAGAACTTTCAAGCCATCCAAGGATCCTTTGAAGCTAGATCTATTTTTCTCATTTCCAGTAGTTTTATCCAGAAAACTTGAGGTAGTAATGATGTTCATAACATCATTCGATTCATACATATAAAGCTATCTTATTCGAAGGTTTAAACTTGTAATCACTAGAACATAGTTTAGTTAATTCTAAACTTGTTCGCAAATAAAAGTTAATCCTTCGAACTTGACTTTTAAAATCCACTAAAGACATGTTATATATCTATATGATACGCTAACTTAATGATTTAAAATCGAAAAACATGATGAACACCATAAAATCGGATATACGCCGTCGTAGTGAAATCGGGGGCTGTTTTGGTTTGGATAATTAAAAACTATGATAAACTTTGATTTAAAAATTTTTCTTCTGGGAAAATGATTTTTCATATGAACATGAAACTATATCCAAAAATCTTGGTTAAACTCAAAGTGAAAGTATGTTTTTCAAAATGGTCATCAAAATGTCGTTCTTTCGACGGAAATGACTACCTCTTTAGTAATTGACATGTAACATAAATTTCTGACTATAAACCTATACTTTTTCTATCTGGATTCTTAAATTAGAGTTCAATATGAAACCATAGCAATTTGATTCACTCAAAATGGATTTAAAATGAAGAAGTTATGGGTAAAACAAGATTGGATATTTTTGATCTTTTTAGCTACGGGAAATGTTTAACAAATCTATACAAATGATATCTTAGCTAACTAATATTGTATTATACATGTATTCTAATATATTATGTAATCTTGGGATACCATAGACACGTATGCAAATGTTTTGACATATCATATCGACCCATGTATATATATTATTTGGAACAACCATAGACACTCTATATGCAGTAATGTTGGAGTTAGCTATACAGGGTTGAG
Source organism: Rutidosis leptorrhynchoides (assembly GCF_046630445.1). Classification (NCBI taxonomy): domain Eukaryota; kingdom Viridiplantae; phylum Streptophyta; class Magnoliopsida; order Asterales; family Asteraceae; genus Rutidosis; species Rutidosis leptorrhynchoides. Next base: position 322,807,223 of record NC_092338.1, on the reverse strand, counting down.
GTTGATTCCAAAAATATATATACTTTTAGTTGTGATCTAGCCTGAGACGTGTATACACTGGGTCGTGGATTGATTCAAGATAATATATATCGATTTATTTCTGTACATCTAACTGTGGACAACTAGTTGTAGGTTACTAACGAGGACAGCTGACTTAATACACTCAAATCTTTAAAACATAATAAAAATGGTTGTAATTATATTTTGATTATACTTTGATATATATGTACATATTTGTATAGGTTTGTGAATCGATCCGTGGCCAAGTCTTATTTTCGAGGAAGGAAATATATGTGAAAGTGAGTTATAGTCCCACTTTTAAAATCTAATATTTTTGGGATGAGAATACATGCAGGTTTTATAAATGATTTACAAAATAGACACAAGTACGTGAAATTACATTCTATGGTTGAATTATCGAAATCGAATATGCCCCTTTTTATTAAGTCTGGTAATCTAAGAATTAGAGAACAGACACCCTAATTGACGTGAATCCTAAAGATAGATCTATTGGGCCTAACAAACCCCATACAAAGTACCGGATACTTTAGTACTTCGAAATTTATATCATATCCGAAGGGTGTCCCGGAATGATGGGGATATTCTTATTTATGCATCTTGTTAATGTCAGTTACCAGGTGTTCACCATATGAATGATTTTTATCTCTATGTATGGGATGTATATTGAAATATGAAATCTTGTGGTCTATTATTATGATTTGATAATATATAGGTTAAACCTATAACTCACCAACATTTTTGTTGACGTTTTAAGCATGTTTATTCTCAGGTGATTATTAAGAGCTTCCGCTGTTGCATACTAAAATAAGGACAAGATTTGGAGTCCATGCTTGTATGATATTATGTAAAAACTGCATTCAAGAAACTTATTTTTGATGTAATATATTCTTATTGTAAACCATTATGTAATGGTCGTGTGTAAACGGTATATTTTAGATTATCATTATTTGATAATCTACGTAATGCTTTTAAACCTTTATCGATAAAATAAAGGTTATGGTTGTTTTAAAAATGAATGCAGTCTTTGAAAAACATCTCATATAGAGGTCAAAACCTCGCGACGAAATCAATTAATATGGAACGTTTATAATCAATATGAACGGGACATTTCATAAAGTCTTCCGACCGTTTCACTTGGTACGTATACCTCTTAAGCTGTATCATTTCAATCATATTACGATGAGGTACTGTTAGAGGTGAAAGTCTTGAACTTTCAAATCATGTTCATTATTTTGAATGTGAAATCCTACATGAACATAAAAATTCATACGTAGGTCACCTACACCAAGGTGGGCGTCAACAGTATGAACGGTGATTGAATCGTGTGGTCGAAGCCGGGCCATACGCTAGATCGAAAACTTTAATAGGGCGATCCTCATTGTTTCTCATAACAAGGACAATGTTGCGTCCGACCACTTTATTTAACCACATAGGATGTATCCATTCCATCCTAAAGGGAGTCAAGTCTCCTGACCAACACACTTGATGACTTTTGTCATAAGTTGTAGTCCAGACCAGCTGTAGGTTGATGAACAGTCTTGAAAAGTCTTCTCTAACATCGGCTGGAAATCCACTAGGCCTCGGCATCAAACAGGGAGCTAGTGGTCAGACTTATCTCAATGAGGGAGATCTGTCTCGTAAAAGGGGGGGCACCATGCATACACAAAATGTCAGTGATTTATCAGATCCCCGAAAGGATAATCTCCTTAAAGATTAATCAGCTTTTAAGCCTGATGAACCTCAATCTTCATGATTGATTTAACAGATTAGATGGTTACCTCATGACTGTCGATGATATCTGGATATAATGTAGTATCCTCCTAACCTACATTATTTTCTTACCGACATCAATGCGATGTTAGGTACTTGTTGGAGGCTTGGCTTGACCAATTGCATGGTAGCCCGCGCGTTCGTTTGCTGTATCTTTGGTGCTCGGTTTCACTTGATTCCCGTTTTCTTTGAAGACTATATTATGGTTCGAGATTCTCTACTTCATCATTATGGTACGTTATTGAGGCTATCTTTAGTTACTTTATTCATAACATATTTCTTGAGGTTTGGGAATATTTTTGTGTGGGAATGCAAGTGGGAACCATGGTTGATATCTACTCCAAATCCGTGCCCACGCTAGTTTGCTTGATTAGTTCATGTTCGTTTGGTTCTACACATACTTTTGAAGATGTTATTATATGGTAGAAGATTATTTTCGAGTCGGTATTGCTTGAGGACAAGCAAGACTCTAGTATGGGGTGATTTGATATCGCATAATTCAACTACGTTTATCTTAGCAATATCCGTCATATTTTAGTCCTTTGGATACGGTTTGGAGGCGTTTTGTTGATATTTGAGAAGATTCAAGTTTAAGAGCTACAAAGATGATAAAGTTGGACATTTAAGCTTTTAACCTGCATTATATATTGTTTTATCTTGAGGTACCATTTATCGAGTTTGGTTTGAGTTTTTTGAAGTCATGTAATAAGTTGGTGATTTTGCAATGTGCGCGCCTGCACGAAAACGGTCATTTCTCACTGCTCGGGACTCGGATTGAAGTGAATCAGAATTCCAGACGTCCGTAATTCAAAGACCTACAACTTTTGTTTTCATTGTTTCTAGAAATTATGAACTGAGCTGCGAGAAAGAGACAGAAAAGCGTCGGGATAGAGTGCAACTAAAATGCAATATTAAATTTGGGCTGGAAATGAGTTGGGCCATTTCATGGGAACCCACCCACGAGATATTGGAACTGAATTTTTAGGATGGACTTATTTTTATTATTATTATTATTTTATGGGGCTCATAATGGCAATAAACCAAATCATCACTTGATTATTATAAAGAATACTAGGGATACACGTACAGATTCGTTTTTTTTAGGGTGTGTGGAGCTGCGAGTTGGGGTGCGGCTGTACAACAGGCGTGGGACCCCTGTTGGGGGTTGTTTCTGTCGATTAGCAAGGAAAAGAGGTAAGGCAATTGTGCTTTTTTGTATACTACAAACAAGAAAGGTGGTCCTCTTGTGGTGTTTGGCACGTGAAGGCAAGAAACAAGTAGACCATCCTTGTGTGTTGGTGTCGACGTCAGAGAATAGAGAAGGAGAAGGGGAGTTATTTCCCTACTTTTACTCTATTTATTTTGCTCATGTATAACTCATACTCCGTATATTTATATGTTGTTTACAACTATAATTTATTGGTACTTTTATTTAATCATTTATTTCTATGCAAGTGATGAATTATTTGTGCTTTAATTATTTGTGTTTGTGTTCAATTTATATTACGGTCATGAGCTAAATACTTTATGTTCATCTAGATTAATAACCTTAGTATTGGATGATTTCTTTAATACTTATATGATTTTTGCATGATAAATTAGAGTTTGGATAAAGAACCATACTTGTGGGTGTTAATGTATGTTATGAGATTGATTAGTGTACTTGTTTGGACAAAGGGAACCCTGTTTCAATTTAGTGCATTAATTTTCAATTAATTTGTCTTAATTAATTGGGCGCTTACTGGACCAAGGGGTAAATTGGGTAACATATGTTGAACAAAACAGGGGTGAATTGTGTGGAGCGAACGCGTAATCAATTTAATCAAAATCTCTGAATTAGTTAATTACATAGTCACAAGCAACAAGGTCTTTGGTGAGAGGTAACCCTAAGCCGATAAAAATCATAGCTTGAATGTTCGTAAAAGAGAACTCTAAACGAACCGACTTAGTAATTACATGCATTTTATCACTATAACTTGTGCTTAATACTATATCATCTGACACCGAGGGTAAAAGATCTAGGCCAGCATTTTTTTGTCTATTGAATTCAAAACTATCTTTTATTTGTTTGTTGAGTCTGCATTTATTTTCTATAAACTTAAAAACGAAAAAATATTGTCATTTATTTTATTCACCTTCTATTGACAATCCGGTCGTTAAATGGAAAACCCTCATTTTTGTCATTTTCTTATTTCTTTAAGTTTAGTTAATTACATTTAGTTTAATAATCTTAAATTGCACTTAATATTGTCCTTGGAACAATCTTGGATTTTATCAGATTCTATACTGCTACCCGATCGGGTAGACTGCCCGTTAGTGTGTAGTAATCTCTTTAAGCGGTATTTTCCAGAGATAAATTATAGATACAATTTTACACATCACTAACTCTTCATAGATAACATCTTTTAGTTGGAAGACTCGTTCCTATGCTTTAATACGCCTGTTATCAATCCACAAAGTGTAAAGCATCTTATGCACATCATCTTTATAATTCCTCCCCACCATTAACCAACGGGGTCTAATCCAACCACCAAGTAACCTTAATTTTACGCGTTGATATCCACTCATAACCAGCACCATAATCATCACTACCTCGCACATGACTTAACCAAATAGCAGGGTTAGACCTTTCCCCCCACTCTCATGCATCTCTTTCCGCTTCCTGTTGTTGTCTCTGTCTCTGTAATCATAAATAAACAACAAAACACAAACAATGCAAACACTAGAGTTAGGGTAAATAGTTTGCACATCATCGTAACTCATAATCCATAATCAATCATGTTAATGTCAGTCGCAATATAACCATGATGTTACATCAAACATAAAAATCACATGGCATATAAGAGTTGTTCTAAGTCGACATTAATAATTATCAAGCAATGTAATTATATCACAACACATTCATATTCAAAGCAATTATCCAATTCATGTTGAAATATAGTCATCATCATATAGCAATTGAAAATCGTTTATCATAATGTTGGTAATATTTTCCGTATAGAGGATAAAAGGTACCAGTACAGTACAATAACACCCTAGCGTTGAGCGATATGTTTTCGACTGATGTTTGCCATCAGGAAAGTATCCCTGCAAGCCCGGAACACGGATGAGAAATCCGTGGGGTGGTCTCAATCAGTCTTTGGACCAATCTGGAATTAGTCCGTGTAGCGTTCTGTTGCTAAGCAGTTAAGGTTATAGAGTGAGAAAGAACTGTGTAAGAGAGAAAGTGTACTTCTCTCTGACTGAGGTTTAGATATCAAATGTGGTGACCCAAGGGGTCTATTTATTGGCATAGAATGTCCGAAATTCTTGGGAACACGTGTCAAACGCTGATTAATTCAGTTATGCGATATATCCAGAATCGCCTTTGGCGTGTGCAGACGTGGCTGCGTGCCGCTCACATGCTTAATCAAAGGTCTTAAGCATAGAAGCTGCTTGCAGGGCTTACGCATAATGCTGGACGGTCTGCTGAGCGCTGGACGGATAATGCTAAAATTTGCCAAAACTGCAATATTTAATGCATTTTGATAATTTCTTTTGTATAAAAATGATGCTTTTATGCGTGTATCCCCTAGGATACACCATTAAGTCCCCCCCCAGTATAATGTCTTTATTTTTGCAAAAAATAAAGTCATTAAACTATAAAAAATAAAAGATGCTTTTTTCCTCGAGAACACAAACTGATGTCGCCGTCTGTAATTATGACTTGACGTCACCCTCTAATGATGAGTTTGCCACCAAAACATCCCTAAATTTATTTTGATTTATTTTCTGAAATATAAAATTAATCTCAATTGATCTGGTCTGTACACGTGGTTCAATCTTACCCATTCACTGTCCACCAATTTGACTATAAATGATCCGTTCACATTTCAATTTCCATTTTCCGAAACTCTTTAAGTCTTTCAAGGATCTTCTTTATGAAATCAAATCTAGGGTTTAACAATCATGTCTATAAGGTTAGTATTCAAATTCTTTCTCCTCTGTTTCTGTTACTTTTTCTTACTACCATGGACGAGTCTAGCAGTACATCTTCCTAGAATAATACACACAATGTAAATATGATTCAATCAAGTATAACAGAAGCAAATATAGATAAACTCTGTATAGCATACAAGAACCTTAGACGTTTGAACCCAATAGTCCCATCTCCAGACGATAGAGCCAATAAACCTCCCGCAAACTATAGGAAACCTCCATCTTCCCCCTTCTGTTTTTCTACAACGAGTTCTTGCCCATTACGGGATAGGTTTGAGCCAAATCCATCCTTTTGATTTACAAAAAATAATTTTGTTCGAAATGTATTGCAATTCTTTGAATAGGAAACCAAAAGTACAAATTTTTCACGAGTTATTTAGAACTCGATTAGTTGGTCAATGTTAGTACACATTCGACTACAAACCAGGGAAATCCTTTACCGGCGAGAAAGAATCTTCGTTAAAAGGCTGGAAAGAACACTTTTTCTTTGTTAACGATAGGGTCATCAAATATCCATGGGCAAGTGTTCTCTAATGGGATAAAACTAAAATTGGTGCCACGAAAGTTATCGAGCTAACAGAGAGAAGAAACAACCATTGAAGCGTGGAAGGTATTGAAACTTCCACAAAGATTATATGCTGATTATGAAGCCATTCTTCTACTCTGCGGCATGAGTAACAATTGGCCATCTCAGTTTATGCCAGTACTGTATTGGACAGGCCATGGTAGGCTCCCTTATGATTATGTTTTGTTTTTATTGTAGCAACATAAGTCTGATATGTTCTTATGTATGTTTTTTCTGCTTGTATTTGTGTTTCTGTTATTCAGACGAAGAAATGAAGGTCCACAACACTTGTAACAAGGCAAACCTTGACAATGTCATTGTTCAGGAGAGAGAAAAAATTGCTGAGGATTTTGAGGCTAAAAAAGCTAAAGGTACTGAGTTTGAAGAGCAACTGAAAAGCCCATAAAGGAGGACGACGGTGGTAGTGCTGCACAACCTTCACCAGATTTAGAGAATATTGGAGTGACCCCATCCGTCTAGCTCAAAGAAAACATCCAAACCTCGAAGCGTGCCGGAAAATGGGCAATTGTTGAGTCTGCTTCTCCACGCAAGAAAGAAAGAAGTATGCATTCTGGCTGTGTATTGCTATTATATGTTTATCATAAGTTGCTTTATACTCAGCTGTTGTGTTATTTGATCAGAACTAATCCTTCGAGATGAGGATGAAGATGATGATGCCACTGTTGAAGGCAACGAAGGTGATGAAAATGACGATGATGAGGATGATGTTAATGATGATTATGAAGATGTTGATGATGATGTTGTTAAGACACCCCCTTTCTCTACTCCACAGTTTTCCAAAGGTCCTGGCACTACACAATCTTCTTCTTCCTCTCTTTCACCATCCGCTGTGCTGCTAGCCAGCTTGAGGTCATTTCTGGAGGACCCCGTCAACAACTCTGACAGCTTTATTGATTTGTTAAAGGTAATCTTGTGATCTGATTTCTCCATTTAATAATTAATTATTCACATATTTGTTAACCACATATTTTTGTGCAGACATACTCTATTGCTGATCTTTCCTCTTCGCTATCCACCATGACCCTAAAACAAAGCTGCCAATCTACTGCTACATCTCTTGTGTTGCACACGCAACATGTGCTACACAACCTGAAAATGCAGGAGGCACAAGAGGTTGTGGTGGCCAATGCTGTAAAGAATGTAGCCAAGCTGAAAAAACTGGAAGTAGGTATGTAAGATGTGCACCAAAAGTGGAGGACTACATCTGATTTGGTGCAGAAGAGAGATGAGGCTCTAAGTTGGTAGAGGGGAAGTGTGTTGAGGTGAGGTCGGAGAGAGATAGTTTGACGACCCGGAAATTTCTGACCAAATTTAAACTTAATCTTAATATGATTTCGACACGATAAGCAAAGTCTGTTATGTTGAGTCTCAAAAATATTGAAATTTAATTCATGTAATCAATTACCCTTTTGACCGTTCTCGACGATTCACGAACAATTAATTGTAAATAGATATGCGTGTGTGTCTATATATATATATATATATAATAATTCGAAATATAATTTGAAGTATTATATGTTGTTGTTATTAAAAATTAATAAAATAAAAATAAGATATTATAATAATTAATATTTAAAATATATCTCTATGTATAAATAAAGTATATGAAAAATAAATATTAAATGATTGTAATACGTTTGATGTTTCGATTGATATTAAGCAAGTTAAATTCAAACCTATGTAATTTTAAAATAAAATGTGATACAAAAATGAGTTCTATAAATTTTAGGCTTATTAAAAATGTATTTAGGAACTATTTAATAAGTTTTAACACTTTTTATATTTTATCTAGAATTGAGAGGGACAGTTGATGTAATTTTTATTTAACAAATTAATGACCAAATTTTATACCATAATGACTGAAATAAATAAAGATAATTACTATGAAAGTTTGGGATTTTTCTGAAGACTTTTATCAGCCACTGATTTCAAATAGTGGACGATACACAGTCCGTGAAAACTGTCGGTACTAATAAACAAAATGAATGGTAGCTATACTATTCGGGTACTGTGTGTGTGCACGTTTTAATTCATTGAACATCTAATATTATTATTATATATTATTTTTATATTGATTACTGTATTACTTTTCTTTCTATATTAATTTATATATATATATATTGTGATATATTCATATAAGGGATATATAGATATACTTGTACATATGAATCCTCATCTCCATAAACCACTTTCTTTCTTGCTTTTCTTCTTGTGAACCCCGATCATCTCCTACTACAACCACACCAAACCACCACCTGATCACCCCCCTTTACCACTTTGAACCTGCAACTTGTATTGTGGCTTTTGATTCAAACCATACCATCACCAAACCATTACCTTTTGCTGCTACTAAGATCGAACACCACCACTTCTGCACACTTGTCCGATTGTTGTTACTATTTTTCCTGTTTCTACTTTTGTTCTATTCCTAGTCGCTACTCAACTCGAAAACCATAAACCATCACAAGCCGTCACTAGTTGTTGGTATTGTTGACAACGACCATCACCATAACCACAACCTCACCCACTACTATTTTATTCAATTCATCCTTGTTGCTTTGAAGATTGCTGCTTGCTCGTTGTTAGAATCGAAAACCCATTAAAGAAGATGAGGAATAGTGAAACGGATGAGGGTATAACGATGATGAATTATTATTGTTTTACGCTGCCATGCTTTCTGTTTGCTCTCTGTTTTGAAGACCAATAGAAACAACCACTCGCCTCTTCTGTTTACTTCTATTTAAGTGCAGCTGCACTGTTCGCTTCTGTTTTGGCCGGTGACAACCACCACCATCTTTACGTCTTTCTGTTTGCAATCACCACAACATCACAATTAATTTTGCTACTGTCGCCGCCTCTTTCTTTTCTCTTTTTCCATCCAGAAACCACCCCAAATTCATCATTTATCTACCTTGGTTGCTACTGTTTATGCAAAAAAGATTGGACCAGATGATGATAAGGTGATGTCACTGTGATGTTAGTAGTAATGATAAAAGTCACGATGTTAAATGATAATGATAATTGAATGATGACTTATGATGATGGTATGATGATGATGAAGTCGATGATAAAGGATGAGGATGACATGATCATGATGATGATCGTGATGATTAAAATGATGATGTTTATGATTTGATGATGATGATGAGATGACGATGTATGAAAGGGATGATGATTCACGATTAGGTTTATGTTGATGGTTAAAATAAAAGATGATGATAATAGATTGTATTTGTTTTGGGCTGCTATTAAACACCAACCACACTTCAATTTATTATCGGGCCGTTGTGTTTGTTACCAACCACACCAACCAGACTACAATTAAAAAGTGAAATAAGTCAAGAAACACGAAATGGAGGAATGGTTGTGTTTGTTGTCGGGTGAGCGAGAGGTCGCGAGTTCGAGCCCAGTCTGAGGTAATTTTTTTTAGACAAAGCTTTAAGGGTATACACAATTACTTTTATTTCTATTATTATCATTATTATTATTAATTATTATGATTATTGTTATGATTATATTTATTAGTTAATAATGTTATTATTATGATTCAAATTATTATTTTTATGATTATTATCATTTCATTATTATTATTATTATTATTATTATTATTATTATTATTATTATTATTATTATTATTATTATTATTATTATTATTATTATTATTATTATTATTATTATTATTATTATTATTATTATTATTATTATTATTATTATTATTATTATTATTATTATTATTATGTGTATTATTAATTATTGTTACGATTAGGATTATTATTATTAAGATTGTTAGAATTATAATTATTATTACTAATGTCATATTTATATTTATAAGTATTAAAGACATTATTATCATTAGTATATTTTTTTTATAAGTATTACTAACATTATTATTAATCTTATCATTTAGGTATTATGATTATTAGTATAGTATGATTACGCTTATTAATGTTATCATTATTTTTAATTAATAATAGTATTAGTATCATTTTTAAACATTAGTATTATTAATCTATTTATAATTAATATTATTAAACTTTTCATTTAAAAACTGTTATTTTAATTATTATAAGATTTATTAATAAAAATATCATTAATATTATTATTATGAGAATCAGTAATATTATTATCATTATTATTAATACTAGTATTATCATTATTATTATTTTAATCATTACTAATATTATTGTAGTGTTTTATAATTACTATTCTTAACAAACAAATGAAATATATATATAGATATATATAAAATATTTAATACATATGACATAACAAAATTTATATTTTTAAAATTAATATATATCAATGTCAAACGTTTTCCAGTTACATTTTCTTTAATAAATGACTTTGATTTGATAATTAATACGAATACTTTTCGAAAACGTCTCATGTAGAGGGCGTGACCGCTAAACTGTGGGACCAGGAGTTAATATTCCGTTAGTGGATTCTGACGGGGTATTACAGTTTGCCAAAGGATAAATCCCGAAAATAGACACGATTTAAAAAAAAAACGTTGACTATATCAGAGCTACGAATCAAAAGATACGATAGATCGAACATTTTGGCCAAAGACACAAAATACCAAGCACCACGAACCGTCGGTGGTGTTTGGTGCGTGGTGCGATTTTGCGAGGAAAGATATCTTTTTCGAAATCTAGACGACCTCGAATGGCAAGCACGTTTAGAGAGTCTTGCTCATTCGGCCGTTTTAGGGTGATCTTGAGAATTTCAGCACAATCTTAAACCGAAGGTTATGGGCCGCCAAATGGTACTCCATCTAGCGGCGCATACTAATGACTTAAAAAAAAGTGTTTAATGAATTGACATTAGTTTCAAATTTATACCCGTTATACATAATTACATTGCGAATAAAATAAGAGGCCTTAAAACGATATATACCATGCTAAGTCATGCATACACAAAACTATAATAAGATATAAATTGAAAACGTTCAAAGAGAACATTAAAAATGAGTAAAATGTCTTTTTCGGCATCCTAACGACCTCGAATGTAAAGACACTATCCAGGAGTTTTTATGTTAGGTTCATTTTAGGGTGATCTCTAGAATTTCAGCACAATCTGAAATCGAAGGTTATTCGCCGCCAAATGGTACTCCATCAGGCGGTGCATATTAATGATTTAAAAAAGCGTGTTTAATGATGTGACATTAGATTCAAATCTATATGCGTTATACATAATTACATTGCGAGTGAAATAATAGGCCTTAAAACAATATGTACCATGCTAAGTCATGATTAAACAAAAGGAATAATATCAATGAAATTCAAAACGGTCAAAAACGAAAAAGGCAAAATTGAAGGCTTTTGAGGTATCGTTTCGAAAAATATTGGGAAAAACCGCCTACGGTAGTTTGCCAACGGAAAGATCCCGAAAAAATACACGATTTGAAAAAAACGGTGACTAAATTGGAGCTACGAGTCAAAAGATACGATAGAATGAACATTTTGACCAAAGACACAAAACACCAAGCACCACGAACCGTCGGTGGTGTTTGGTTCGTGGTGCGATTTTGCAAGGAAAGATGTCTTTTTTAGAATCTAGACGAACTCGAATGGGAATTACGTTCAGAGAGTCTTCCTCATTCGGCAGTTTTAGGGTGATCTTGAGAATTTCAGCGCAATCTTAAACTGAAGGTTATGCGCCGCCAAGTGGTACTCCATCTGGCGGCGCATACTAATGATTTAAAAAACATATTTAATGAAGTGACATTAGATTTAAATTTGTACCCGTCATACATAATTAATTTGCGAGTGAAATAATAGGCCTTAAAACGATATATACCATGCTAAGTCATGCATACACAAAACTAATCATAAGATATAAATTGAAAACGTTCAAAGAGAACATTAAAAATGAGTAAAATGTCTTTTTTCTGCATCCTAACGACCTTGAATGTCAAGACAATATCCACGAGTCTTTATCTTAGGGTCATTTTAGGGTAATCTCGAGAATTTCAGCACAATCTGAAACCGAATGTTATGCGCCGCCAAATGGTACTCCATCAGGCGGCTGATATTAATGATTTAAAAAAGCGTCTTTAATGAAGTGACATTAGATTCAAATCTATATGCGTTATACATAATTACATTACGAGTGAAATATAGTCCTTAAAACAATATGTACCATGCCAAGTCATGCATACACAAAAGGAATAATATGAATGAAATTCGAAACGGTCAAAATTGAAAAAAGGCAAAATTGAAGACTTTCGAGGTCTCGTTTCGAAAAATATTTGGGACAAACCGCCTACAGATGTTTACCAAGAGATCCCGAAAAAATATACGATTTTAAAAAAATGATGACTAAATCGGAGCTACGAGTCAGAAGATACGATAGATCGAATATTTTGGCCAAAGATAAAAAACACCAAGCACCAGAACCGTCGGTGGTGCGTGGTACGTGGTGCGATTTTGTGAGGAAAGATGTTTTTTTCAGAATCTAGATGACCTTGAATGGCAAGAATGTTCAGAGAGCCTTGCTCGTTCGGCCGTTTTATGGTGATCTTGAGAATTTCAGCACAATCTTATACCGAAGGTTATGCGCCGCCAAATCGTACTCCATCTGGCAGCGCATACTAATGATTTAAAAAAACGTGTTTAATGAAGTGACATTAGATTCAAATTTATACCCATTATACATAATTACATTGCGAGTGAAATAATAGGCATTAAAGTGATATATACCATGCTAAGTCATGCATACACAAAACTAATAATAAGATATAAATTGAAAACGTTCAAAGAGAACATTAAAAATGAGTAAAATGTCTTTTTTGGCATCCTAACGACCTCGAATGTCAAGACACTATCCATGAGTCTTTATCTTAGGGTCTTTTTAGGGTGATTTCGAGAATTTTAGCACCATCTGAAACTGAAGGTTATGCACCGCCAAATGGTACTCCATCAGGCGGCGCATATTACTGATTTAAAAAAGAGTGTTTAATGAAGTGACATTAGATTCAAATCTATATGCGTTATACATAATTACATTGCGAGTGAAATATAGGACTTTAAACAATATGTACCATGCTAAGTCATGCATACACAACAGGAATAATATGAATGAAATTCAAACGGTCAAAATCGAAAAAAGGCAAAATTGAAGGCTTTCGAGGTCTCATCTCGAAAAATATTTGGGACAAACTGCCTACGAAAGTTTTCCAACGGATAGATCCCGAAAAAATATACGATTTGAAAAAAACGGTGACTAAATCGGAGCAACGAGTCAGAAGATACGATAGATCGAACATTTTTGCTAAAGACACAAAACACCAAGCACCAGAACCATCGGTGGTGTTTGGTGCGTGGTGCGATTTTGCGAGGAAAGCTGTCTTTTTCAGAATCTAGATGACCTCGAATGGCAAGAACTTTTAGAGAGACTTGCTTGTTCGGCCGTTTTATGGTGATCTTGATAACTTCAGAACAATCTTAAACCGAAGGTTATGCGCCGCCAAATGGTACTTCATCTTGCGGCGCACACTAATGATTTAAAAAAACGTGTTTAATGAAGTGACATTAGATTCAAATTTGTACCCGTCATACATAATTACATTGTGAGTGAAATAATAGGCCTTAAAACGATATATACCATGCTAAGTTATGCATACACAAAACTAATCATAAGATATAAATTGAAAACGTTCAAAGAAAACATTAAGAATGAGTAAAATGTCTTTTTTCCTCATCCTAATGACCTTGAATGTCAAGAAAATATCCAAGAGTCTTTATCTTAGGGTCGATTTAGGGTGATCTTAAGAATTTCAGCACAATCTGAAACCGAAGGTTATGCGCTGCCAAATGGTACTCCATCAGGCGACGCCTATTAATGATTTAAAAAAGCGTCTTTAATGAAGTGACATTAGATTCAAATCTATATGCGTTATACATAATTACATTGCGAGTGAAATATAGGCCTTAAAACAATATGTACCATGCCAAGTCATGCATACACAAAAGGAATAATATGAATGAAATTCAAAACGTTCAAAATCGAAAAAAGGCAAAATTGAATACTTTCGAGGTCTCGTTTCGAAAAATATTTGGGACAAACCGCCTACGGATGTTTGCCAATGGATAGATCCCGAAAAAATATACGGTTTGAAAAAAACGGTGACTAAATCGGAGCTACGAGTCAGAAGATACGATAGATCGAACATTTTGGCCAAATACACAAAACACAAAGCACCAGAACTGTTGGTGGTGGTTGGTGCGTGGTGTGATTTTGCGAGAAAAGATGTCTTTTTCGGAATCTAGATGACCTCGAATGGCAAGAACGTTCAGAGAGTCTTGCTCGTTCGGCCGTTTTATGGTGATCTTGAGAATTTTAGCACAATCTTAAACCGAAGGTTTCTGCGCCGCCAAATGGTACTCCATCTGGCGGCGCATACTAATGATTTAAAAAAACTTATTTAATGAAGTGACATCAGATTCAAATTTATACCCGTTATACATAATTACATTTCGAGTGAAATAATAGGCTTTAAAGAGATATATACCATGCTAAGTCATGCATACAAAAAACTAATAATAAGATATAAATTGAAAACGTTCAAAGAGAACATTAAAAATGAGTAAAATGTCTTTTTTCGGCATCCTAACCACTTCGAATGTCAAGACACTATCCATGAGTCTTTATCATAGGTTCGTTTTAAGGTAACTCGAGATTTTCAGCACCATCTGAAACCGAAGGTTATGCGCCACCAAATGGTACTCCATCAGGTGGCGCATATTAAAGATTTAAAAAAGCGTATTTAATGAAGTGACAATAGATTCAAATCTATATGCGTTATACATAATTATATTATGAGTGAAATATAGGCCTAAAAACAATATGTACCATGCTAAGTCATGCATACACAAAAGGAATAATATGAATGAAATTTAAAACGGTCAAAATCGAAAAAAGGCAAAGTTGAAGGCTTTGGAGGTATCGTTTCGAAAAATATTTTGGACAAACCGCTTTTGGTAGTTTGCCAACGGATAGATACCTAAAAAATACACGATTTGAAAAAAAAAAGTTGACAAAATTGGAGTTACGAGTCAAAAGATACGATAGATCGAACATTTTGGCCAAAAACACAAAACAACAAGAACCACGAACCGTCAGTGGTGTTTGGTGCGTGGTGCGATTTATGGAGGAAATATGTCTTTTTCGGAATCTAGACGACCTCGAATGGCAATCACATTCAGAGAGTCTTGCTCATTCGGCCATTTTAGGGTGATCTTGAGAATTTCAGCACAATCTTAAATCGAAGGTTATGCGCCGCCAAATGGTACTCCATCTGGCTGCGCATACTAATGATTTTAAAAAAACGTGTTTAATGAAGTGATATTAGATTCAAATTTGTACCCTTTATACATAATTACATTGCGAGTGAAATAATAGGCCTTAAAACGATATATACTATGCTGAGTCATGCATACATAAAAGGAATAATATGAATGAAATTCAAAACGGTCAAAATCGAAAAAAGGAAAAGTTAAAGGCTTTGGAGGTCTCGTTTCTAAAAATATTTGGGACAAACCGCTTACGACAGTTTACTAACAGATAGATACCTAAAAATACACGATTTGAAAAAAAATGGTGATTAAATCGGAGCTACAAGTCAAAAGATACGATAGATCGAACATTTTGGCCAAAGACACAAAACACCAAGCACCAGAACAGTCGGAGGTATTTGGTGCGTGGTGTGATTTTGCGAGGAAAGACGTCTTTTTCGGAATCTAGATGACCTCGAATGGCAAGAACATTAAGAGAGTCTTGCTCGTTCGGCTGTTTTAGGGTGACCTTGAGAATTTCAGCACAATCTTAAACCGAAGGTTATGCGCCGCCAAATGGTACTCCATCTGGTGGCGCATACTAATGATTTAAAAAAATGTGTTTAATGAAGTGACTTCAGATTCAAATTTATACCAGGTATTCATAACTTCATTGCGAGTGAAATAATAGGTCTTAAAACGATATATACCATGCTAAGTCATGCATACACAAAACTAATTGTAAGATATAAATTGAAAACGTTCAAAGAGAACATTAAAAATGAGTAAAATGTCTTTTTTCGGCATCCTAACGACCTTGACTGTCAAGACACTATCCATGAGTCTTTATCTTAGGGTCGTTTTGGGGTGATCTCGAGAATTTCAGCACTATCTGAAACCGAAGGTTATGCGCCGCCAACTGGTACTCCATCAGGCGGCGCATATTACTGATTTAAAAAAGTGTGTTTAATGAAGTGACATTAGATTCAAATCTATATGCGTTATACATAATTACATTGCGAGTGAAATATAGGCCTTAAAATAATATGTACCATGCTAAGTCATGCATACACAAAAGGAATAATATGAATGAATTTCAAAACGGTCAAAATCGAAAAAAAGGCAAAGTTGAAGACTTTGGAGGTCTCATTTCGAAATATATTTGGGACAAACCACCTACGGCAGCTTGCCAACGGATAGATCCCGAAAAAATATATGATTTAAAAAAACGGTGACTAAATCAGAGCTACGAGCAGAAGATACGAGAGATCGAACATTTTGGCCAAAGACACAAAACACCAAGCACCAGAACAGTTGGTGGTGTTTGGTGCGTGGTGCGATTTTGCGAGGAAAGATGCCTTTTTCGGAATCTAGATGACCTCAAATGGCAAGAACGTTCAGAGAGACTTGCTCGTTCGGCGTTTTATAGTGATCTTGAGAATTTCAGCACAATCTTAAACCGAAGGTTATGCGCCGCCAAATGGTACTCCATCTGGCGGCGCATACTAATGATTTAAAAAAACGTGTTTAATGAAGTGACATTAGATTCTAATTTGTACCCGTTATACATAATTACGTTGCGAGTGAAATAATAGGGCTTAAAACGATATATACCATGCTAAGTCATGCATACAGAAAACTATCATAAGATATAAATTGAAAACGTTCAAAGAGAACATTAAAAATGAGTAAAATGTATTTTTTCCGCATCCTAACGACCTTGAATGTCAAGACAATATCCATGAGTCTTTATCTTAGGGTCGTTTTAGGGTGATCTCAAGAATTTCAGCACAATCTGAAACCGAAGGTTATGCGCCGCCAAATGGTACTCCATCAGGCGACGTATATTAATGATATAAAAAAACGTGTTTAATGAAGTGACATTAGATTCAAATCTATATGCGTTATACATAATTACATTGCGAGTGAAATATAGGCCTTAAAACAATATGTACCATGCTAAGTCATGCATACACAAAAGGAATAATATGAATGAAATTCAAAACGGTCAAAATTGAAAAAGGAAAAATTGAAGGCTTTCGAGGTCTCGTTTCTAAAAATATTTGGGACAAACCGCCTACGGAAGTTTGCCAACGGATAGATCTCGAAAAAATATACGATTTAAAAAAACGGTGACTAAATCGGAGCTACGAGTCAGATGATACGATAGATCGAACATTTTGGCTAAAGACACAAAATACCAAGCACCAGAACCGTCGGTGGTGTTTGGTGCCTGGGGTGATTTTGCTAGGAAAGATGTCTTTTTCGGAATTTAGATGACCTCGAATGGCAAGAACGTTCAGAGAGACTTGCTTGTTCGGCCGTTTTATGGTGATCTTGAGAATTTCAGCACAAGCTTAAACCGAAGGTTATGCGCCGCCAAATGGTACTCCATCTGGCGGCGCATACTAATGATTTAAAAAAACGTGTTTAATGAAGTGACATTAGATTCAAATTTGTACCCGTTATACATAATTACATTGCGAGTGAAATAATAGGCTTTAAAACGATATATACCATGCTAAGTCATGCATACACAAAACTATCATAAGATATAAATTGAAAACGTTCAAAGAGAACATTAAAAATGAGTAAAATGTCTTTTTCCCGCATCCTAACGACCTTGAATGTCAAGACACTATCCATGAGTCTTTATCTTAGGGTCGTTTTAGGGTGATCTCGAGAATTTCAGCACCATCTAAAATCGAAGATTATGCGCCGCCAAATGGTACTCCATCAGGAGACGCATATTAATTATTTAAAAAAGCGTGTTTAATGAAGTGACATGTGACGATCGCTCCAAATCCATATAGACGAACACGTCATTCATCGATTTCATTGCGAGGTATTTGACCTCTATATGATACGTTTTGTATACATTGCATTCTTTTGAAAAGGCACACCATAAATGAATATTTAAATCAAAGGTTTTCGACATCTGATGATTTTTACATATAGACAATGACCGTAAATAATAGTTTACAATAGTACTTCCGTTGACAATGCAGTCAAAATAAGATACATGGTGATGATTTCGTGAATGCAACGTTTCCTTGAAAAATATGCCATGTAAGACTCCATGCACATAGCTTGTCTAACATATAAGCAAACAGCGGAAGACTTCTAGGGAACCTGAGAATAAACATGCTAACAGGTGTCAACACAAAGGTTGGTGAGTTCATAGTTTTAGTGTTTCGCGTAATCTGTATATAAAAGTGGATCACAAGATTTCAGTTGTTTCATTCAGAAACGTTTATCAATAGATTCTACGTAACAGAGCACCCTGGTAACTAAGCTTTAACGTTATAATGATAAATACTCCATTCATTTTAATACACGCAAACCAACGTGTCCTAAACTCAAATAACACACGTCCATTAAAAGGCTAGCGCTCTAGCTCGGACGGGGATGTTAAGCCCTATGAATCCATATACTGTTATTCGCGCCCACCAGTCCATATCCTATGTACTGGCAGCTACTAGTTACCAAAGCTAAGGGATTTTCGGTTCAAACTCAGTGTAGAATTAAGTATGTACTTGTATCCATTGCGTTTAAAATAAATTGCATGTATTCTCAGCCCAAAAATATAGTTTGCAAAAGCATTTAAAAAGAGAGCAAATGAAACTCACGCATATAAATATTGTAAAACAGTTATTAAAACATTGCATGTATTCTCAGCCCAAAAATGTAATGAGTAAAAGGGAGCAAATGAAACTCACCTTAGCAGCACATAAAGTTGTTCATCGTAATGTGATCGAAACTCGAAATATCAAATAATCGTAGATTTCAACCTAGAGAACATATGTTGGTCAATAAATGTCTATCAAGCTAGGTCAGGTCATAGTGTATCACAATCCTAATGCTCGAGATCGACATACAAAATTTATCCAAAGTCGTTTCAAAAAGTCAATTTTGACAGTTGTTTAACAAAATGAGACGTACCTTATATAAGGATTCATTTACTCGGTTGGTAATATTCAAAAATCCAATTTATCAATCTCGTAAATAAGTTGTTTAAATCTTAATTGCAGATTCAAAAGCAATTTCAATTAACGTCAATCATAATTCAGTTGATCATATCTTTTAATCCGTTCATCGAAACTATTCGATATCTAAATGAAAAGTCATTGATTTTTCGACAGCTTTCCAAAAACATGCATATCATATACCTTTTACCAGTAATGTATGTATTTAATTCGTGATTCATCATAAACTGTTTAACGATGAAATTTAGCATACAAGCATGTATAAATATATATACTCGAGCACTAGACATGGATACACAATTAATATATAAAAGATAAAATATGAGTGCTTACGTATCAATATTGAGATTCAATATTGTAGGAAAGTACGTAGACGCAAAAGAGATGATAAACACTAGGTTTGATTCACAAATATACCCATGAACATTACCCATAACCTCCATAGATATAACTCATATTTTCCTTAGCTCAATCCGCTTGAAAACCCATTTTGAAAGTGACACGCTCATGACTTCGTCGTAGTATTTTATGTATAATACTACTAATTAAAAATAATAAGATTAATAATAATAATATTATTCTTAATAATAATAATTATAATAATAATAATAATAATAATAATAATAATAATAATAATAATAATAATAATAATAATATAAATATAAATATATATACGAGTGTAATATGTATGTGTACAAAACTTGAACGAATTCGACTGAATTTATAGATGTGGCCTGATTTCCAACCCCATGCGATCACATGGTTTTTGGGCATCAAGGCCATGCGATCGCATGGCCCTCTGATCCAGCTCACAAACTTTTGTTTTCTTGTTTGTCGACATATTTATTTATTAATATATAATATATATAATTTATATTAATTAATTATATTATATTATATTCTCGTGCATAGTTGACTTGAAATTTTCGTTCTGATGTCTCGTTCCGGTTTATGCCCCTGTTCCGGTTTCTCGAACGCATTTTTGTATGCTTAGAAAACTATCACTTTACGTTTCCTGACTCGTACCTGTGTCAAAATATAGTCTTAAATTATCAACAAACTATACCACTCAAAGTATATCTTAATCTTTCGAGTGTTTTGGTCATTTACTTCTATAAATCATTGTCTCGTTATTTATTAATATAATAGTATTTATCAAATGTTTCATAACCAAGTTAATATCTATTCTCAATATTTATAAACATGTCTTAAAATACATATCGCAATTTATTCATATATCTAATTCTAACAGTTAATATTCCTTATTATTGTATGTGTCCAAATTACGTTATTTAAACAAACACTTTACCATTAATTCCGAATATCGCTAAAAATGAATGATTTCACAAATCAACGTGGACCTTACAACAGAGACCCATAATAATATCATAATCATTAAGGGACTCAGTAAATATCTTTTAATTCAATCGTTTAGCATAATCTTTTAACTTTGTAGTTAAATATATATCAATCAGATAATCAAACCAATAAGTTTAATGCACAGTATCATTTACTTAACACTTTGTTACGTTTTCAAGTTATAGTATATGTATCTATTTACATATAATTGTTCGCGAATCGTTGAGAACAATCGAAGGGTAATTGAATAGTTCAAAATTTTGAGATTCAACTTCATAGACTTTGCTTATCATGTCGGAAACATTAAAGATTAAGTTTAAATTTGGTCAGAAATTTCTGGGTCATCACATGACATTAGATTCAAATCTCTATACGTTATACATAATTACATTGCGAGTGAAATATAGGCATTAAAACAATATGTACCATGCTAAGTCATTGATGTGTGCGAGGTGTAGTACGAAATAGATTATATTTTACTACGAAATACTATTAAATACGATACAATTTACACAAGTTATTTATTTATTTATTTATTTAAATGGATATACCTAAACCTTGCTACAACACTTATAGGTAGTGTACCTAATCGTAGAGTAGTGTAGTTTTTAGTAAGTCCGGTTCATTCCACAGGGAGCTAGCTGAGTTTAACGCTATATATATTTTAAACTATATTTGTATATATGTATATATATATATATATATATATATATATATATATATATATATATATATATATATATATATATATATATATATATATATATATATATATATAAGTAATATAGTAGTATTATTATAAAAGGGGGTTTTTACCGTTTAATGACCGGTTTGTCGATTTTAAAACTTAGATCACAATTAAAACCTAATGTAAAATATTAAATATAAATATGACTAATTTAAATCGTAAAGTAAATGACGATAAATAAAAGTGCGATGATTAAAAGTGCGATAATTTAAAGTACGATAAATAAAATGACGATAAATAAAATGACAGTAAATAAAAGTGCGATGAGATATAAAATAATGGAATTATGCTTATTTAAACTTCCGTAATCATGATGTTCGACGTGTTGATTTTAATTTATTACCATGGGTTAATTGTCCTTTGTCCTGGATTATTCGATATGTCCATCTGGTTTTTGTCCATAATAGTCCATCGGTCATAAATATAAAGTGCGAGTGTCCTCGTCAAATTACCCTTATACCCGAAGTCAAATATTCCAAGTAATTGGGGATTTAAACTGTAACAAGGTCTTAATACTTTGTTAATGATTACACCAGGTTATCGACTGCGTGTAACCCAAGGTTTTAATACATTGTTAACAATTACACCAAGTGTCCTTGTATGTAATCCACCCCTGTTTTAATAAGTTCATTGACTATTAATCCATCCCCGTGTCCGGTCAAATGAACAATTATTAGTATTTATAAATATCCTGCCCATCGTGTCCGATCGAGTGTATGTGGTTATTTATAATTACCTCAAATTGTAAATATCTAAATTAAATTAATGAACTATCATTCAGTTGAACAAATATAAAGCCCATTAATAGCCCATAGTCCAAGTTTCACAAGTGTCGGTCTTTTGTCCAAACCCCAATTATGGTCCAAAGCCCAATAACCCCGTCTTAATATTTAGTCCAACATCACGATTACTTCGGCTTAAATAAACATAATAATAACTTAGCTATGAGACATTAATTAAAAAAGGTTGAACATAACTTACAACGAGTATTAATCGCGTAGTGTTACACGGACAGAATTTCAACTTACAAACTTAAAACATTCGCTATAATAACCTTATTATTAAACTTAAATTAAAATTAAAATTAAAATTATAAATATATATATATATATATATATATATATATATATATATATATATATATATATATATATATATATATTATGAGAGAGATCAGAGAAAGATGGATATATGGTGTCATGAAATCGGCAGAATGCGCGACCTTTTATAGGCCCACGCGAGTGCAGTACTTTTGTGCCTTACAGCTCTGCGAGTGCGGAGCTTCTGATTCCAGCTCACCAAATTGAGTTAAACGTGGGTTGCTGAATATTATAATATATAATATAATAATATATAATTTTATATAATTATATATATGTATTATATTATATTCTTCTGCATAGTTGACTTGTAATTTTAGCTCCGTTGAGTCGCACATTGATAGTTGATTCATGTCTCGGTTTCAGATTTTCGAACGCCTTTTCGTACAATTTAATATCTTGTACTTTGCTTTTTGCGGCTTGTACTTTTGTAATTTTGAGACGTTTCTCATCAATAAATTGAACCACTTGGATTGTACTTTGTACTTTTTAGCTTTTTGGTCGTTTGTGTCTTCAAATCATCGAATCTGTCTTTTGTCTTCACCTTTTATTATTTAAACGAATATTACTTGGAAATAGAAAAATTGCAACTAAAAGCTTGTATTTCTGGAAGGATAATGCTATGAAATATATGTTCGTTTTTAGCATTATCAAATATTCCCACACTTGAGCGTTGCTTGTCCTCAAGTAATATAGAACTTGAAATAAACTTTACAAGAATCACTTCTTTATTCTTCACACTTTGTACATCAGTGATTTTGATACGACGGTATGAACAATGGTAGTAACGTTGTGGTTTACAGTCCCACATGACTATAAAAATTTAGATCCTTAAGGAAATTGGATCTTTATGAAAACATTTGATCTTTTGAAAATTTAATCTAGCTTTTACCCTAGATAAGTTTTCCGGAATAACCCTTCACCGGTGTTCGCAAATTGTTTTTGTGGGTTTCAGATTTGAAAATTTTAGCTCAAAACTTGTGGTTTTGTGTCACCCACTTGCTAACCTTGTATTAGGAAAGCAACACGTCCAGTATACTTGCTCCATATATTACCTTTCGGTAAACAACCGTCCGGTTATAAAGGAAAGCGTTGAACAAGCAACTGTTAAGGCAATGTCTAATGACATGCATATGCTCATGGTCCACAACGTGTCAGATGCAATTACTATCCTTCGTAGGAGCAATAGTAAAGATCACCCTATAGTTTTTCAGTCTGGCACCAGGTCTTGTCTTCGACCATGCTATGTAACTACCGTTCTTACGGTTGACACCCGATTTGGTTCAGGTGACCTAATGAATTCCAGGTGAATTCCTAGGATTTTACGTTCAATGGTAATGAACGCATTGAAAATGGGTTTTTAGAAAACAAATTGGTTTGTAATTTTGATCAAAATATTTTCTCTTTCAAGCTCGAGTTTAGATATCATTGAATTCCATGAGTTTGTAATTCTCAATCTTTAAAAGTCAATCTCAAGGATTGAGTAATATCAGGCTTAAAAGCTGATTTTTTTATCTTTAAGGAGATTATCCTTTCTGGGGATCTGATTCATTAGACTTATAAGCTAATTTGCACGGTGCCCCCCATTGTACGAGACAGATCCTCTCATGGTTAGGATAAGTCTGACCACTTAGCGACTCTGTTTGATGCTGAGGTCCGTGGATTTCCAGCTGATTTTCGAGAAAACTTTTCAAAGTTTTTCATAGACTCTATAACTGGTCTGGACGACAACTTCTTGACCTAAATCAAGAAGCGCGTGTCTTTTTCTCGGAAGACTTTACTTCCTTTTACATTCCATTTATATTACAATAAACTGAGTAAAACTGATTAATATCGTCCAAAACAAAAGTATCTTCAATTATTCGTACAAAAATATGTGATATATGTTTTAAATAACTTGGTAAATTTTTCCCACACTTGGCTTTTATTTTTCTTTCTTTGCCTTTTTATTCTCTTCTATTCCATTTTAAATGAATTCAAGCATTTTGGATTGTTTCTCAATTTATGTCCTTTCTGAGGTAACAATAATTTCGGTGTTAACACCGAGTTTTATCGTTCATAAATATGTATAAACAAGATTTTGAGTTCATTTAGTTGAAATTTTTTTAAAAATTTTACTAGAAGTGGGTAGTCAGTATATAAGACTAGGGCTGTTCTTTATTATCAGAGAGCACTAGATTCTAATACAACTACTGCGTTACTAGTATTTTAACGGTGGTTATTAAACCAAGTGTATAAGTCAAATGTTTAAAACCGAAAGAATTTAATCCCTTCCCACACTTAAGATCTTGCAATGCCTTCATTTGCAAGAAATCAGTAACAATTTAAATTATTGAGGGTTATTAGCGTAGAAAAATGATTAAATTTTACCAAAGTTTCCAAACATTTTGTTGTTTGTTTGAATGATAAATGATGCACTTCATTTGTTCATTCCGTCTGTTGTTACATCACATTTGTTTTCCATCTTGCCGTCAAAATTAGTAACTTTTGCTGAACTTAATGCCAGTCTTTGAGAATGCGCTGTTTTACCCTATTTTGTACATAAGATAAACTACAAACATACATATATACATATTTTTGAAGTTTGGTATATTACCCCACATTCAAAATTTAAAAAAAATAAAGTAAGAAAACTCTAAAAATTATTACAGTATCACAATAAGTATTAAATAGTAATAACATTACAGATTACAAACTTCAAAATAGGAATAAAATAAAACTATGGTTGATGAGGATAGTTCCAGTTAGGATCCCATTCATAGCCGTAAGTGCTGTAGAATGCTTGAGCTGGGTTATATGTAGGGAACGGTGGTCGGGTCTGTATAGTCCAGGGAGGAAATATGGGCGTTTGAGTAGGAATGTAGTTTGTATTTATGTGTGCACAATGACTTATGATTTGGCTTTGATGATACTGCCAATCTTGAAATGCTCGTTGTCTAGCCATTTCATACTCATGTTGAGCCATAAAAATTTGCATTTCTGTCATCTGATTCCCTCCTCCCGCATTACCTTGCTCCTGATCTCTTTCTACCTGTAGATGCACGCCATCATATAGTGCTGCAGCATTATGTCGTTTCTTTAAAACCTTTGCACCATGATATACTTGCAAACCAATTCTATCAGGGGGTTCTAGTTCTGCAATTAATAATCCCCCTGACTTCTATCCACACCGAGATACTCGGCAATTAAAGTAATGAAGATACCACCTCCTATTATACTATTAGGCCGCATACCCCTAATCATTTACCTTCTCTTTGTTCCTACCTCGCTGTGTAATCGAGTTTGCTAAAAACCTATGGATCACTCTTAGCTCAGCTCTATTAATATCAGTATAAGAGTAATATCCCCCACGAAATCGGTTATGGCTAGTCATTCTACTCCATATTCCATTCATATCAAAATTTTCATCAACCCTCTTACCATTAATTATCAACCTTTGATAATCAGTAGATGCTAGTTCCTCAGGCGTATATATACACAAAGCCTGAGCCATATCTAATAGAGACATATGGAGCATCACACCTCCTAACAAAATTCTAATAAAGCTCCGATCGGTTAAGGTAGCTACTCGATCATTTATTTCAACACTACATAATAATTCCACACACCATTCTCTATATACAGGCCTACGTATATTGAATAATCGTTCCCAATCATTAAAAGTAGAATTACCATACCTTTGTGTAAGTAATTCTATGATTGGCTCGGCCAATCCCACTATTTCTAATGGTTCCCAATCTATTACCTTAGGTACTTCAACATTATTTGACTGAAGGGTGTGTAAGTTCCTCTGATATTTTGGACAATCTATCCAATGTCTGTCAAATCTTAAATTAAGGTGTAAATCTGCCAATTCTATATTTGAATATGAAATGAATTGATGCGGTAGATTTTGTCTATATTGGTCGTTAATCTCCTGTTCATCTGCATTCTCAGGAGGAGCATTGTGAGCCTGAGAAGCGGATGAAGATTCACCCCTTTCAATCTGCAAAACACATTAAACACAATTTTTCTGCATCCAAATATGCATTAGTGTTAGCAAAATCATAACTTAAAATAACCATAATGACATGTTTTAACAATAATAACTTATACACAGTTTCATAGTATTCACAATTCTACAATTTTTCAAATAAACATATATGAAAATGTATACAATGTTCCTTAGCATTCATCTTCTAAAACATGTCAAAAATAATCATTATAGCAATTAAACAAGTTCCAAATGGTATTCATGTCAATTAAATCAAGTTCATGCATTGTTGACTCAAAAAGTCAACAATCTTGCTCAAAAATCATGTTTATGATCAAGGTTTTGATCATTTAGCAACCTAAACATGTTACACTACTTAATTAAGCATGAACTAATAACAAAATTCGGCCATAACCCGTTTATATCAAAAAGCCTCAATTTTGCTCAAGAACATAAACTCTAGATTGTTAAAAATTTGAAGTTTAAGGCTTCTAATCATGTTAAATAGCATCAATCTAGGTTATACAAGCATAATATACAAACAATTTGTGCACAATTTAACTAGAAATCATCAAAATCAAATTAGGTATAATATTGCTCAAGAACACTAAAAATCCAAATTAAAGAGTGTTTAGATGTAGAAATTACCGATCTCCTTGAAAAACTTCTTGGTATGATTCTTCTCAACATGATTTTAGCAAAAAATTTGATGATTAATGGTGAAAAATTGCGATTTTAGGGGTGTTTTTCGTAGGTTTTCGCAGAAAAAAATTGGGTGTATGTGTTTTGGGGACTGGTCTGTCGACCAGTTAACCTGGTCTGAAATTTAGGAGCTCCGTGAGTGCTAAGCTTTTTTTTTTTTAATTCCTTTAACTATTAAAACAATTAATTGATTAATTTTTAAAATTTTGTTTCCTTAGATTTAGGGCGTTTCGGTATGTTTACCTAGTTCGTCTCTCGATAAAATTTTAAAATTTGTCATTTTAAAGTGATTGTTTTAAAAGCAAAGTTTTTTGGGTTTTTTCAATGTTTTTGGCATACTTTAGATCAATAAAATTAAAAATAATGATAATAAAATTTCTCGTCCCGTCCTCGGGTAAAGCAATTTCGGTTCAACGACCTAGTCTTCAACTCACGACGAATTTTAAATATCAAATTTTTAACTTAATGAAATAAAGTAATTTTATTTTAAATTCACACAAAACTTAAATTTAAAATGCATATTAAAATTTCATATAAATATTAATAATATTTATATACATTAATTTTACAATCTTGCATTTGAAAATAATATAGTTATATATTTTAAAAACAAGGTAAAAATGAAATAAAAATCTTTTTGGTCTTTTATCCCACTTTAATCAATTAAATATTAACAAACATATACCCCCCTCTTTTGGGTAAAGTAATTTTGGCTCTTTAACCTAGTTTTACTCCTGACGAATTTTTGAAATATTTTGAATTGATTGATTAATGATATTTATACCTTATGAATAAACGGTAAATTTCGCAGCGATGTAATAAATTTTTGTATGATATCAATAATTTCGGTTTCGCATACCTAATTTTATTGAATATCAATTTAATACTTTATAGCGAATGATTCAACGTTTATTATCAAAAGGTTAAAAGCAATAAATAAAAATAAATAAAAACTTTACATACTTACCTGTGAGAAAGAATTCTCAGAGACCTGCTTTAGTTGGCTCGTAGGAGAGTCGTTCGATTTGGTTCTCCATTGCTACATAAGCGTAACCTCAATTTTTCAATAACTTTTCTTCTAAACATATGAACGGTCCTTCTCTGCATAAAGTAACGAACTCAGTATTGGAATGTGTTTGATTGTTCAAACATTTCTCTTCGTGTGACTATTTTTCGCATTTATGACATCTTTCAAGGTATCGTGCTCTTCTTTTTGTTGCAGATTTTGATTTTCCTTTACCAAAATGTCTCTTATGATGATCTTTCCTGAGTTCTTTCCTCACTTCGTCCATTTTGCCTCTTATGAATGATACCAGTTCACTCGGGAAGATGTTATTATTAGGTTTAGTAATCATAGCGTGTAGTAGTAGACCATGATTCAGATCAAAAGAATTCTTCATCTCGTAAAACCTAAAAGAAATAAAAAATTCAGAATGGAGGGAGAATACTAGTTCTTTAGGGTCTGCTAGGGAAAGACTAATCGGATTCCATTCTCAAGAACTACACGAAAACAGAATATCTAACTCAAACAGAAATTCATATTACCCTTAAAAGATTCGAATCTTCCCACACTTAGTTAGCTGTGGTGTCGAAATTGTGATTAACTTCATCTTCAACTTCTATTGGATTATCTATGTAATGTTTAACTCTGTGACCATTAACCTTAAATTCAATCCCATTCGAATTTATTAACTCTATTGTTCCGTATGGGAAAACTCTTTTGACTATGAATGGTCCAGACCATCTTGATTTCAACTTTCCAGGAAATAGCTTGAATCATGAATTGAAAAGAAGAACTCTGTCTCCTTCCTTAAATTCTTTTGTACTTCTGATTCTTTTATCATGCCATTTCTTTGTTCTTTCCTTATAGATTAACGAATTTTCATTTGCATCATGTCTTAATTCTTCTAATTCGTTTAGTTGACTTAACTGTAGACGTCCAGCTTCATGTAAATCAAGATTACATGTCTTCAAAGCCCAAAATGCTTTGTGCTCAATTTCTACTGGAAGGTGATATACTTTTCCATAAACAAGTTTAAAAGGTGTGGTTCCAATTGGAGTTTTGTAGGCTGTTCTAAAAGCCCAGAGTGCATCCTCCAATTTTATGGACCATTCCTTTGAATTTGATCCTACAGTTTTCTCTAGAATACGTTTTAAAGCTCGGTTGGTATTTTCAACTTGTCCACTTGTTTGTGGATGATAAGCGGTTGAGATTTTATGAGTTACTCCATATCTTTTGAGAACTTTCTCAAGTTAATTATTACAAAAATGAGTACCCCGATCACTTATTAAAGCTTTCGGTGTTCCGAACCTAGCAAAAAGACGTTTTAGAAAGTTGACTACAACTCGTGCATCGTTAGTTGGGAGAGCTTGTGCTTCCACCCATTTAGATACATAATCAATGGCAACGAGAATGTAGAGATTATTATGAGATTTTGGAAATGGACCCATAAAGTCAATACGCCAAACGTCAAAAACTTCACATACTTGAATGACATTTTGTGGCATTTCATCATGTTGACTTATTTTTCCGGCACTTTAACAAGCATCACAGGATTTACAAAGAAGGTGTGCGTCTTTGAAAATTGTAGGCCAATAAAATCCAGCATCGTAGACTTTCCTTGCTGTAAGTTGAGGCCCATAATGCACTCCTGTTGGTCTGCGTGACAATGGTTTAAGATTTGACTAGCTTCATCTCCGAATACACATCGGCGTATTATTGCATCGGGACAACTTTTGAATAAATATGGATCTTCCCAAAAATAGTGTTTTATATCACTAAAGATATTCTTTCATTTTTGGTACGACAACCCTTTTTCAAGGAATCCACATACTAAGTAGTTTGCATAGTCTGCAAACCATGGAATTTCATTATAATCGATCTTCAATAGATATTCATCAGGAAAGTTGTCTTGTATGGTCGATTCATTTAGAACTTCTAATTCAGGATTTTCAAGACGAGAAAGATTATCAGCGGCGAGATTTTCTGCTCCCTTTTTGTCTCGGATTTCAATATCGAACTCTTGTAAGAGTAAGATCTAACGGATTAATAGTGGTTTGGCATCTTGTTTTGAAAATCGGTATCTAAGATCAGAATGATCGGTATAGACCACCGTTTTAGCTAGAACGAGATATGAACGAAATTTGTCAAAAGCAAAGACAATAGAAAGGAGTTCTTTTTTAGTAATTGTGTAATTCGTTTGTGCTCCTTGTAACGTTTTACTAGCGTAATAGATAGGTTGAAATCGTTTTTCAATCCTTTGTCCTAAAACGGCTCCCATGGCAAAATCACTTGCATCGCACATGAGTTCAAATGGTAAGTTCCAATTTGGAGTTATCATGATTGGCGCATTAGTGAGTTTTTCTTTAAGAATATTAAAATATTTGATGCATTCATCTAAAAAGATGAATGGAGCATCCTTTTCAAGGAGTTTATTCATAGGAGTGGCAATTTTAGAAAAATCTTTTTATGAAACGTCGATAAAAACCGGCTTGCCCTAGAAAACTCCTAACTCCTCTAACATTGGTGGGATGTGGAAGTTTAGCAATTACATCTACTTTAGCTCTATCCACATCAATTCCTTCCTTTGAAATTTTATGACCAAGAACGATGCCTTCTCTAATAATGAAATGGCATTTCTCCCAATTAAGTACTAGATTTGATTGCTCGCATCTAATAAGCATTTGTTCAAGATTAACTAGACATGTTTCAAAAGTATAACCGAAGACTGAAAATTCATCCATGAAAACTTTCATGCATTCTTCTATCATGTCGTGAAAAATCGCCATCATGCACCTTTGAAAGGTTGCAGGGGCGTTGCAAAGTCCAAATGGCATGCGTTTGTAAGCAAAAGTACCACAAGGGCACGTGAAGGTGGTTTTCTCTTGGCCCTCGGGTGCGATTGGAAATTGAAAGAATCCGGAGAAACCGTCAAGAAAACAATAGTAACTATTGCCAGCTAACCTTTCCAACATTTGATCAATGAAAGGTAAGGGAAAGTGATCTTTTCTAGTTGCATCATTTAATTTTCTATAATCAATACAGACATGTCATCCGGTTACAGTCCTAGTAGGAATAAGCTCATCCTTTTCATTTGTGATGACAGTCATGCCACCCTTCTTAGGTACACATTGAATTGGGCTTACCCATGGACTATCAGAAATTGGATAAATTAAACCTGCATCTAGCAGTTTAATAATTTCTTTCTTAACAACATCTTGCATATTAGGATTTAGTCTTCGTTGGCGTTGCACATATGTTTTATGACCTTCTTCCATAAGGATTTTATGTGTGCAATACGAAGGACTTATACCTTTAATGTCATGAATCTTCCATGAAATAGCTGGTTTATGAGCTTTTAGCACAGAAATGAGTTGATATTTTTCATTTTTCGTAAGAGAAGACGATATTATTACAGGTAATTCAGATTCACCATGTAAATAAGCGTATTCCAAATGGCTTGGAAGTGGCTTTAACTCTAATATCGGTGGTTCTTCTATCAATAACTTGTATCGTTATCTGTCTTCCTCTTTTAACATTTGAATTTCTTCTATTGTTGGTTCATATTCATTAGCCATAAATGTAGCTAACATTTCAGCTTCATCAATTGGTTCAGTTTCTTCTTCTAAAGAACATTCTCCTGTTCCTTGTAATTCTGGAAATTCTTGTAACAATTCTGCTTGTGAATCTATAGTTTGAATATAATAACATGTATCATCTGCAGATTGTGGTTGTTGCATGGCTCTATCAACAGAAAAGGTAACACTCTCGTCCTCTATACTTAGGGTCAGTTTCTTACCAAACACGTCTATTATTGCTTTAGCCGTGTTTAAGAATGGTCTTCCTAATATGAGAGGAACTCGAGAATCTTCTTCCATGTCCAGAATAACAAAGTCTACTGGGAATACTAAAGTACCAACTTTAATTAGCATGTTCTCCATTATCGATCGGCTAGTTGTATGCTTATTCGTGTTGGTTTCAATTCTCCGAGGTATAGTTTAGCGTATAGTGAATACGGCATTAAATTTATACTAGCACCTATGTCTGCCAATGCTTCTATTGAATTGAGACTACCTAGAAAACATGGAATTGTGAAACTTCCTGGATCAGAGAGTTTTTCTGGTAGCTTATTCAACAGCACTACAGAACAATTAGCATTCATTGTAACAGCCGAGATTTCTTCCATTTTCTTTCTATTTGTGATTAGATCTTTCAGGAATTTTGCATATCTTAGCATTCCTGAAATCACATCAATGAAAGGAAGATTGACATTTATTTGTTTAAACATATCCAAAAATTTGGATTGCTCGGCTTCAAGTCTTTCTTTTCTCATTTCACTGGGGTACGGAAGCGGTGGTTGGTTTGATTTAACATAAGGTTTTGCCTTAACTGTGTTATCTTCATTAACCTTTTTAACTACCGGTTCTGTTTCCTTTTCTTGCTCAGGCTGTGGTGCCTGTGTAGTAGGAATAGAGTCATCAGAAATTACAGGTATTTCAGGTGGTTTAAGCGTAATACCACTTCTCGTGGTAATGGCTTTAGCTGTTTCATTCCGGGGGTTAGCATTTGTATCGCTAGGTAGACACCCTGGTTTTCTTTCACCTATCAACCTTGCTAGGTTGCTCACTTTTTGTTCCAGATTTTGAATAGAAGCTTGTTGATTTCTAAATGCTTGAGCATTTTGTTCATTAGTTTGTTTCTGAGATGTGAAAAACTGCGTTTGAGATTCAACTAGCTTCGACATCATGTCTTCTAAATTTGGATTTTTATCATCGGTTTGTGGTGGTTTATTTGGAAAAATAGGTCTTTGCTGGTTGTAAGTATTATTAGATATTTGTTGATTGCTAGGACCTTGTTGGTTGTTGTATGGAACATTTTGGTTATAATTATGATTTTGATTGTAGTTTGGTCTTGGCGGTTAATAATTATTCTGATAATTATTTCCAGGCCTTTGGTTCATGTATGAAACATTCTCTGTTTGTTCCATTGTTTGTTCAATACTGAGACAATCTTTTGTCAAATGTGGTCCTCCACACTGCTCACAACTAATTCGTATTGCGTGAATATCCTTAGTCATCTTTTCCATTCGTCTCTTGAAAGCGTCTAACTTTGCGGAAATGGAATCAAAGTCATGGCTAGAATCGGCTCTGGACGCTTTAGATGATCTAACGATGTCTTTTTCTTGATGCCACTCATGTGAGTGGGAGGCTGTGTTATCAATAATTTTGTAAGCTTCAGTTGCGGTTTTCTTCAGAATGGAATCACCAGCTGCTATGTCGATGTCTTTTCGTGTAGTAAT
The DNA here is from genome assembly GCF_046630445.1 of Rutidosis leptorrhynchoides. NCBI lineage: Eukaryota > Viridiplantae > Streptophyta > Magnoliopsida > Asterales > Asteraceae > Rutidosis > Rutidosis leptorrhynchoides. The sequence continues at coordinate 322,773,426 of NC_092338.1, read as the reverse complement.
GTTGCATCCTTGATAGAATATTTGTACTATTTGATAAGTGTCTAAACCGGGTTGAGGACATCCTCTCAACAACTTTCCGAATCTTGTCCACGCCTCATATAGAGTTTCATTTGGCTTTTGCGTAAACATAACAATTTCTCCTTGAAGTCTCACGGCTTTAGATGCCGGAAAGAATCTTTTAAGAAATTTCTTAACTAAAACATCCCATGTATCAATCGCCCCTTCAGGTTACGATTCTAACCAATCTTTGGCTTCTCCCTTTAAAGTCCAGGGAAATAACATGAGATAGATCTGTTCATCCTCAACTTCTCTAATTTTAAATAGAGTACAAATCCTATTAAAGGTTCGAAGATGTTCGTTTAAATCTTCCTTCGGCGTACCACTAAATTTGCATTGATTAGTTACCATGTGTAGGATTTGTCCCTTGATTTCATAATCTGGCGCACTAATGTCTGGTTGAGTAATGGCATGACCTTGGCCAGTGTGTGTAGCTCTCATTCGATCTTCCATACTTAGAGGTTCCTGATTTTCCATGATTGAATTTGTTGAATCTGAATCACTAGAGGATTCTGATTTAATGGTTTCTTCATTGACAATCTCTGGTTGTATGATTTGTGGTTCAGGAGGAATGATTATTGGTTCAGGACCTCTGAATTATCCTTGAATATCCTTCGGGTTCTCAATTGTGAGGTCGGGCTCAAAAAATGGATTATCGAAAATTTGAATTGGAGTACTTGGCCGACTAGATGATGATTCTAAAGAAAAATCAACGGCAACAATATTGGCTAGATGTTTTGATCGAGTTACAGGTGGTGAACGTATGAAAGGTGGTGAACGTTTTGCTCGGTGCATTCACAGAATATCCTATTAGTTATAAAAATAAAAAAATTATATAAGTTATCAAATTAATAGACTTTTCTGATTTTGCCCACGTTTCGAATAACTAATAGATGCAGCAGGTAGCCAGGACCCTTTAAATCGGAGGCCCACAACTCGCCACTAACAAATCCAACTATTACTACGAACCAGAAAATTTTGGATGTCTATTAATTTAACCGCTTAAAATAATTTTTCGTCGAAATTTTGAAGATAATAAAAATCTATGTCCTAAAAGCTAGAGCATCGAGAAATAAGAGGAAGAAAAAGAGTGCGTCGAAAAACGTCGAAAAATAAAAGGTCGAATAAAATAATAATAAGAAAGTAGAGCGTCGAAACTTAAAAGTCTAAAAACTAAATAGTAAAAGTTGCGTCTAAAGGAATTAAAGCTTAAAAGAAATTCTATATCCAAAATGGCAATAACCTAATAGGCACTAAAATCTATTAAATATTAAAGTGATAAGTGAAGTCATAAAATTCTAAAGCGCCTAAATCTTAATCTAAAAAAAAAGTACTTAAGGGATTTTACGGCAAAACTTAAAAATCTAAAAATAAAAATTAACTACGGCAAAAACTAAGTTTAAAACTAATTACGAACGAAAAATATACAAATTACGAATAAATGATAAAAATATAAAATTTATAAAAAGAAACAAAAAATGATAAAATTACTTATTTTTATAAGAATATTTTTTTTTATAAAAGTATTATTTAATAAAACTACTTAAAACTTGAAATGCATAATTAAATTAAAACTAAAACTAATTATTAATTTAATTAAACCCTAATTAATAATAATAATTAAATAAATAACCCTAATCCCGTAATTAATGCAGTATGAGGTTCAGCCTGTCAGGCAGCTCCGCGAGTGCGGATGGTTACTGCCCAAAAAGCTCCGCGAGTGCGGAGGTTGCAGATTCAGCTTTCGTGCAGGTTCAGTTTTCCATTTTTTTTTTATATTTTGATTTGTATTTCTGTTTTTAATTTAAAAAAATATTACTTAACTAAAAAATAAATTACTTATTAGTTTTTTTAACTAAAAAAATAAAAACTTTTTAATTTAAAGACTTAAAAATATAGAAATATATACTTTTTTATGTGTTTATATTTTGAAACTTATATAAAATTATATTTTTACAAAATAGATTATATTTTACTACGAAATACTATTAAATACGATATAATTTTTACACAAGTTATTTATTTATTTATTTGAATGGATATACCTAAACCTTGCTACAACATTTATAGGCAGTGTACCTAATCGTAGGGTAGTGTAGTTTTTAGAAAGTCCGATTCGTTCCACAGGGAGCTAGCTGAGTTTAACGATATATATATTTTAAACTATATTTGTATATATATATATATATATATATATACATATATATATATACATATATATATATATATATATATATATACATATATATATATATATGTAAGTAATATAGTAGTATTATTATAAAAGGGGGTTTTTACCGTTTAATGACCGGTTTTTCAATTTTAAAACTTAAATCACAATTAAAACCTAATGTAAAATATTAAATATAAATATGACTAATTTAAAGCGTAAAGTAAATGACGATAAATAAAAGTGCGATGACTAAAAGTGCGATAATTTAAAGTACGATAAATAAAATGACGATAAATAAAATTACAGTAAATAAAAGTGCGATGAGATATAAAATAAAGGAATTATGCTTATTTAAACTTCCGTAATCATGATGTTCGACGTGTTGATTTTAATTTATTACCATGAGTTAATTGTCCTTTGTCCTGGATTATTCGATATGTCCATATGGTTTTTGTTCATAATAGTCCATCGGTCATAATTATAAAGTGCGAGTGTCCTCGTCAAATTACCCTTATACCCGAAGTCAAATATTCCAACTAATTGGGGACTTAAACTGTAACAAGGTCTTAATACTTTGTTAATGATTACACTAGGTTATCGACTGCGTGTAACCCAAGGTTTTAATACATTGTTAACAATTACACCAAGTGTCCTTGTATGTAATCCACCCCTGTTTTAATGAGTCCATTGACTATTAATCCATCCCCGTGTTCGGTCAAATGAACAATTATTAGTATTTATAAATATCCCGCCCATCGTGTCCAATCGAGTATATGTAGTTATTTATAATTACCTCAAATTGTAAATCTCTATATTAAATTAACGAACTATCATTCAGTTGAACAAATATAAAGCCCATTAATAGCCCATAGTCCAATTTCCACAAGTGTCGGTCTTTTGTCCCAATCTCAATTATGGTCCAAAGCCCAATAATCCCGTCTTAATATTTAGTCCAACATCACGATTACTTCGGCTTAAATAAACATAATAATAACTTAGCTACGAGACATTAATTTAAAAATGTTGAACATAACTTACAATGAGTATTAATCGCGTAGTGTTACAGGACAGAATTTCTACTTACAAACTTAAAACATTCGCTATAATAACCTTATTATTAAACTTAAATTAAAATTAAAATTAAAATTATAAATATATATATTATGAGAGAGATCAGAGAAAGATGGATATATGGTGTCATGAAATTGGCAGAATGCGCGGACTTTTATAGGCCCACTTTGAAATGTACAGCTCCACGAGTGCGGTACTTTTGTGCCTTACAGCTCTGCGAGTGCGGAGCTTCTGATCCAGCTCACCAAATTGAGTTAAACGTGGGCTGCTGAATATAATAATATATAATATAATAATATATAATTTTATATAATTATATAGTATAGTATATTATATTATATTATATTCTTTGCATAGTTGACTTGTAATTTCCGCTCCGTTGAGTCGCACGTTGATAGTTGGTTCATATCTCGGTTCCTGATTTTCGAACGCCTTTTCGTAAAATTTAATATCTTGTAGTTTGCTTTTTGCGGCTTGTACTTTTATAATTTTGAGACGTTTCTCATCAATAAATTGAACCACATGGGTTGTACTTTGTACTTTTTAGCTTTTTGGTCGTTTGCGTCTTCAAATCGTCGAATCAGTCTATTGTCTTCACCTTTTATTATTTAAACGAATATTACTTGGAAATAGAACAATTGCAACTAAAAGCTTGTCTTTCTGGAAGGATAATGCTATGAAATATATGTTCGTTTTTAGCATTATCAGTCAGGCATACACAAAAGGAATAATATGAATGCAATTCAAAACGGTCAAAATCGAAAAAGGCAAAATTGAAAGCTTTCGAGGTCTCGTTTCAAAAAATATTTGGAACAAACCGCATACGGCTGTTTGCCAACGCATAGATACCTAAAAAATACACGATTTGAAAAAAAAACGGTGACTAAATCGGAGGTACGAATTAAAGGATACGATAGATCGAACATTTTGGCCAAAGACTCAAAACACAAAGCACCACGAACCGTCAGTGGTGTTTGGTGCGTGGTGCAATTTTGCGAGGTAAGATGTCTTTTTCGGAATCTAGAAGACCTCGAATGGCAATCACATTCAGAGAGTCTTGCTCGTTCGGCCGTTTTAGGGTGATCTTGAGAATTTCAGCACAATCTTAAACCGAAGGTTTTGGGCCTCCAAATTGTACTCCATCTGGCGGCGCATACTAATGATTTAAAAAACGTGTTTAATGAAGTGACATTAGATTCAAATTTATACCCGTTATACATAATTATATTGAGAGTGAAATAATAGGCCTTAAAACGATATATACCATGCTAAGTCATGCATACACAAAACTAATAATAAGATATAAATTGAAAACGTTGAAAGAGAACATTAAAAATGAGTAAAATGTCTTTTTTCGGCATCCTAACGACCTCGAATGTCAAGACACTATCCATGAGTCTTTATCTTAGGGTCGTTTTAGGGGGATCTCGATAATTTTAGCACAATCTGAAACCGAGGGTTATGCACCGCCAAATGGTACTCCATCTGGTGGCGCATATTAATGATTTTAAAAAGAGTGTTTAATGAAGTAACATTAGATTCAAATCTATATGCGTTATACATAATTACTTTGTGAGTGAAATAATAGGCCTTAAAACAATATGTACCATACTAAGTCATGCATACACAAAAGGAATAATATGAATGAAATTCAAAATGGTCAAAATCGATGATAGGTCAGATCATGTTGAGATTAGAAGAAAAGACAAGTTAGAATGAGATTCGGTAGGTGTAAAGGAGATTCAGTATGAGAGAGAATCAATAAGATTTACATTCCACAACTTCTAGAACTCAGTTACAATGCAATGGCTATCTAGTTAGGACTACTTAGGTTCCTTATATAGCCGTCTTCTAAGGAACCATCATTTAAGCTTATTTCACATTAACACTATACAACTTCGGGGTCCTAACAATCTCCCCCTTAGTATTAAATGTGAACTTTACAATATAGTCCTATTGAAAATATCTAAAGGAACTTTGTTCCTCTGAAGTGAACTTTGGATTTGAATCCCTTGAGATTCTCATATCTTCGTATGTTCACTCTTGTCTTTAGATGGCTTTTCAATCTTGTGAGAATGTATTTGACAATCTCATTATCTTCAGTTGAATAGCAGTTATTGATCAGTCTCCATCTCAAATATTTGAAAGCATACATCAATGTTCCGTCTGAGTATCTTCTTATATCTGAGACTCTAATATCTTTGTATAGTGAGAGTTGACAAACACAAACCCATAAGGACAGTCACTCACTTCAAGTAAGGACATATATCTTAGCTCTTCTATTACTTGATTTGGCGGTTTGATTCCGAGCTTTTTGTGTCCAGATTCTAACCCCATCTAAAAATCATGAACAGACATCCATCTCATCGAGTCAAGAATAAATCTGTAGACTGCCTTCATCGCAGTAGCATGATAAATTGTTGCAGATTCGTTCAAGTCAATCAAGAAATTGTAGATGAAAATAATGTCGTCCATCTTCAGTTTATCAAAATCTGCTTCAGAGAACTGATAATCCTCATCATCCATTCTTGTTACCTAAAACACTGGCATTTTCACTCCATCTTTATTAATCATCAAAACCTTATTTATGCTTTTGATCTCTGAATTCCGCTGCTCTTGAAGTTTTTCTTCATTCTTCAATTTAAATTTGTTGCGAACACTCAGATAAGCTTTGAGATATTCCGGATTCTTATGATATTTCCATGCACCCAGAACACTCATTGATGCAGAAAGGACGAGATCAGAATCACCATAGATTTTATACGCTTGTTGTTCAAGGAATGGTGAATGAAGAATCATCTTCTCTTCTTCCTCACTTAGTTGGAAATCAGCATCACGCTCAAGAACAATCTCTGCAATTTGAAATGGAACATTCAGATAAGGATGAGTCGTAGTATCTTCCTTGCTATTAGAGAAAATCTCCTTTTTAAAGTGTATTCCAAATTCATCAGTTGGAGATGACAAGTTAACAAATTGATGATCATTGAATTTGTGATAACCCGGGAATTTCCGACTAAATTTAAACATAATCTTTATATGTTTCCGACACGACATGCAAAGTCTGTAATGTTGAGTCTCAAAATTTTTGAACTAATTTCTTGCATTCATTTATCGTCGACCAGTTTTGACGATTCACGAACAATTAATTTTAAATAGATATATGTGGATGTATAATTATATATACATACTAATTTAGAAAATATAAAAACCTTGAATACAATAATTGGAAATAATAATTTTATATTAACAAGGTTAATAACGAATATATATATATATATATATATATATATATATATATATATATATATATATATATATATATATATATATATATATATATATTACGCTTATAATTTAATCAGTGAACCATCATTTTCATTTTTCCGTTAACCTGTGATCATATGTCAACATTGAGGCGGCTAATTAATTTACGATAGTATTATATTATTATATTATACAATTCATCCGTGATAATTGTTTGTGATTGAAGAGAATTGAGTCTATTATTTTGCTTTCTGTCAAACTCCACTATCTCTATCTTATATTTAATATATACACATGCATATAATTGCACTAGAAAAACCACTTGCATTTGTCTATTTTTCCTTCTTTCTTGGTACGATGAACACAAACTACCATCTCCAACTTACCATCATCACCAAAACATTGACCACCACCATGACTACCATCAATAATCACTACCTTGATTACTTTTCATCACCACCGACAACCAAGAACACCCCGTTCCAGATTATGGCAGCTGCTATGCATCTGTTTTACCGTTTTTAAAAAAAAAAAAAACCATCCTCGAATCTCCAACATCGTGATCAATAACCTTCACACATACTGATGCTTCCATTTGTAAATCATCACAACACTCACTTGCAAAAACCATGACTAAATCAGCTTCCACGTAATCACTACTAATATGCTTTTCTTTTCTATTTTTGTTCGATAATCCAACCATGTCACCACCTTTGGTTCATCACCACCACTCGTCACCCTCAAACACCACTTCACCCTCATGTTTATGTTTTCAATGATAACCATCGACCACCACTGTCGAGTTTCACCTTCATCCCTAACCATCCTCACCTAGCCATCTCTCCTTCTCTTTTTAAACTGAGACCATCACCGTTTATTTTTTTTCTTTATGCTGCATATCTATTCGAATACCACTCACAACCCATAACCATTATCACTTAGTTCTACCATAGCTAGTTCCTATTTTTTTTTTCTGTTTCTGTCCACGTTCAGCCAAACCCGACACCAATCATCAAATTTAACAAATACTATCAAATTAATTAATGGAAGGAAGCATGCAAATGAATCACTATTATATATAATTCAGGATGACATGTTAGTTCCCCACTTGTTACTTTATTGCTAGTGGAGAATTAAAGAATAAAAGATAGGGCAAATGAAGAGATAACGTGCTATTTTTTTTTATTCTCTTCTTTTTTTGTCGACCAAATTTCGGGAAATAACCAACAGACCACAAAAAGTTGATTGGGCCGAGTCTTTATTGTATACGGAGTACGAGTAATGATGATGGATTGATAATGATAAGAATGATATAGATGGTGTTGTATGATAATTAGGTTATGGTGAGGGGAAGATGGGGTTATCGGTTTCCTGTCTCAATCTGATACGGAGTATATAAAAAAAAAGAGAAACCGAATGAATTTAATTGTTGGGCTTCCAGGATTTATGTCCAATTGCTAACCGGGCCGTTATTAAATATGGAATTTGCAGTTGGGCTTTTTCCTTGTTAAGTTTCTTCAAATTGTTATGGATCTCCAACAAATATGGTTTAAATATATTTAATGTATATATTATATCAGAAATGTCGAGCAGCTCAGTTGGTTTGGGGTTATGTTGGGTAAACGGGAGTTCGTGGGCTCGAGCACCGTCATGGGCAATCTTTTTTTTAGGAAGCTTATTAAAGGGTATAACCATTTTTTTTATATCTATCATTATTATTATTATTATTATTATTATTATTATTATTATTGTTACTATTATTATCATCAAGTATTAGAATTATTATTATTATTAGTATTATAAAAGGAATAAGAATTTATTATCATCATTAAAATTAGTATTAGTAACATTTTAGGTGTATTATTATTATTAACAAAAAGTATTATTATTAAGAACACCATTTGTAACAAGATTATTATAATTATTATTATTATTAGATATTAAGTATTAATATCAAAAATTATTATTATCACCATTATTATTAAATCCTTCATTATATTAAATACTACTGATATTATCATTATTAGTATTGTTATTATTAAAAACTATTATTTTTACAACTATATTATTATTTAAAGAATCATTATTAGTAAAACTATCATGTTTCATTGTTATATCTAAGTAATCGTATTATCATTTTTACTTTAACAGTATTATAATTATTAATCTTACAACCAAAAGAGATTTATATATATAAAAGTATATTACATACTATATTTTTATATGAAACATTATTAATTATAATAATAACTAAATTACATATAGTATATAAAATATTACAAGATGTTATAAATAATAATATTAACACATATAAAAATATAAATATTAATTTTAAAACATTATATATACATAACAATAAGTTACAATTTAATAATATATTTTAATACATAAATATATAATTTTGTCCGATTACAATTATATGTGTTAATATATATACAAATGATATAGGTTCATGAATCCGAGGCCAACCCTGTATTGTTCAGTTCCGTCATGCATATTTTTACTACAAAATATCGTATTGTGAGTTCATTTGATTCCCTTTTATTCTTTACATTTTTGGGACTGAGAATACATGTGCTGTTTTTACAACTACTTTATTAAATGCTTTTGAACTATATTTTGAACTGCGAATACATGAAATGCTTTTATAAATGTTTGACGAGATAGACACAAGCAAAACATTCCTCGAATAAATTATGTGGACGTGATAATTGCCACCATTGAATTATGTGGACGTGATAATTGACACAATTGATATGAATATTTTTCCCCTGATTATTATTGCTTGGTAACCTAAGAATTAGGGAACATCACTAATTTTGAGAATTAGTGCACGCCTAATTGACGCGAATCCTAAAGGTAGCTACCGGGTTTAACACCCCACCCAGAATGTTCACTAGACGAAAGAGCTAGTGGGCGTGGTGTTTAGTACTTCGAGTTTTATATATTATACAGATGAGATGTTCTACTTTTTGGGGATATTATTGATGCGCATTATATTTTAAGGTCGGTTACCAAGCCAAGCAATGAAAGTAAAGTGAATGTTATGTATCGAGAGAATGATTTTATACACAGGTTATGTGTTTGTTGTTTTTGTGCACGAGATATGTGTACGGTTACTAAGATTTATGAAAGATGATTTCGTACACGAGAAATGTGTACTGTATTTAAAAGATATCTCATGTACATTACAGGTGGGTATAAGATTCCGGCCCATTTGTATCATGCATCATTTAAATCTTGTGGTCTATCAAAATGACAAATTTTATTGTTTTATGATAAACCTATGAACTCACCAACCTTTTGGTTGACATTTGAAAGCATGTTTATTCTCAGGTATGAAAGAAATCTTCCGCTGTGCATTTGCTCATATTATATGGAGTCGTTCATGGCATATAGAGGTCCGTTCATCGCAATGGTACCAGATGTTATTATATTCGTTCAGAAAAATTTGGATGGGGTATGACATGTGGTATCAGAGCGGTGGTCTTAGCGAACCAGGTCTTGCATTAGTGTGTCTAACTGATAGTTGCTTAGATGCGTTAGTGAGTCTGGACTTCGACCGTGTCTGCATGTCAAAAATTTTGCTGTTCATTTCGTGTCGAAAATTTTCTGCTTATCATCCTTAGGAAATTACCTGCTTATCATTCTTAGTCTAGGCACATCTTACTGCATTGATTGCATGAATAGTGTATAGACAAATTCATATCTTAGCATATCTGGTAATCCATATCTTAGCGTATCTGTCACTGTAGACTTTATTTGACACGTTTCCTTAATTCCCTCCGTAATCTACGGGATCTCCTGTACTAAGTATAGGTAATCTATGTAATTAGAATATCATCCGATATCCGAAAATTATTTCATATCGAAAAATCTTTATTCAATCGTACAAAATGGAACTCGCCACTAGTTCAAGTTCTTCGGAATTCGACAGCTATTCCAACATGGATGTTCACCTAAGCTCTGGAAGCAGCGTCACTAGAATGAATCAGCCAATCAGCCATCCCCAATTCATTTGATGGGTTTGTAGCTGACTTAATCAATGGAGACGTGAAGAAGGCGATCCTTTTCATCAACAGAATTCACCTCTTAGCGAAGAACCTGAAGCACTTAACGGCGAACCTATCCGAAACACCATTTTCTCTCTTAATTCGAGAGTATCTCGTCACGATCTTATACTATACCAAATTCTAGATCTTATTTACCCGCTCGTTCCTACCGACAATCATTCCGGTGTAATAGAAGAAGTCAACGAGCTTCGCATTCGAGTAATCAATTTGGAAAACATGGTGCAAAATGTACCAGCTTCAGCAACATCAAAAACACCAACAGTACCACCAACATCAGTATCTACAACACCAGTACCACCAACAACCATATCTGCATCCCAAGTCTCGGCATCACAATCTTTATCTCGAGCATCAACGTCATACGCACCATAGATACCAAGGAATACCAACAACAATGAATGATGAAATATTGATCCATAACTTCATTAATATTCTGCGAAGAATATGTGATTCCTAATAGTTAACGATGAAGTATTGATCCATAACTTCATTAATATTCTGCGAAGAATATCTAGTTCCTAATAGTTTTAGAGATTACTTATTCCAGCTCAAACCGAAAATCATATGAGTTTAATATCATATTAACTCATTAAATCCATGATTACATCTGAAGAAAATATATATGTATATATGTTTTCATAAAGATTGTAATTAAAAATTCTTTTGTACAAACTATTAATGGTAAAAATATTTTAACGGGTAGGTGATTTCACATTAATAAGTTACACTGTACCTTCTTCGAATCTGATTCAACAGTCATTTACTATCCTACTTACATCCACAAATATACAAATCCATTCACCACAGAATAACTATTTTTTTTCAACTTCATATTTGGATTTTGACTTCTCAGAATCCAACAAGTGGCATAATGAAGAAAACATTGGACAATTAAAATGAATTAAAATATTGATTATAACATATGAAACTAAACAATTCTTTAAGTTTGCCACTAGATTTCATCATAAACAATCATTCGTATCTTGACGATTACCATCAGCGTTTAATCATCTAAAAACACAATTCTCTTGAAACCACCTCGGATTGATAACCGATGATTCAGATATGGTAGCATTAAATGAAGAGGAAATAACAAAATTGTAGATGGTCTAAATGGCCAAGAGTTTGATGATAAAGAATGGAGTGTTGGGAACACTCGATAGAAAATTTGGTACTAAAAAATGGATTGAGCAAACCATGAAGGAGAACAAGGACAAATACAAGGACCAAACCCTATATTCAAAGAATTCAGGTAATTCTGGATCCGATGAAATCTTTAGAGAATATCTTACTCCGACGTCATGTTAAAATTTTGTGGAAAAATCTTTCTTCATCAACCTTCGAACTTAGAAATTCCAAAATATCATCATAAATATCTTCGATATTTCTGAGGATATTTTCATAAATATTCTTGTCCGAAATTATCTACCTCTTCGTGTTTTATGTATCCCATTATATTGGAAACTTCTATAAAATCTAAGTATAAATTATGAATGAATTAGGGAGAAGTGTTGGGAATTGAAGCATGGGTTAGTATAATATAATGACGCCCGGCCAACGTGGTTATATTATAGTAAGTCATGCTGAGTTTCTAATGAAACATGATGATGGTTCACAGTAGATCATACCATCATCATGTGTCATATTACATAACTCTTTCATTCTGCTTAATCTCTGAACGTATCAAGAAATTATATTCTTGATAGTTCCGTTTTCAGTGATTCTGGTAATTTACCAAATCAAATCGTGCTATTACGTTCCTTCTTACTTAGAACAGGATGATCAATCGAAACTTTATACCTACGAATTCTGGATCATTATTCGCTTGACTATAAGTCGGGAAGAAGAAACAAAAGTATGGAGCTCTGAAAAATAAAGGAAAAATATAAAGCCGATCACAAACACGGGAATTACAAATCGTGTATATCAATGTTTATCGCAACATAAAGACACAGGAGAATTAAAAACATTATAACCCAAGGGTGAAGTAGAAGAAAACAGATTCCTCCGGTGGTAATTGGAAAAAGGAGAATGATTGTCGCGATAGTGAGGATAAGAACAAGAATCAGAACTGGATTAAGCATTTTCATAATCTTTTGAATTTAGGATTGAGTATATAAGTGGTGAAAACTAATGGAACAGAAAAGGTAAATTTATACTGGAAATGTCAGACGTAGTAATTAGGGCAGATCATCGCATTTAATCAAAGAGATCCTAATTTCCTTAAATCTCGAAGAATCAGATTTTATAGATTTCCAAGATTTTCTTTTAAATTCCTTGAATTCCGGAATTCAATAGTGACTATGTCAAAAGTTAAGACGTACCTTAATTTCTAAATTCAATCATGACTACGTCAAAAGTTAAAACAAATCTAAATTTACTCATCTCAATCTTTTGTGATAGCTTTATTCGTGCTGTTCGAATAATCGAATTGTACAATCCATATTACTCAATGATGATAAAACTCTATTTATCAACTCATATTCGTCATGAAAACATTCTCATTGTTAGACATGACCACCTTACTCAAATTTCGGGACGAAATTTCTTTAACGGGTAGGTACTGTGACGACCCGGAAATTTCAGACTAAATTTAAACTTAATCTTTATATGTTTCCGACACGACAAGCAAAGTCTTTAATGTTGAGTCTCAAAATTTTTGAACTAATTTCTTGCATTCATTTGTAGTCGACCAATTTTGACGATTCACGAACAATTAATTTTAAATAGATATATGTGGATGTATATTTATATATACATACTAATTTAGAAAATATAAAAACCTTGAATACAATAATTGGAAATAATAATTTTATATTAACAAGGTTAATAACGAATATATATATATATATATATATATATATATATATATATATATATATATATATATATATATATATGTATATTACGCGTATAATTTAATCAATGAACCATCATTTTCATTTTTCTGTTCACCTGTGATCATATGTCAACATTGAGGCGGCTAATTAATTTACGATAGTATTATATTATTATATTATACAATTCATCCATGATAATTGTTTGTGATTGAAGAGAATTGAGTCTATTATTTTGCTTTCTGTCAAACTCCACTATCTCTATCTTATATTTAATATATACACATGCATATAATTGCACTAGAAAAACCACTTGCATTTGTCTATTTTTCCTTCTTTCTTGGTACGCTGAACACAAACTACCATCTCCAACTTACCATCATCACCAAAACATTGACCACCACCATGACTACCATCAATAATCACTACCTTGATTACTTTTCATCACCACCAACAACAAAGAACACCCCATTCCAGATTATGGCAGCTGCTATGCATCTGTTTTACCGTTTTAAAAAAAAACAAAGAAAACCATCCTCGAATCTCCAACATCGTGATCAATAACCTTCACACATACGGATGCTTCCATTTGTAAATCATCACAACACTCACTTGCAAAAACCATGACTAAATCACCTTCCACGTAATCACTACTAATACGCTTTTCTTTTCTATTTTTGTTCGACAATCCAACCATGTCACCACCTTTGGTTCATCACCACCACTCGTCACTCTCAAACACCACTTCACCCTCATGTTTATGTTTTCAATGATAACCATCGACCACTACTGCTGAGTTTCACCTTCATCCCTAACCATCCTCACCTAGCCATCTCTCCCTCTCTTTTTAAACCGAGACCATCACAGTTTATTTTTTTTTCTTTATGCTGCAAATCTATTCGAATACCACTCACAACCCATAACCATTATCACTTAGTTCTACCATAGCTAGTTACTATTTTTTTTCCTGTTTCTGTCCACGTTCAGCCAAACCCGACACCAATCATCAAATTTAACAAATACTATCAAATTAATTAATGGAAGGAAGCATGCAAATGAATCGCTATTATATATAATTTAGGCCGACATGTTAGTTCCCCACTTGTTACTTTATTGCTAGTGGAGAATTAAAGAGTAAAAGATAGGGGCAAATGAAGAGATAACGTGCTATTTTTATTTATTTATTCTCTTCTTTTTTTGTCGGCCAAATTTCGAGAAATAACCAACAGACCACAAAAATTTGATTGGGTCGAGTCTTTATTATATACGGAGTACGAGTAATGATGATGGATTGATAATGATAAGAATGATATAGATGGTGTTGTATGATAATTAGGTTATGGTGAGGGGAAGATGGGGTTATCGGTTTCCTGTCTCAATCTGATACGGAGTATATATAAAAAAAAGAGAAACTGAATGAATTTAATTGTTGGGCTTCCAGGATTTATGTCCAATTGCTAACCGGGCCATTATTAAATATGGAATTTACAGTTGGGCTTTTTCCTTGTTGAGTTTCTTCAAATTGTTATGGATCTCCAACAAATATGGTTTAAATATATTTAATGTATATTTTATATCAGAAATGTCGAGCAGCTCAGTTGGTTTGGGGTTATGTTGGGTAAACGGGAGGCCGTGGGCTCGAGCCCCATCGTAGGCAATCTTTTTTTAGGAAACTTATTAAAGGGTATAACCATTTTTTTTATATCTATCATTATTATAATTATTATTATTATTATTATTGTTATTATTATTATCATCAAGTATTAGAATTATTATTATTATTAGTATTATAAAAGGAATAAGAATTTATTATCATCATTAACATTAGTATTAGAAACATTTTAGGTGTATTATTATTATTAACAAAAAGTATTATTATTAAGAATACCATTCTTAACAAGATTATTATAATTATTATTATTATTAGATATTAAGTATTAATATCAAAAATTATTATTATCACCATTATTATTAAATCCTTCATTATATTAAAAACTACTGATATTATCATTATTAGTATTGTTATTATTAAAAACTATTATTTTTACAACTATATTATTATTTAAAGAATCATTATTAGTAAAACTATCATGTTTCATTGTTATATCTAAGTAATAGTATTATCATTTTTACTTTAACAGTATTATAATTATTAATCTTACAACCAAAAGAGATTTATATATATAAAAGTATATTACATACTATATTTTTATATGAAACATTATTAATTATAATAATAACTAAATTACATATAGTATATAAAATATTATAAGATGTTATAAATAATAATATTAACACATATAAAAATATAAATATTAATTTTAAAACATTATATATACATAACAATAAGTTACAATTTAATAATATATTATAATACATAAATATACAATTTTGTTCGATTACAATTATATGTGTTAATATATATACAAATGATATAGGTTCGTGAATCCGAGGCCAACACTGCATTGTTCAGTTCTGTCGTATGCATATTTTTACTACAAAATATCGTATTGTGAGTTCATTTGATTCCCTTTTACTCTTTACATTTTTGGGACTGAGAATACATGCGCTCTTTTTACAACTGCTTTATTAAATGCTTTTGAAATATATTTTGAACTGCGAATACATGAAATTCTTTTATAAATGTTTGACGAGATAGACACAAGCAAAACATTCCTCGAATGAATTATGTGGACGTGATAATTGCCACCATTGAATTATGTGGACGTGATAATTGCCACAATTGATATGAATATTTTTTCCCTGATTATTATTGCTTGGTAACCTAAGAATTAGGGAACAGCACTAATTTTGAGAATTAGTGCACACCTAATTGACGCGAATCCTAAAGGTAGCTACCGGGTTTAACACCCCCACCCAGAATGTTCACTAGACAGAAGAGCTAGTGGGCGTGGTGTTTAGTACTTCGAGGTTTATATATTATACAGACGAGATGTTCTGCTTTTTGGGGATATTATTGATGCGCATTATATGTTAAGGTTGGTTACCAAGCCAAGCAATGAAAGTAAAGTGAATGTTATGTATAGAGAGAATGATTTTATACACAGGTTATGTGTATGTTATTTTTGTACACGAGATATGTGTACGGTTACTTAGATTTATGAAAGATGATTTCGTACATGAGAAATGTGTAATGTATTTAAAAGATATCGCATGTACATTAAAGGTGGGTATAGGATTCGGGCCCATTTGTATCATGCATCATTTAAATCTTGTGGTCTATCAAAATGATGAATTTTATTGTTTTATGATAAACCTATGAACTCACCAACCTTTTGGTTGACATTTGAAAGCATGTTTATTCTCAGGTATGAAAGAAATCTTCCGCTGTGCATTTGCGTATATTATATGGAGTCATTCATGGCATAAAGAGGTCCGTTCATCGCAATGGTACCACATGTTATTGTATTCGTTCAGGAAAATTTGGACGGGGTATGACAGAATTCATTGGCAACACTCGACGACCCCTTCAAAATATCTTCAATATTATCGAAGTTTTGATTGTCCTCTTGAGGTGACTTATTCTCTACTTGATCAGCTAAATCCTTAATCATAAGCATCCCTGAGTCACCCTCTCTCTGACCTTCTGATTCATCTAGAAAACTTTCACACTGGATTTCCTCAATTTCATCTCTTTTAGAATTAGATATATCAACAATATCTTGATCCTTATGTTGACTAGATGCACCAGTTTCATAAGTTGATCGTTGAAAACCACTGGACCGATAACCACTTTGTCTTTTCTCCCCCTCATGAAGATTGTTGGGATCAAAATCATCATGATCAGGCATGTGAATTGGTCCAGGTGACTTGCATGGAGATAAAGGATATACAATCCTTGCTTGCTCAAGATAAATCATCATAGTCTCACGAACTTCATCAAGATCAGTTTGGTTAGCAAACTCAGCAATATATAGTTCCTCCACCTCATTGTTAGAGAGATATCTTAATCCATATTTATTCGAAATTCGAGAAGGTGACCCAGTTGGTGAAACAACGGTGTAACCACGAACAACATCAACATCAGCAGCAACTGTTGAAGACGATGTCGGTGGAAGTGTTTGATTTGCCGTGAGGGCAGGTAAGGATATACGTGGGGTATTATTCTTATATGTAGGACTGTACATACTACTAGCCAGATTTGTGATATCCCCTTCTGATGGAGGTTGGACAACAAAAGGAGTTGTCGCCGGTGAAGTTTCTTTCGAAGCATCTGCCTCTATGACTTTAGTCTCATGGGACTCTGACAAATTAGTAGAACTACCCGTCGGTTTAAGTCTCACAGAGATATTTCTATCTCCGACTCCTGAAATCATTGATATACCATGAGGTGGTACATCTCTTTCTGTTAACGACTCTTCCTCCAGACCTTGAGTTTCAAAATCCGAAAGAGAAGTGGTTTGAACCAATGGATCACTTTCATGAACCAAGGGATCAGTCTGCTGGAAGTCTGATAAATATCCCGAAGGATTGTCATGTTGACTCATTTCCATGGGATGCGGCAGATCTCCCTCATCAAGATAAGCCGGACCTCAAGGCCCTGTTGTACGTTGAGGCACATGAGGATTTCCAGTCGATACGCAGGGTGCCTTTTCAAGACTTTTCAGCTCCCCTTCGGCCGTTCTGGACTTCAATGAGTGAGTTTCCTCAATCGATTGAGTCAGCGCAGACTTTACTGCAGAGGAAGACTTTACTTCCTTAGATGCGGAAGCATCTTGCTGTGTAGGATTTATTATTAAGTCCTGTTTAGATTGGATGGGCTTATTGGTCTTTTTCCATCCGTGCGTTTAGCTCTCTTGCCTACCGAAGCTTGCGCTTCATTTAGCATAGGGCTTACTGTTATTATTGGATGTGATACGGAGATAGGTGAGGGTGACCTAATCGGCTCTAGGTCTTGGTCCGTATAACCAATGATTAGAGTAACTGTTTGGCGGACGATGGGTGTCGAACTCCTAGATCTAGTTACTCGTTGGGTTGGCGGAGTCTGAATCATCTCATCAGGCATAAATCGTGTTCTCTTAAGAGAATGTTCAGGAGATGATTCAGTTTCTGAAGAATCAGTGTCACTGCTCACTTCGGGTGTTGTTGAAAGGGTTGGTTCAATCCTATATGATCTAGGTTCCCTGATCCTCACGGGTTGAGCTTGGTGTGCTACCCTAGAATGTTTGAGGTTCACCCTAAGAGGAGGATAAGTTGGCCCGGGTGGTTGTACTACAGGTTCCTCTACAACCTCTGGGGGCGGCGGGTTTAACTTGTTCTTGTTGTACCGGGTTCGGAAGAGGTATTCCTACAGCCTCAAAATATGAATGCATTCGAGCGTCTTGGGGTAGCTAGCCTCACAAGCCAATTTGGAATCGGCACAGTGAATTGATTATCAGATACCATTGGGGTATTCATCTTCATCTCCCCAAATCTTTTCATCTGTAATCCTTGTGTACCTGGTACAAATATATTTGCATTTCTGCAAGCATTGATAGCATCATGGATAAAGATACAGAAAAACCTTTCACAAGGGATATATGAACCCCTTGGCTTATCAACTTGGGCTTGAACCAAATCCCATAAAAGTTCTGCATAATCAGGAGTCTCTACTCTTGTGAATGACTAGAACAGCCTCAGCATTGGCACTGTCAAGCTGTCTGATCCGCTCCTTGTCATCAACAAACATCTGTTGATGATTGAGAAGATCACATACCACCTTGAGTGCGAGTATTTCTTCTGAAACTTAGCCGGTGGAACATTGGTAGCTCCAACATAACCAAGATCAAAGATTGATGACATCATCTGCTGAGTAGCAGGGAAAGCAGGAGCATTCTGTATAAGAGGAAGCTGAAAGATCCTCCTGAAGTCAGCTTTTGTGATACTCCTCATCCCTTGTACTCCTCTTAGCTCAAACTCAAATTGAGCTTGTGTACCCTCTGGATTTGCAGCAGTAGGTTGTGTAGCTTCCACAAACCTAATAGTTCTGTTCAGTAGCTCCAGATCTGTTACAGGCACACTGGTAGTTAAGCTTAGAGCAGGCCATAGTGTATAACTCTCTAGTATTACAGTCCAGTAATTGCAGGGAATGTTGGTTTCAGAGTTGATGAAGTGATTGTTCGCCATTTAGCTGTATACATAAGAAATAGAAGACCACAAGATGTTTAACATAAAGCACATATCTCTATTCTTATTTGCCTTTGAAATCCTTTGTATTTTTCAAGTTTTATAATTCTTATGGTTTTTCTAAGTTATAAAAATCATTTATTCCAAATATGAACAAGTAATTGACAAATATGACATTCATATGATATTCATTACAATATAAAATCATCATGCAAAGTCAATTATATAACACAAAGAATCAGAACAACACTTAGTCATATTTAAGCACAAATCAAGCAGATTCGGTAGTCATGAAATTTGAGATTCTGTAACCAAATAAGCTTGAGTTTTCATACCAAAGACTTAAATAAAGCATGCAAGATTTATCAAGTTGAAAATCTCAAATTTTAAAAGTACCAATTTACGGAATCGGTAAAAATACCAAGAACAGATTCGGTATCTTCAAAAATCATACATAATCACCCAAACATGCATATTTAGTCTTATATCATGCAAAAATATGATCATAATCAATTAACAACTCAATCAAAGCAGAAAAGCATGTTAATCATTTGAACAAACTCGGTACAGTAGCAAGAACACATTCGGTATGTACAGAATCCATCAAATATTCGATTAAACATGTAATCAGACTCGATCAATTGATAGATCAACTAATTTAACATAGATTTGACAAGAATTTATGTTAATTAACCAAATCAGATGAGTTTAATCTTAGAAATAAGAAAATCGACACAGATTCGGTATAATCAACACTTTTTCAAAATTAAGTGTCACAATCATGTTATTTGAATTATTTTCCGGTTTAAAAGTGTTCAATCATCTCAGATCTACAACATGTGATACTTAAATTTGATTAAAACAAGAATATACCAAAGATTTGAAGATACAGAGAGACGGATTCGGTAGATTAGGTAGACTCGGTAAATTAGTTCAGATTCGGTATGCAATTAGAGTAAAGTGAGAGAAAGTTTGACTTTGACCCTGCTATTTATAGATACCGAATGTTTTGAAGACATGGGCTTTACCGAATGGCCCTTAAATACCGAACGCAGTCCAAATTTCAAATTTAAACAAATTCACTTCAAATTTCAAAAAATCTTCATCAAAAATCATTCAAGACTATCACATTTTTTTATGAAGAACATTTCTGAGACAATTTTATGAAAATTTTGAACTTACTGAATTTGTACAGTTGGTTGTCAGATTCGGTATAATGCTAAAATTAGCATTTATTCATTAAAAATTCTCATCTTTTTGGATTTTATCTTTTCCAATTTTTATGAATTTTATAAAACAAGATTTGCACTTAGAAAATTTTGAATTACGTACACAGTACAAATCTTTAGTGATACCAATTGTTATAACGGGTTGCATACTGAGATGTATACAAGCCTTAGTGAATTATTTTTAGATATAAACAAAGAATATATGAAATTCACTTTTGAAAAATAATTTTCTATTCATTTTCTCCCTTTTTCTCCCCTTTTCTCCCCCTTAAAATGTGATATACAAGAAAGTAAATCACCATTTTGATATTTTCCCAAGAAAATGAATTAACTCCCCCTTAAAATATGATATCAGTGAGTTACCTCTCCCTTTTCTAACCATTGAAACTTAATCCCAGGAAGTCAACACAGATCTAAAAAGGCTCCCCCTTGAAAGATGTTAACAAAAGCATAAGAAAGCAGTTGCTCCCCCTAGAAAGTATCTACTCCCCCTAAACACAAGATCCCAAGTACATGTCCCAAAAGATCTAAGGAATGTCAAGCACTATACTCTACCATGCCAATCTCTTGGATTAAAAACTTTAGCCTAAGTTCATCTAAAGCCTTAGTGAACATGTCAGCTAATTGCACTTTGGTAGGCACAAAGTATAACTCTACATCTCCTTTTTCTACATGGTCCTTCATGAAATGATAACGAATGTCAATGTGTTTAGTCTTAGAATGCTGGACCAGGTTCATCTAAAGGCTTAGTGAACATGTCAGAAATCCCACTCCAAATGATAACGAATTTCTATAGCACTTTGTGAATCACAGTAAATTGGGGTCTTAAAAATCTTAAAGCCATAGTCCAAAAGTTGAGTTTGCATCCACAAAACTTGTGAACAACAGTGAGCTGCAGCAATGTATTCAGACTCAGCTGTTGATAAAGACACACAATTCTGCTTTTTGGATGATCAACCAACTGGCCTATTCCCCAACATCTGAATTGATCCAGATGTGCTCTTTCTATCAACATGGCAACCGCCATGATCTGCATCAGTATAAGCAGTGAGATTGAAATCGGATCCATGAAGATACCAGATCCCAAGGTTAGGTGTACCTTTAAGGTACTGAAAAATCCTAACAACCGCTTTGGAGTGGGATTTCTTAAAGTTTGACTGAAAGAGGGCACATACAGTTACAGCAAGTGTAATGTCAGGCCTACTTGCAGTCAGATACATTAAAGAACCAACCATGCTCCGATAAAGCGAAATGTCAAAGGGTTCCCCATTAGCATCAGTATCCAGTAAAGTCCTCATTGGGGTTATTATTGGTTTTAAAGCAGTCATTTTAAAACATTTTAGCATATCATTGATATACTTTGTTTGACTGATAAAAATCCCATTTGGAAATTGTTTTACTTGTAACCCCAAGAAGAAATTTAACTGGTCAAGCATGCTCATTTTGAATTTGTTGGCCATAAGGTCACAAAATTCTTTGCATAAGGCAGGGGACGTGGAACCAAAAATAATGTCATCAGCGTAAATTTGAACCAAGAGAATGTGACCGTGGTTTTTACGGATGAATAGCGTTGTATCAATCGTTCCACGAGAGAAGCATTGTCCAGCAAATACTTTGTTAAGGTCTCGTACCATCCACGCGGTGCTTGCTTCAGACCATACAAAGCTTTTTCCAAGTAGTAGAAGTGGTTTGGATGAATGGGATTGAAAAAGCCTTCTGGTTGATCAACATAAACTTCCTCTTAAAGATGACCATTCAGAAAAGCAGTTTTGACATCCATTTGAAACACCGTGAACTTCATATGAGAAGCAAATGCAAGAAAAAGACGAATAGCCTCAATCCTAGCAACCGGAGCAAACATTTCATCATAATCAATACCCTCTTGTTGTCAATATCCCTTGGCCACAAGGCATGCCTTATTTCGAACCACAATTCCATCAGAATCCTTCTTGTTCTTAAAAATCCACTTAACCCCTATTGGTCGTTGACCCGTTGGTCTTGGAACTAATCGCCATACTTTTAAACGATCAAATTGATTGATCTCTTCTTGCATTGTTACCACCCAGTTCGGATCTAGTAAAGCTTAAGCAACCGTTGTTGGTTCAATCTTACTAAGAAAGGCAGTGTACAGACACATATTCCGAGTTGCCCTTCGAGTTGAGACTGGTGCAGATGCATCTCCAATGATAAGATCAATTGGATGACTTTTAGTCCATCGATTGTTATGTGGAAGAGGTTCTACATCAGTGGTATCCATTGAAACATCAACCGTTGTTGACGTTGAGCCTTGATCCGCTTGATCTGATGTAACACTTTCCAATGGATTTAGTTGAGTATCTGGAGAAACAACTGGAGTTGTATTAATAGATGTATCTTGAATTGGTTCAAGATTAGCATCAGGAGGTGGGAGAGAGGATGAAGAAACAACTGGTGAATCAGTTGGTGTTGTATCTTCATCGAAAAGACTTGGTTGAGTCTCCACCGTAGTTGACTGTGATGGTGTAACCGGTACAGCTTGAACATTATAATTCCATTGAGGAGCATAAAGACTATCAAACAAGATATCCAGTTCCTCTGTTGTTACCGTAGGAACACCCTTCTTCAAGAAAATTGAATTTTGTGCGGAAGAAGAAATAGTCAGGTTAGGATCGGGTTTTAAACTAATTTATTCAAAAGCCATTCCCGATAACTCATCGAACCTTACATTAATGCTTTCCTTGATCGTCTTTGTCCGTTTGTGATAGACACGATAGGCAACTTTGTTCGAAGAATAACCGAGAAATATGGCCTGATCGCCATGAGGATCAAACTTTCTGAGGCTGTCAAAATCGTTAAGTACGTAGCATATACAACTAAAGACACGGAAATATTTGACATTCGGGCGTCTACCATATAGTAAATCATAAGGAGTTTTATCAAAACGTTTATTAATGATACAACGATTTTGGGTATAACATGCAGTGGAAATGGCCTCCCCCCACATTTTTGGAGGTAGTTTGGAGTAAGCAAGCATCGTTCGAGCTGCTTCGCACAGTGTACGATTACGTCGTTCGACTACTCCATTCTGTTGAGGGGTTCGTGCAGCAGAGAACTGATGTTCAATGACTTGGTCTTTCAAATAACTATCAAGCAGGTCATTCTTAAATTCCGTCCCATTATCAGTTCGAATACTCTTAACATGTTTATTAAAAGAGCGTTGAGTCTTTTTGATGAACTCAATGATAATGGCGGGGGTGTCTGACTTAGTCTTTAGAAGGAAAATTCACGTAAATCAGGTATAGTCATCGACAATGACAAGCACATATTTCCAGCCACCAAGGCTAGAAATAGGCATGGGTCCACATAAGTCCATATGTAATAATTGCAAGGATACTGAAGTACTGGGGTTTTGCTTAAGTGGATGATTAGTCCGTTTCACCTTACCCATCGCACATGATAGACACACATGATGCTTATCATATTGAAAGCATGGAATACCATCAATTAGGTCTTTAGAGACCAATAGATTAATACCCTTGTAATTCATGTGTGACATCCGGTGATGCCATAACCATGAATTTTCCTTTGTTGAACGAGTAACCAAACACATGGTTGCATGTGAGGGTGCATCATTGAGGTCAATAGTATAAAGTGAAGCATAACGTTTACCAACAAGGAGATCGTTTTCATCGATGGATTGCACTGAGCATTGACGACGTTCAAACAAAACCTTGAGATCTCCGTCACAAAATTGGCTGACACTAAATAAACTGCATCCTAAACCCTCAACATATGAGACCCGTTTGATCGTTATGCCATTTTTCACAAAATCTCCATAGCCCGTTATTGCTGCAATCTCATTGTTTCCAAAAGTAACCGTTCCTAGGAATTTTTCAACAAAATTGACAAGCAAGGATTTATCGCCCGTCATGTGTCGAGAGCAACTGGAATCGATATACCAAACACAGACGATGAAACCCTGAAAATGTTAAATTCCTAGAGTTTAGGTACTCAAAGTGTCTTGGGTCCTCTACGATTAGTACGAACAATAAACTTTGGATCAATAATGAGATAATCACGTAAAGCATCATGCAATTTAGACAATAAAACATCATTAAAACCACATTACATGAAGCATCGTACGCAATATCAAGTGTTACATCATTATCAGAAGTCTTAACACAAAACTTATTCCAAGCAGATGTTTTGTTCACAGACGAAAATTGAAAGACATGAGATGATTTCCTAGGTCGACTAGCAGATTGCTTTGCTTTGGTTGCTAATTTCTTAGTCGTGGACTTAGGAATCCATACAGAATTGTAAGTCAAATTTGGATTATGACTTGTGACACGAAAAACACCTCTGTTAGTTAGACATCCAAACTTTTCAGTTGACACATGAGATGATTGATTTTGCAAAATTTCCAATTTGATTTTACGTTCCTTTGCATCATACTCACTCAAATCAGGTTTTGGACTCGTGTGTTGTGTTGACTTGACTGATTTCGTTAAAAGACTTTCCTTTGATTTATTCGACATTTGAATCATAGGAATCTTTTTAGTTAACACAGAACCATTTTGAGAATGAACTTTCTTGACAACAAATTGGGTTGAAGATGCAACTTTTGAAACACTTTTACCAAATTAAGAACGTAGTGGGTTTTGAAGAATAGTAATGGGTTTTGCATCCGTAGATGTTGTTGTTCCCTTCCCTTTCTTAGTAATCCCACCAACACATTCAAGCACATTGGTTTCAACAGTAGATGATTGCTTAAGTGTGTTAGCCTGTTTCAGTTGAATTATTTTTTGTTTTAAGCTTTTAATCTCCAGACATAATTCCTCTGCAAAAACTAGCACTTCACCTTCCTTAAAAGCATAAGTACATTCTTTCTTAGGAAGTGGAGGCAACTTATCACACAAAGCAAGCATTTGTTTTAATGATTGACACTTAAGTTGCAAATCAACATTTTCCTGTTCAACTATACCTAATATACGTTTCAAGTTTCGTACCACAGGTATGTTTGCATAAAATTCATTCAAAGGATCAATTGTTGTGTCAAAATCTATCAAGTTTTCAACAGTTGGTTCATCTCGAGGTTCTACCTTTATATCTAAATTAGTTTGACCTAGGGATTCTGTCTCAAAGAAGACAGTTAGTTCATGTGCTAGGTCTTGACAGAAACCATTATCAGAACACGCAGGTAAGGCCGGTAGAATTGGTTTCACATCAAAAGTTGGTTCATCAAACACCTCATCTATGGCAGTAATGCTAGAACTAGGTTTGTTAAACACTTCATTCTCAAGCATTAAAATGTATTTCTCTAGCATGAGTGTTGGGATATAAACTAGTCTACGCTTAGGCACATAATTTTCCTGTTGCATATTCTTTTCAGTCTCAACAAGTTCCTTCAAGAAATCAGGATTTGATTTACCCATTTTAAGCTAATTTGATGGTATTTCCTAGATTTGCGATTAACAATAATATCATCAAAATCAGCATAAGAAGCATGCACAAAATGAGATGGTAAACCAGCTTGAAAGTAATCAGAATGATATAATCCTGTAATCTTTTTGGAAGCATTATCTAAGATCTTAGGATCTTCATAACCCAACCCCCACTTTTCACCATGAATTGTTTTTGGTCTATTCGTGAAAATCGTTTGTTTTGAAAGTTCCATATTCATGATAGATTTGGATTGATCTGTTCGATAGAGTTTTTCCTCATATCAAGCAAGTTGTGCTTTCATTTAAAAAGACTCTTTTGACAACGAAGAGATTTCAGAGTTCTTTTCAATTATGGTGTTTTCCAATTGAATAATTTTCTTGTTTAGCTTTGAAAGTGTGGGTTCATGTTGAGTTTTCCAATCAGAAAGATCTTTTTCTAGAAATTGAACTTTTTCTGCAAGTCGTTTCGATTTTAGGCGATAATCTGTCCTTTCGACCTTAATCGGATGAATTGATGTTTTAAGATCTTCCAACTCAGTTTCCGTGGAGCTGAGTTGGACAGTCAATCTATG
Organism: Rutidosis leptorrhynchoides; assembly: GCF_046630445.1. Lineage (NCBI taxonomy): Eukaryota > Viridiplantae > Streptophyta > Magnoliopsida > Asterales > Asteraceae > Rutidosis > Rutidosis leptorrhynchoides. The sequence goes on along the minus strand of NC_092338.1, from coordinate 322,746,601 downwards.
CAATTTCGATTGTAATTTAGATGAAGATGGTTTGGTCTCATAAAATTTGATTTTATCTTTTAAAATCTTGTTTTCAGATTTTAAACTTTTGACTTCTTTTGACATTGAGACCAAATTCTTCATCATGTCATTTTGTACTTTTATAAAATCAGGTGGAATTTTAGATAATTGTACTCATCATCATTAGATGCTGAGTCAGAATTCTCCATTGCTTCCTTAGCTTTGATGAGTTTAGTCACCTTGAAAACATTTGCAGATTCCACCTCTGAATCTGAATCGTCAGTCCAGTTAAACCAAGTATCATCAACCGGTTTCAGCTCTCCCCCAGTTTCTACAATCTTATCCATCAACATTTTCTTCTTAAAGTAAGCTGCATCCTTCTTCTTAGGCATCTTGCACTCACGAGAGTAATGACCAGCTTTGCCACAATTGAAACAGATTGATTCATCCTTCTTGGAATCATCAACACGTTGTTGTTTTAAGTTATCAGCTTTCTTGTAGTACGAGGAAGATGATGAGTTCTTGTGTTGATCGCTTGATTTGCCTTTAAACTTGTGTTTATTCAAGGCTTTTGTGAACATGGCTGCCATTTTGACTAATTCAAGGTGAGAATCATCAACATCAGAAACATTCAACTCTTCAGAATCAGTTGATTCTTCAACAAGCACTTTCTTGGACAAACTTTTGGAAGTCATAAATGATTTGCTCTTCTTTTTGGCAATGAGAGCAAGAGGATCACTTGGAGATGACTCTTTCCTTCCTACTTAAAATTTTGACACTTCAGGTTGGTAATACATAAGAACTCCAACAAGCTCATGAATAGTCAACTTGTCAATCTCTTTGGTAGATCGAACAATGGTTCCATAAGGAAGTCAATCAACATTGAGCTCTTTGAGAAATTTAATTTTGATTTCAGCATTTACTTTTATGATCTTGCACCTTTTCAACTCATTGAGAACACCATTGAAACAACGGTAGGTATCCTTGAGTGGTTCATCAAGGTCCTGCTTGAAATCTTCATAACATCCCAGAGCCTTATTCAGTTTAGTAACATCTGACATGTCATAACCTTCTTGCTGTCGTTTGATCTCATCCCATATATCTTTTCCAATGGTGTTGCTATCAACATTTTCAAACAACTCATACGAGATAGCTTGCATAACAATGTTCGTTGCCTCTATGTCAACTTGAGCTCTCTCACGTTTATCACCAGAAAGTTCATAGACTGGAATTGGCATACCAGTATCCGGATGATAATCTACAACTAGACCATCTCTCAGAGAAGCCCATATGTACTTTACTTTCTCACCCTTATAGTCTATGTACTGAGTGATTTGGTGAAGCCACTGAGTGTACTTGCCATCAAACAACACTGGAGGACAAGAATTTGATCCAATGATCAAAGTATCTTGAGTAGACATGTTGAAAATAAGGTAGATTCAGTAAAGATTCGGTATTACACAAATCTAGAATGAAAAATCACAACAATCTAACAAAAATGTCAGATTCGATATCTGATTCGGTACTGTAGCAGATTCAGTACAGATTCTGTACTGTAGTAGATTCGGTAAATCAGATTCTGTATCAGAAACTGATCAGAAATACAAGTAACACACCCAGATTTAGTATAGATTCGGTAACCACAAGATTTGTAGCATGAGAACACTTAAAACCAATGAATTAAGTGATACCGAGATTCTGATTAGGTATCTGACTCGGTAGTCAGATTCTGTATGAACTTGAATTCAAACACAATTCAATTCCTTTGAATTAGATTCTGTAACCTTGCTGCACAAGGAAACAAGTTAGTATCACACATAATATCAAAGATACCGAATGTATAGGATACCTGTAACGACCCGGATTTTTCCGATCGTTTTACACTTATAAGATTAATATTTACATAAATTAAACCTTACCAACATGATAAGCAATCTAAATTGTTGAGATTTATGTTTTTGAAAAGAGTTTTACACAACGTTTGACCGTCCAATTTGACCGATGATATCACGAACTATATAACATACGATAATTATACGTTTGTGTATATATATGTATTTATATATATTCAACATGATCTAAGAATGTTTTAACATCCCATTGTGTATTAATAACAATGAGTTATAAGTATATTTTGAAACTACTAACTTAAGTTTTCAAAATGATAACTATACGTAACGTTTTTCGAAATAAATACTTATAACCTATAATATTTATACATGCATTGTATAGATATGTATTTTATCACTTTTAAAGGGCTTACATACATAAAACAATATAAGTATATTTACAAAAGATAGCTATATTTGAATCCTCGTTCCGTTTTCTCAAAGATTTCTATACGTACACCTAGGGTATAGGTACCCGTATCATACCCATCTTCTAGATGTATTTACTATTGGTATATACACATCAAATCAACCTTTTTAATCAGCCATGTTATTGCCTTATGTATAAGGTAATTGGAATTTGGAAGTTTGTTGACTAATTTCACAAGATTACAACATAAAAATTTGTCCTTGTTTTTACCATTCATGTTTTTAAAGGCTCTCCATCATTTCATTTTTAGCTCATCATCTCACTTCCAAATTACTCTCTAAAAACACCTACTTACAAGGCATAAGGAACCCATAACCATTCAGCTAGTATCCATGAAGATCTAGCCATAAAAATAACACTTAAATACCATAAGAAAATCCTTCCAAAAACAATTCAAAAATCCTTCCAAATTTACAAGTTTACTTCCAACCTTTTGATCCAACTCCACCACTCTTTTGGTTCTAGGTTTTTACTCCTCTTTTACAGCAATCTTGTCCAAGTAACTTGAGGTAGTAACTTTGTTCATAACCTTATTCGATTCATATATATATATAGCTATCTTATTTTATGGTATACAATTTTAACAACAAGAACATAGTTTGAATGATTTCAAACTTGTTTGCAAACTAAATAGATCCTTCTAACTTAATTTTTCAAATACTTCAAGACCTGTAATATATCATAAATATATGCTAATTTAACAAGGTATAACTTGGTTTTTCAAAGAACACCTTAAAAACTGAATTTACGACGTCGGAGTGCAACCGGGGGCTGTTTTGGGTTGGATAATTAAAAACCATCTTGAACTTTGAATTGGAGGTTTATATTCTGAAAAAATGATATTTCTTATGAATATGTTAACACATAAAAATTTCATAATTTAACTCAAAGTATAAGTATTTTTAGAAAAATAATCATTTAATGTTGTTTCACCAAAATTTCATAAGTTTCACCAAAATTTGACCTATGACCTGTGATTTTGAATACAAACTAAGGTATTTACAGTTCATATTCTTAAAGAAGGACTCGATCCAAGGAAGTGGCAAGTTGAATCAATGAAAACGGAGTTGTAACGAAGAAACTATGACTAAAACATGATCGGATATCCAAAACTAGTTTAGCCACGAAAATAATTGGAGAAAAATTAAATAAATCACATCTTTCTAAAATAACATGATATTTTATATATATGTACTCATAATTTAATTTTATATATTTCAGGATCACCCGTAAACAACACGAGAAGATTAATCATAAGACCTCATGTACGTACGCAACACGTCATTTGACAACACCGGTACTTTATGTACGCAACACGTCATTTGACAACACGGTACCGTGGGTCAAGATTAATCCCGACCAATACGAATACGATGGGGGTTTTATGGGGGTTTTATTTATTTATTAAACACCTAAATATGAACCATTAAAATTGAATTGCTAACTACGGACTAAGAAGACATTAAAAGTATTATAAGTATATATATGTGACGATTGTTTAAAATGAAAATATATTGATATATTATATATGGATAGGTTCGTGATATCAACCGGAGACCAAGTCAAAATATATATATATCTTCAAGGCAAAGTGAGTATATAGTCCCACTTTTAAACTCTAAGTATTTCGGGATGAGAATACATGTATTTTATGTTTTACGTTATGGACACAAGTAACTGAAAAATATATTCTACGTTGAGTTGTACCACTGGCATACTTCCCTGTAGCTTGGTAACTACTATTTACAGCAGTATTGTAAACGCGAATCCTGTTGATAGATCTATTGGGCTTGACAACCCAAACCGGACTGGACGACCAGTATTCAACGGTTGCACAGTACTTCGTTTCGTGACTACACTTGGTACAGTGTAGTAAGATTTCATAATAAAGGGAATATGCGACGTGATTAAATGTTAAGTATGGTTACCAAGTGCTCAACCACTTAGAATATTTTTATTAAAATGTTTATATATGAAATCTTGTGGTCTATATTTATATCGCTGCCGGCATTAAACCTATATCTCACCAACTTTATGTTGACGTTTTAAACATGTCTATTCTCAGGTGATAACTAAAAGCTTCCGCTGCAACATGTTGAATTTAAGCAAGATCTTGTGTATGCATATTTGTGTCAAAAACAAAACTGCATATCCGAGGAGTTGTAATGTAAAATATGCTAGAAATCGTATTGTTATCATCACATGTAAAGTTTGTAAGTCTAAGATTATCGCTAAACGATAATCATCTTTATATTGTCTAAAGCTTGTATTATCATAAGAGTTATGGTTTGTAATGTAAAATAAATGCAGTTGTTCTTTTAAAAATGTCGCATATAGAGGTCAATACCTCGCAATGAAATCATACGTTATCTAACTTGTTCTTATGGTTAAGGACGGGTTATGACATGTGGTATCAGAGCGTTGGTCTTAGAGAACCAGAAAATTTGCATTAGTGTGTCTTATCGAGTTTGTTAGGATGCATTAGTGAGTCTGGACTTTGACCGTGTTTGATTTTGAAAAAAAAAATATTGCTTATCATTGTTGGTTAAAAATTAATATGTAAATATTATGTGATACTAATTTACTAGTTGTTATGTGATAGATGTCTGGCTTAGAACTTGTTATCACATTCAGCGACTCCGAACCAGAATCTTCAGATGGTGTTCCAGTCATTAACCTATCCGATGATGAAAACGACACCTTTGGGGAAGACTCACAAGTTCCGGATGAATCAATTGAAGAGGAAACGGAAAGTGATCCTGAGGAGGAAGAAATACAGGAAATTACGAAAGACAAGTTCGAACGAGGAAGGAAACGAAAGGCTACTGAAATGGAAAATCAAAATCCCGAGTCTAGAGAGGATGTTGTGGCACCAACTCCACCAGATACTTCCACACCTATTCCCGCTATTCCTATTAGTTCTATCCCGACATCCAGTTCTTCGGTTCCTCAGCCAAAACGCAGGGAGACAACCAGGATAACCTTTAAGCGATTTCTTTGAACACAAACGCTTTGGGTTAAATGATGCGCTGTTGTTTTAAACCATGGGATCATATAATGTTGTGTATAATATTACTAGTGTGGTTTACGTAATGTTTGATGTAAGATAAGCATATGTAAAATAGTGAAGTGTGAAATGCAATAATTTTCCATGGTTAAGTATTATTTGGGTGGTAGTAAATGATTTTCGTACTAAGCTATTAAGTATGAACTTTAACGGGTAGGTACTACCCTAGATATAATTATAAAACGCTAATAAGAAGAAAAGGCTTTTATAATAATAACTGGTTCATATTATTAATAAGCTACGATGTACTGTAAATACATACTACATCTATAATATTCCATGTGAATAATTATTTTTTTTTTCATTCTTATTGAAGATTATGGCGCGATTGAACCGAATGACGGAACAAGAAATCCAGGAACTCATCAATCAGCGAGTGAACGACAGAATGTTATGGGTCGAGGCTGCAAGAGGTGCTGCAGTTAACCCAAATCCTCGTGTGGGGTGCACCTACAAAACTTTTCAAGCTTGCAAGCCCACATCATTCAGTGGAACAGAAGGACCGATCGGTTTAACCCGGTGGATAGAAAAGATGGAGACTGTGTTTAAAATCAGTGGTTGTGTTGAAAAGGACATGACCAAGTATGCATCGTGCACTTTACAAGATAGTGCACTCACGTGGTGGAAAAATTATGTGAAGGCTGTAGGAGGAGATGTAGCTTATGATACTCCATGGGAAGAATTCAAAATAATGTTAATCAACGAGTATTGTCCAAGGAACGAGGTTAGGAAGCTGGAAGATGAATTACGAAGCCTGAAGGTTGTTGGTACTAAAATCACCAACTACAATCAGCGATTCATGGAATTAGTTTTGCTATGTCCTGAATTGGTTCCAACCGAAGAACGGAAGATTGAAATGTACAAAGATGGTTTGCCCAAAAAGGTCAAGGCAAATGTTACAGCATCGAAACCTAAGACAATTCATGAAGCTGTAACCATGGCAAACGAGCTAATGGATCAGGTCATCATGGATAAGAAAGTATCCAATACTGATGTGAAGGTATCAGGTAACAAAAGAAAGTGGAATGGAAATTATGATCGAGGTAACCAACAACAATCTTTTAAGAAACAAGAAATCACGCAAGGTGCGGGTAGTGGTTTAAGCTTTGGTTACAAAGGACAAAATCCTTTATGTAACCGATGACACAAACATCACTCTGGCTACTGTAATGTGGTATGCAACAAATGTAATCGAAAGGGTCATCTTGCTGAAGATTGTAGGGCTCTCATTACAAATACAAATGGTACCAAGACTCCTGCCACCAATGCAAATAGAACTGCTTTGGCTACCATTACTTGTTATGGGTGTGGAAAACAAGGTCACTATAAGAGCCAGTGCCCGAATCCAGAGAAGAATATCGGACCTGCACGTGGGAGAGCATTTATTATTAATGCTAGAGAGGCATGTGAAGACCCGGAGCTTGTTACGGGTACGTTTACCATTAATAATTTATCAGCATCTATTATATTTGATACTGGTGCCGATAGAAGTTACGTGTGTAGAAATTTTTACACTAAATTGAATTGTTCATCATTACCTCTAGATGCTAAGTACATGATTGAGTTAGCTAATGGTTAACTAATTAAAGCCGATAAAATTTATCGTGATTGTAAAATAAATTTAGCCGGTGAAACGTTTAAAATTGACTTGATACCCGTAGAATTAGGAAGTTTTGATGTAATAGTCGGCATGGACTCGATGTCCAAAGTAGGAGCTGAAGTTGTGTGTGCCAAGAAGGCAATTCGCATTCCTTGTAAGGATAAAATGCCGGTGATGATTTATGGAGAGAAGGGTAACTCAAAGCTAAAACTCATTAGCTGTTTGAAAGCCAAGAAGTGTTTAGAAAAGGGATGTTATGCTATTCTAGCACATGTTAATAAAGTCGAAAAGAAAGAAAAAGAGAAGTGCATCAACGACGTGCCTGTGGCAAGAGATTTTCCTGAAGTTTTTCCGGAAGAGTTGCCGGGATTACCTCCATTTAGATCTGTAGAATTTCAAATAGAATTAGTACCAGAAGCTGCACCAGTTGCCCGTGCTCCATATAGACTTGCACCGTCCGAGTTAAAAGAACTTCAGAGTCAGTTAAAAGAATTACTGGATCGTGGATTCATACGACCAAGTACTTCACCGTGGGGAGCTCCGATTCTATTTGTTAAAAATAAAGATGGATCTTTTAGGATGTGTATAGATTATCGTGAATTAAATAAGTTAACTATCAAGAATCGGTATCCACTACCGAGAATTGACGACTTATTTGATCAACTGCAAGGATCATGTGTGTACTCGAAAATTGACCTAAGGTCGGGCTATCATCAATTACGTGTCAAAGAAGAGGACATTCCGAAAACTGCTTTTCGGACACGTTATGGTCATTACGAATTTTTGGTCATGCCGTTTGGGTTGACAAATGCGCCAGCTGTATTCATGGACCTCATGAATCGAGTTTGTAGTCCGTATTTAGATAAGTTTGTTATCGTTTTCATTGATGATATTCTTATCTATTCCAAGAGTGAGCAAGAGCATGAGCAGCATTTAAGGTTCATATTAGAGTTGTTGAGAAAAGAACAGCTATATGCTAAATTTTCTAAATGTGCTTTCTGGTTGAAAGAAGTGCAATTTCTTGGCCACGTTGTTAGTAGCAAAGGAATTCAGGTTGATCCAGCAAAAATTGAAGCCATTGAAAAATGAGAGACTCCTAAGACACCAATGCAGATACGTTAATTTTTGGGTTTAGCCGGTTATTATAGAAGGTTTATTCAAGATTTTTCCCGAATAGCTAAGCCGTTGACAGCGTTAACGCAAAAAGGGAAGAAATATGAATGGACCTCTGAGCAGGAGAGTGCATTTCAATTACTGAAAAAGAAGTTGACCACAGCACCTATTTTATTGTTACCTGAAGGGAACGATGATTTTGAGATATATTGTGGACGCCTCGCGACAAGGTTTTGGTTGCGTCCTTATGCAACGAAAGAAAGTTATTGCATACGCATCCCGACAATTGAAGATTCACGAGCGGAATTATACGACGCATGATCTAGAATTGGGGCCAGTAGTGTTTGCATTGAAGATATGGAGACACTATTTATATGGAGTTAAATGCACTGTGTTTACTGATCATAAAAGCCTTCAACATATTTTCGATCAGAAACAGCTGAACATGAGGCAACGTAGGTGGGTCGAGCTGATAAACGACTACGATTGTGAGATTCGCTATCATCCCGGGAAAGCGAATGTAGTGGCCGACGCTTTAAGCAGAAAGGAACGAGAACCAATTCGAGTACGAGCAATGAACATAAAAATTCGCATGAATCTCAACTCACAAATCAAAGAGGCTCAACGAGAAGCTCTTACTAAAGAAAACATAGGAAATGAAATAAAGAAGAAGTATGGGAAACAACTCATTATGCGGGAAGATGGAATTCGATATTTTGCAAACCGTATTTGGGTACCAAAGTTGGGTGGATTAAGGAAGTTAATATTGAATGAGGCACATAAGACAAGATACTCGATACATCCTGGAGTTGGAAAGATGTATCAAGATCTTAAGACGCATTATTGGTGGCCTAATTTGAAGACAGACGTTGCAACATATGTTGGGGAATGTTTAACTTGTTCCAAAGTCAAAGCAGAACACCAGAAGCCGTCAGGATTACTTCAACAACCAGAAATTCCAGAATGGAAATGGGATGGTATTACCATGGATTTCATCACAAAATTACCTAAGACTGCCTGGGGTTATGACACCATTTGGGTAATAGTTGATCGTCTCACCAAATCTGCACATTTCTTGCCTATAAAGGAAATGGATAGAATGGAGAAACTATTACGATTATACATAAAGGAAATTGTTTCAAGGCATGGAATACCTATTTCCATTATATCCGATCGTGATAGTAGATTTACATCAAAGTTCTGGCAAACACTACAGGAGGCCCTAGGAACTCGTTTGGATATGAGTACCGCATATCATCCGCAAACTGACGGGCAGAGTGAAAGAACAATTCAGACTCTTGAAGACATGCTTAGGGCATGTGTGATCGATTTTGGAAACGGATGGGATAAATATCTACCATTAGCAGAATTCTCGTATAATAATAGTTATCATGCGAGCATTAAAGCTGCACCATTCGAAGCACTGTATGGAAGGAAGTGTAGATCCCCTATCTGTTGGAACGAAGTAGGAGATCGACAATTAACTGGACCCGAGATCATCCATGAAACTACTGAGAAGATAGTGCAAATCAAGGAGAAATTGAAAACAGCCCGTAGTCGCCAAAAGAGCTACGCCGATGTCCGAAGGAAACCATTAGAGTTTCAGATCGGTGACATGGGTATGTTAAAGGTGTCACCTTGGAAAGGTGTAATACGTTTTGGAAAAAGAGGTAAACTGAACCCAAGGTATATAGGCCCGTTCAAGATCATCGAACGCATTGGACCGGTAGCTTATCGACTCGAATTACCACAACAACTCGCTGGAGTACATAATACATTTCACATCTCAAACCTTAAGAAATGTCTTGCAAAGAAAGATCTCACCATTCCTCTTGAAGAAATTCAAGTCAACGAGAAACTACAATTCATAGAAGAACCAGTCGAAATCATAGACCGTGAGGTTAAACGGCTTAAGCAGAGCAACATACCAATCATCAAGGTTCGTTGGAATGCTCGAAGGGGTCCCGAGTTTACTTGGGAACGAGAGGATCAAATGAAACAAAAGTACCCACATCTGTTTTCCGATGACGCACAATAGGTACAATTTTAAAATATCGGGACGAAATTTATTTAACGGGTAGGTAATGTAACGACCCGGATTTTTCCGATCGTTTTACACTTATAAGATTAATATTTACATAAATTAAACCTTACCAACATGATAAGCAATCTAAATTGTTGAGATTTATGTTTTTGAAAAGAGTTTTACACAACGTTTGACCGTCCAATTTGACCGATGATATCACGAACTATATAACATACGATAATTATACGTTTGTGTATATATATGTATTTATATATATTCAACATGATCTAAGAATGTTTTAACATCCCATTGTGTATTAATAACAGTGAGTTATAAGTATATTTTGAAACTACTAACTTAAGTTTTCAAAATGATAACTATACGTAACGTTTTTCGAAATAAATACTTATAACCTATAATATTTATACATGCATTGTATAGATATGTATTTTATCACTTTTAAAGGGCTTACAAACATAAAACAATATAAGTATATTTACAAAAGATAGCTATATTTGAATCCTCGTTCCGTTTTCTCAAAGATTTCTATACGTACACCTAGGGTATAGGTACCCGTATCATACCCATCTTCTAGATGTATTTACTATTGGTATATACACATCAAATCAACCTTTTTAATCAGCCATGTTATTGCCTTATGTATAAGGTAATTGGAATTTGGAAGTTTGTTGACTAATTTCACAAGATTACAACATAAAAATTTGTCCTTGTTTTTACCATTCATGTTTTTAAAGGCTCTCCATCATTTCATTTTTAGCTCATCATCTCACTTCCAAATTACTCTCTAAAAACACCTACTTACAAGGCATAAAGAACCCATAACCATTCAGCTAGTATCCATGAAGATCTAGCCATAAAAACAACACTTAAATACCATAAGAAAATCCTTCCAAAAACACTTCAAAAATCCTTCCAAATTTACAAGTTTACTTCCAACCTTTTGATCCAACTCCACCACTCTTTTGGTTCTAGGTTTTTACTCCTCTTTTACAGCAATCTTGTCCAAGTAACTTGAGGTAGTAACTTTGTTCATAACCTTATTCGATTCATATATATATATAGCTATCTTATTTTATGGTATACAATTTTAACAACAAGAACATAGTTTGAATGATTTCAAACTTGTTTGCAAACTAAATAGATCCTTCTAACTTAACTTTTAAAATACTTCAAGACCTGTAATATATCATAAATATATGCTAATTTAACAAGGTATAACTTGGTTTTTCAAAGAACACCTTAAAAACTGAATTTACGACGTCGGAGTGCAACCGGGGGCTGTTTTGGGTTGGATAATTAAAAACCATCTTGAACTTTGAATTGGAGGTTTATGTTCTGGAAAAATGATATTTCTTATGAATATGTTAACACATAAAAATTTCATGATTTAACTCAAAGTATAAGTATTTTTAGAAAAATAATCATTTAATGTTGTTTACATAAGGGAAAATGATTAACTTCATAAGTTTCACCAAAATTTGACCAATGACCTGTGATTTCGAATACAAACTAAGGTATTTACAGTTCATATTCTTAAAGAAGGACTCGATCCAAGGAAGTGGCAAGTTGAATCAACGAAAACGGAGTTGTAACGAAGAAACTATGACTAAAACAAGATCGGATATCCAAAACTAGTTTAGCCACGAAAATAATTGGAGAAAAATTAAATAAATCACATCTTTCTAAAATAACATGATATTTTATATATATGTACCCATAATTTAATTTTATATATTTCAGGATCACCCGTAAACAACACGGGAAAATTAATCATAAGACCTCATGTACGTACGCAACACGTCATTTGACAACACCGGTACTTTATGTACGCAACACGTCATTTGACAACACGGTACCGTGGGTCAAGATTAATCCCGACCAATACGAATACGATGGGGGTTTTATGGGGGTTTTATTTATTTATTAAACACCTAAATATGAACCATTAAAATTGAATTGCTAACTACGGACTAAGAAGACATTAAAAGTATTATAAGTATATATATGTGACGATTGTTTAAAATGAAAATATATTGATATATTATATATGGATAGGTTCGTGATATCAACCGGAGACCAAGTCAAAATATATATATATCTTCAAGGAAAAGTGAGTATATAGTCCCACTTTTAAACTCTAAGTATTTCGGGATGAGAATACATGTATTTTATGTTTTACGTTATGGACACAAGTAACTGAAAAATATATTCTACGTTGAGTTGTACCACTGACATACTTCCCTGTAGCTTGGTAACTACTATTTACAGTGGTATTGTAAACATGAATCCTGTTGATAGATCTATTGGGCTTGACAACCCCAACCGGACTGGACGACCAGTATTCAACGGTTGCACAGTACTTCGTTTCGTGACTACACTTGGTACAGTGTAGTAAGATTTCATAATAAAGGGAATATGCGACGTGATTAAATGTTAAGTATGGTTACCAAGTGCTCAACCACTTAGAATATTTTTATTAAAATGTTTATATATGAAATCTTGTTGTCTATATTTATATCGCTGCCAGCATTAAACCTATATCTCACCAACTTTATGTTGACGTTTTAAACATGTCTATTCTCAGGTGATAACTAAAAGCTTCCGCTGCAACATGTTGAATTTAAGCAAGATCTTGTGTATGCATATTTGTGTCAAAAACAAAACTGCATATCCGAGGAGTTGTAATGTAAAATATGCTAGAAATCATATTGTTATCATCACATGTAAAGTTTGTAAGTCTAAGATTATCGCTAAACGATAATCATCTTTATATTGTCTAAAGCTTGTATAATCATAAGAGTTATGATTTGTAATGTAAAATAAATGCAGTTGTTCTTTTAAAAATGTCGCATATAGAGGTCAATACCTCGCAATGAAATCATACGTTATCTAACTTGTTCTTATGGTTAAGGACGGGTTATGACAATACCGAATGTCAACTGTAGCAGTTGACAATACCGAGTCTAAGTATGAAAACTTAGAATTCAAACAAATCCTTTCACAAATCACACCAATTAGCTGCATATGATCAAACTGAATGTGATAGAATCACAAACACACCATAATCTGCAACACTGATTGAGAATTAATAGCTTTAAAGCATATTTGGTATAGCAGTTACGATACCGAATGTAGATCAAATCTTCAAAACTTGAAGAATTGATGAAATTAAACCGTCAGAAATGTGATTAAACACCTCACGATCATAACTGAAACCTCAAACCTTTACTAAACTACAGAATCAAGCTGAAAATGATGAATACCGAGAGTTTTAACCACGAACTCTAAAAATCAACTTTATTCTTCATAATTGATGTTAAAAAGCTGTAATGATGATTGAAACTCTTTCTAAATAACCTAATACACCTTCGCTGAACTTATCACAAGAATCTGAACGTCGGATTATCAGATTCGATTATACCGAATATGATTCAATATACCGAGAGTGCTAAGATTCTGTAATCTTCAATCTCTAGATCGATCTAGTGATGTAATATCACTCCCTGGAAGCTCTGATACCAAATGATAGGTCAGATCATGTTGAGACTAGAATAAAAGACAAGTTAGAATGAGATTCGGTAGGTGTAAAGGAGATTCGGTATGAGAGAGAATGAACAAGATTTACATTCCACAGCTTCTAGAACTCAGTTATAATGCAATGGCTATCTAATTAGGACTACTTAGGTTCCTCATATAGCCCTCTTCTAAGGAATCGTCATTTAAGCTTATTTCACATTAACACTATACAACTTCGGGGTCCTAACAATCGAAAAAGGCAAATTTGAAGGCTTTCGAGGTCTCCTTTCGAAAAATATTTGGGACAAAATGCCTACGGAAGTTTGCCAACGGATAGATCTCGAAAAAACACACGATTTGAAAAAAACTGTGAATAAATTGGAGCTACGAGTCATAAGATACGATTGATCGAACATTTTGGTCAAAGACACAAAACACCAAGCACCACGAACCGTCGGTGCTGTTTGGTGCGTGGTGCGATTTTGTGAGGAAAGATGACTTTTTCGGAATCTAGACGACCTCGAATGGCAAGAACGTTCAGAGAGTCTTGCTCGTTCGGCCGTTTTATGGTGATCTATAGAATTTCAGCACAATCTTAAATCGAAGGTTATACGCCGCCAAATGGTACTCCATCTGGCGGCGCATACTAATGATTTAAAAAAACGTTTTTAATGAAGTGACACTAGATTCAAATTTATACCCGTTATACATAATTACATTGTGAGTGAAATAATATGCCTTAAAACGATATATACCATGCTAAGTCATGCATACACAAAACTAATAATAAGATATATAAATTGAAAACGTTCAAAGAGAACATTAAAAATGAGTAAAATGTCTTTTTTCGGTATCCTAACGACCTCGAATGTCAAGACACTATCCATGAGTCTTTATCTTAGGGTCATTTTAGGGTGATCTCGAGAATTTCAGCAGAATCTGAAACCGAAGGTTATGCGCCGCCAAATAGTACTCCATCAGGCAGTGCATATTAATGATTTAAAAAAACATGTTTAATGAAGTGACATTATATTCAAATCTATATTTGTTATACATAATTACATTGCGAGTGAAATATAGGCCTTAAAACAATATGTACCAAGCTAAGTCATGCATACACAAAAGGAATAATATGAATGAAATTCAAAATGGTCAAAATCAAAAATAGGCAAAATTGAAGGATTTGGAGGTCTCGTTTCGAAAAATATTTGGGACAAACCGCCTACAGTAGTTTGCCAACGGATAGATACCGAAAAAATACATGATTTGAAAATAACGGTGAATAAATCGGAGCTACGAGTCAAAAGATACGATAGATCAGACATTTTGGCCAAAGACACAAAACACCAAGCACCACGAACCGTCTTTGGTGTTTGGTGCGTTGTGCGATTTTGCGAAGAAATATGTCTTTTTAGGAATCTAGACGACATCTAATGGCAAGCACGTTCACAGAGTCTTGCTCGTTCGGCCGTTTTATGAAGATCTTGAGAATTTCAGCACAATCTTAAACCGAAGGTTATGCGCCGCCAAATGGCACTCCATCTGGCGGTGCATACTAATGATTTAAAAAAACGTGTTTAACGAAGTGACATTAGATTCAAATTTATACCCTTTATACATAATTACATTGCGAGTGAAATAATAGGCCTTAAAATAATATATACCATGCTAAGTTATGCATACACAAAACTAATAATAAGATATAAATTGAAAACGTTTAAAGAGAACATTAAAAATGAGTAAAATATCATTTTTCGGCTTCCTAACGACCTCGAATGTCAAGACACTATCCAGAAGTCTTTATCTTAGGCTCGTTTTAGGGTGATCTTGAGAATTTCAGCACAATCTGAAACCGAAGGTTATGCGTCGTCAAATGGTACTCCATCAGATGGCGCATATTAATGATTTAAAAAAGCATGTTTAATGAAGTTGCATTTGATTCAAATCTATATGCGTTATACATAATTACATTGAGAGTGAAATATAGGCCTTAAAACATTATGTACCATGCTAAATCATGCATACACAAAAGGAATAATACGAATGAAATTCAAAACGGTCAAAATCAAAAAAGGCAAAATTGAAGGCTTTCGAGGTCTCGTTTCGAAAAATATTTGGGACAAACCGCCTATGGCAGTTTGCCAACGGATAGATACCTAAAAAAATACACGATCTGAAAAACAAAACGGTGACTAAATCGGAGCTACAAGTCAAAAGATACGATAGATCGAACATTTTTTCCAAAGACACAAAACACCAAGCACCACGAACTGTCGATGGTGTTTGGTGCGTGGTGCGATTTTGCGAGGAAAGATGTTTTTTTCAGAATCTAAACGACCTCGAATGGCAAGCACGTTCAGAGAGTCTTGCTCGTTCAGCCGTTTTTGGGTGATCTTGAGAATTTCAGCACAATCTTAAACCGAAGGTTATGCGCCGCCAAATGGTACTCCATCTGGCAGCGCAAACTAATAGTTTAAAAAAACGTGTTAAATGAAGTGACATTAGATTCAAATTTATACCCGTTACACATAATTACATTGCAAGTGAAATAATAGGCCTTAAAACGATATATACCATGCTAAGTAATGCATACACAAAACTAATAATAAGATATAAATTGAAAACGTTCAAACTTAACATTAAAATTGAGTAAAATGTCTTTTTTCGGCATCCTAACGACCTTAAATGTCAAGACACTATCCATGAGTCTTTATCTTAGGGTCATTTTAGGGTGATTTTGAGAATTTCAGCACAATCTGAAACCGAAGGTTATGCGCCGTCAAATGGTACTCCATCTGGCAGCGCATATTAATGATTTAAAAAAGTATGTTTAATGATGTGACATTAGATTCAAATCTATATGCGTTATACATAATTACATTGCGAGTGAAATATAGGCCTTAAAACAATACGT
The DNA here is from genome assembly GCF_046630445.1 of Rutidosis leptorrhynchoides. Taxonomy (NCBI): domain Eukaryota; kingdom Viridiplantae; phylum Streptophyta; class Magnoliopsida; order Asterales; family Asteraceae; genus Rutidosis; species Rutidosis leptorrhynchoides. The sequence goes on along the minus strand of NC_092338.1, from coordinate 322,730,025 downwards.
ACCATGCTAAGTCATGCATACACAAACGAAATAATAAGAATGAAATTCAAAACGGTCAAATTTGCAAAAAAGGCAAAATTGAAGGCTTTCGAGGTCTAGTTTCAAAAAATATTTGGGGCAAACAGCCTACGGTAGTTTATCCAACAGATAGATAACTGAAAAATACACGATTTAAAAAAAACGGTGACTAAATCGGAACTACGAGTCAAAAGATATGATAGATCGAACATTTTAGCCAAAGACACAAAACACCAAGCACCAAGAACCGTCGGTGGTGTTTGGCGCGTGGTGCGATTTTGCGAGGAAAGATGTATTTTTTAGAATCTAGACGACCTCGAATGGCAAGCACGTTCAGAGAGTCTTTCTCGTTCAGCCATTTTAGGATCATCTTGAGAATTTCAGTGCAATCTTAAACCGAAGGTTATGCGCCGCCAAATGGTACTCCATCTGGCGACGCATACTAATGATTTTAAAAAACGTGTTTAATGAAGTGACATTATATTCAAATTTATACCCGTTATACATAATTACATTGCGAGTGAAATAATAGGCCTTAAAATGATATATATCATACTAAGTCATGCATACACAAAACTAATAATAAGATATAAATTAAAAACGTTGAAAGAGAACATTAAAATTGAGTAAAATGTCGTTTTTTGGCATCCTAACGACCTTGAATGTCAAAACACTATCCATGAGTCTTTATCTTAGGGTCGTTTTAGGGTGATCTCGATAATTTCAGTACAATCTGAAACCGAAGGTTATGCGCCGCCAAATGTTACCCCATCTGGCGGCGCATATTAATGATTTAAAAAAGCGTGTTTAATGAAGTGACATTAGATTCAAATCTATATGCGTTATACATAATTACATTGCGAGTGAAATATAGGCCTTAAAATAATATGTACCAAGCTAAGTCATGCATACACAAAAGGAATAATATGAATGAAATTCAAAACGGTCAAAATAAAAAAAAGGCAAAATTGAAGGATTTGGAGGTCTCGTTTCGAAAAATATTTGGGACAAACCGCCTACAGTAGTTTGCCAACGGATAGATACCGAAAAAATACACGATTTGAAAATAACGGTGAATAAATCGGAGCTACGAGTCAAAAGATACGATATATCGGACATTTTGGCCAAAGACACAAAACACCAAGCACCACGAACCGTCTGTGGTGTTTGGTGCGTTGTGCGATTTTACGAGGAAATATGTCTTTTTCGGAATCTAGACGACATCTAATGGCAAGCACGTTCACAGAGTCTTGCTCGTTCAGCCGTTTTATGATGATCTTGAGAATTTCAGCACAATCTTAAACCGAAGGTTATGCGCCGCCAAATGGCACTCCATCTGGCGGTGCATACTAATGATTTAAAAAAACGTGTTTAACGATGTGACATTAGATTCAAATTTATACCCGTTATACATAATTACATTGCGAGTGAAATTATAGGCCTTAAAACAATATATACCATGCTAAGTCATGCATACACAAAACTAATAATAAGATATAAATTGAAAACGTTTAAAGAGAACATTAAAAATGAGTAAAATATCATTTTTCGGCTTCCTAACGACCTCGAATGTCAAGACACTATCCAGAAGTCTTTATCTTAGGCTCGTTTTAGGGTGATCTTGAGAATTTCAGCACAATCTGAAAACGAAGGTTATGCGTCGTCAAATGGTACTCCATCAGACGGCGCATATTAATGATTTAAAAAAGCATGTTTAATGAAGTAACATTTGATTCAAATCTATATGCGTTATACATAATTACATCGAGAGTGAAATATAGGCCTTAAAACATTATGTAACATGCTAAGTCATGCATACACAAAAGGAATAAAACGAATGAAATTCAAAACGGTCAAAATCAAAAAGGCAAAATTGAATGCTTTCGAGGTCTCGTTTCGAAAAATATTTGGGACAAACCGCCTATGGCAGTTTGCCAACGGATAGATACCTAAAAAATACACGATCTGAAAAACAAAACGGTGACTAAATCGGAGCTACAAGTCAAAAGATACGATAGATCGAACATTTTTTCCAAAGACACAAAACACCAAGCACCACGAACTGTCGATGGTGTTTTGTGCGTGGTGCGATTTTGCGAGGAAAGATGTCTTTTTCGGAATCTAAACGATCTCGAATGGCAAGCACGTTCAGAGAGTCTTGCTCGTTCAGCCGTTTTAGGGTGATCTTGAGAATTTCAGCACAATCTTAAACCGAAGGTTATGCGCCGCCAAATGGTACTCTATCTGGCAGCGCAAACTAATAGTTTAAAAAAACGTGTTAAATGAAGTGACGTTAAATTCAAATTTATACCCGTTACACATAATTACATTGCAAGTGAAATAATAGGCCTTAAAATGATATATACCATGCTAAGTCATGCATACACAAAACTAATAATAAGATATAAATTGAAAACGTTCAAACTGAACATTAAAAATGAGTAAAATGTCTTTTTTCGGCATCCTAACGACCTCAAATGTCACGACACTATCCATGAGTCTTTATCTTAGGGTCATTTTAGGGTGATCTTGAGAATTTCTGCACAATCTAAAACCGAAGGTTATGCGCCGTCAAATGGTACTCCATCTGGCAGCACATATTAATGATTTAAAAAAGTGTGTGTAATGATGTGGCATTAGATTCAAATCTATATGCGTTATACATAATTACATTGCGAGTGAAATATAGGCCTTAAAACAATACGTACCATGCTAAGTCATGCATACACAAACGAAATAATAAGAATGAAATTCAAAACGGTCAAAATTGCAAAAAAGGCAAAATTGAAGGCTTTCGAGGTCTCGTTTCAAAAAATATTTGGGACAAACAGCCTACGGTAGTTTATCCAACAGATAGATAACTGAAAAATACACGATTTGAAAAAAAAAATGGTGACTAAATCGGAACTACGAGTCAAAAGATACGATAGATCGAACATTTTAGCCAAAGACACAAAACACCAAGCACCAAGAACCGTCGGTGGTGTTTGGTGCGTGGTGCGATTTTGCGAGGAAAGATGTATTTTTTTGAATCTAGACGACCTCGAATGGCAAGCACGTTCAGAGAGTCTTGCTCGTTCAGCCATTTTAGGATGTTCTTGAGAATTTCAGTGCAATCTTAAACCGAAGGTTATGCGCCGCCAAATGGTACTCCATCTGGCGACGCATACTAATGATTTTAAAAAACGTGTTTAATGAAGTGACATTATATTCAAATTTATACCCGTTATACATAATTACATTGCGAGTGAAATAATAGGCCTTAAAATGATATATATCATGCTAAGTCATGCATACACAAAACTAATAATAAGATATAAATTGAAAACGTTGAAAGAGAACATTAAAATTGAGTAAATTGTCATTTTTTGGCATCCTAACGACCTCGAATGTCAAAACACTATCCATGAGTCTTTATCTTAGGGTCGTTTTAGGGTGATCTCGATAATTTAGTACAATCTGAAATTGAAGGTTATGCGCCGCCAAATGTTACTCCATCTGGCGGCGCATATTAATGATTTAAAAAAGCGTGTTTAATGAAGTGACATTAGATTCAAATCTATATGCGTTATACATAATTACATTGCGATTGAAATAATAGGCCTTAAAACAATATGTACCATGCTAAGTCATGCATACACAAAAGGAATAATATGAATGAAATTCAAAATGGTTAAAATCAAAAAAAGGCAAAATTGAAGGCTTTCGAGGTCTTGTTTCGAAAAATATTTGGTACAAACCGCCTACGACAGTTTATCCAACAGATAGATACCTAAAAATACACGTTTTGAAAAAAAACGGTGACTAAATCGGAACTACGAGTCAAAAGATGCGATATATCGAACATTTTGGCCAAAGACACAAAACACCAAGCACCAAGAACTGTCGGTGGTGTTTGGTGCGTAGTGCGATTTTGCGAGGAAGATGTCTTTTTCGGAATCTAGACTACCTTGAATGGCAAGCACGTTCAGAGAGTCTTGCTCGTTCGGCCGTTTTAGGATGATCTTGAGAATTTCAGCACAATCTTAAACCGAAGGTTATGCATCGCCAAATGGTACACTATCTGGCGGCGCATACTAATGATTTAAAAAACGTGTTTAATGAAGTGACATTAGATTCAAATTTATACCCGTTATACATAATTACATTGCGAGTGAAATAATAGGCCTTAAAACGATATATACCATGCTAAGTCATGCATACTAAAAACTAATAATAAAATATAAATTGAAAACGTTGAAAGAGAACATTAAAAATGAGTAAAATGTCTTTTTTGGCATCCTAATGACCTCGAATGTCAAGACACTATCCATGAGTCTTTATCTTAGGGTCGTTTTAGGGTAATCTCGATAATTTCAGCACAATCTGTAACCGAAGGTTATGCGCCGCCATATGATACTCCATCTGGTGGCGCATATTAATGATTTAAAAAAGCGAGTTTAATGAAGTGACATTAGATTCAAATCTATATGCGTTATACATAATTACATTGCGAGTGAAATAATAGGCCTTAAAACAATATGTACCATGTTAAGTCATGCATACACAAAAGGAATAATATGAATGAAATTCAAAACGGTCAAAATCGAAAAAAGGCAAAATTAAAGGCTTTCGAGGCATCATTTCGAAACATATTTGTTACAAACCGCCTACGGAAGTTTGCCAACGGATAGATACCTAAAAAATACACTATTTGAAAAAAAGGGTGACTAAATCGGAACTACGAGTCAAAAGATACGATAGATCGAACAATTTTGCCAAAGACACAAATCACCAAGCACCACGAACTGTCAGTGGTGTTTGTGCGTGGTTCAATTTTACGAGGAAAGATGTCATTTTCGGAATCTAAACGACCTCAAATGGCAAGCACATTCAGAGAGTCTTGCTCGTTCAGCCATTTTAGGGTGATCTTGAGAATTTCAGCACAATCTTAAACCGAAGGTTATGCGCTGCCAAATGGTACTCAATCTGGCAGCGCATACTAATGATTTAAAAAAACGTGTTTAATGGAGTGATATTAGATTCAAATTTATACTCGTTATACATAATTACATTGCAAATGAAATAATAGGCCTTAAAACGATATATACCATGCTAAGTCATGCATACACAAAACTAATCATAAGATATAAATTGAAAACGTTCAAAGGAAATATTAAAAAAGAGTAAAATGTCTTTTTTCGGCATCCTAACGACCTCGAATGTCAAGACACTATCCATGAGTTTTTATCTTAGGGTCGTTTTTGGGTGATCTCGAGAATTTTAGCACAATCTGAAATCGAAGGTTATGCGCCGCCAAATGGTACTCCATCTGGCAGCGCATATTAATGATTTAAAAAAGCGTGTTTAATGAAGTGACATTAGATTCAAATCTATATTCGTTATACATAATTACATTGCGAGTGAAATATAGGCCTTAAAACAATATGTACAATGCTAAGTCATCCATACACAAAAGGAATAATAAGAATGAAATTCAAAACGGTTAATATTGAAAAAAGGCAAAATTGAAGGCTTTCGAGGTCTCGTTTCAAAAAATATTCGGGAAAAACCGCCTACGGAAGTTTATCCAACAGACAGATACCTAAAAAATACACGATTTGAAAAAAACGGTGACTAAATCGGAACTACGAGTTAAAAGATATGATAGATCGAACATTTTGGCCAAAGACACAAAACACCAAGCACCACGAACCGTCGGTGGTGTTTGGTGTGTGGTGTGATTTTTCGAGGAAATATGTATTTTTCGGAAACTAGACAACCTCGAATGGCAAGCACATTCAGAGAGTCTTGCTAGTTCGGCCGTTTTAGGATGATCTTGAAAATTTCAGCACAATCTTAAATCGAAGGTTAGGCCTCCAAATGGTACTCCAACTGGCGGCGTATACTAATGATTTAAAAAAACGTGTTTAATGAAGTGATATTAGATTCAAATTTATACGCGTTATACATAATTACATTGCGAGTGAAATAATCGGCCTTTAAACAATATATATCATGCTAAGTCATGCATACACAAAACTAATAATAAGATATAAATTGAAAACGTTGAAAGAGAACATGAGAACTATAAAAATGAGTAAAATGTCATTTTTTGGCATCCTAACGACCTTGAATGTCAAGACACTATCCATGAGTCTTTATCTTAGGGTCCTTTTAGGGTGATCTCGATAATTTCAGCACAATCTGAAACCGAAGGTTATACGCCGCCAAATGGTGCTCCATCTGGCTGCGCATATTAATGATTTAAAAAACCGTGTTTAATGAAGTGATATTAGATTCAAATCTATATGCGTTATGCATAATTACATTGCGAGTGAAATATAGGCCTTAAAACAATATGTACCATGCTAAGTCATGCATACACAAAAGGAATAATATTAATGAAATTCAAAGTGGTCAAAATCGAAAAAGGCAAAATTGAAGGCTTTCGAGGTCTCGTTTCGAAAAATATTTGGGACAAACCGCCTAAGGAAGTTTATCCAACAGACAGATACCTAAAAAATACACGATTTGAAAAAAACGGTGACTAAATCGGAACTACGAGTCAAAAGATACGATAGATCGAACATTTTGGCCAAAGACACAAAACACCAAGCACCACGAACCGTCGGTGGTGTTTGGTGCGTGGTACGATTTTGCGAGGAAAAATGTCTTTTTCGGAATCTAGACGACCTCGAATGGCAAGCACGTTCAGAGAGTCTTGCTCGTTTTGCTGTTTTAGAGTGATCTTGAGAATTTCATCACAATCTTAAACCGAAGGTTATGTGCCGCCAAATGGTACTCCATCTGGTAGCGCATACTAATGATTTAAAAAAACGTGTTTAATGAATTGACATTAGATTCAAATTTATACCCGTTGTACATAATTACATTGCGAGTGAAATAATTGGCCTTAAAACGATATATACAATGCTACGTCATGCATACATAAAACTAATAATAAGATATAAATTGAAAACGTTCAAAGAGAACATTAAAAATGAGTAAAATGTATTTTTTCGGCATCCTAACAACCTCGAATGTCAAGACACTATCCATGAGTCTTTATCTTAGGGTCGTTTTAGGGTGATCTCGAGAATTTCAGCACAATCTGAAACCGAAAGTTATACGCCGTCAAATGGTACTCCATCATGCAGCGCATATTAATGATTTAAAAAAGCGTGTTTAATGAAGTGACATTAGATTCAAATCTATATGTGTTATACGTAATTACATTGCGAGTGAAATAATAGGCCTTAAAATAATATGTACCATGCTAAGTCATCCATACACAAAAGGAATAATAAGAATGAAATTCAAAATGGTTAATATTGAAAAAAGGCAAAATTGAAGGCTTTCGAGGTCTCGTTTCAAAAAATATTCGGGAAAAACCGCCTACGGAAGTTTATCCAACAGACAGATACCTAAAAAATACACGATTTGAAAAAAACGGTGACTAAATTGGAACTACGAGTTAAATGATACGATAGATCGAACATTTTGGCCAAAGACACAAAACACCAAGCACCACGAACCGTCGGTGGTGATTGGTGTGTGGTGTGATTTTTCGAGGAAATATGTATTTTTCGGAAACTAGACAACCTCGAATGGCAAGCACATTCAGAGAGTCTTGCTAGTTCGGCCGTTTTAGGATGATCTTGAGAATTTCAGCACAATCTTAAAACGAAGGTTAGGCCTCCAAATGGTACTCCAACTGGCGGCGTATACTAATGATTTAAAAAAACGTGTTTAATGAAGTGATATTAGATTCAAATTTATACGCGTTATACATAATTACATTGCGAGTGAAATAATCAGCCTTTAAACAATATATATCATGCTAAGTCATGCATACACAAAACTAATAATAAGATATAAATTGAAAACGTTGAAAGAGAACATGAGAACTATAAAAATGAGTAAAATATCATTTTTTGGCATCCTAACGACCTTGAATGTCAAGACACTATCCATGAGTCTTTATCTTAGGGTCCTTTTAGGGTGATCTCGATAATTTCAGCACAATCTGAAACCGAAGGTTATACGCCGCCAAATGGTGCTCCATCTGGCTGCGCATATTAATGATTTAAAAAACCGTGTTTAATGAAGTGATATTAGATTCAAATCTATATGCATTATGCATAATTACATTGCGAGTGAAATATAGGCCTTAAAACAATATGTACCATGCTAAGTCATGCATACACAAAAGGAATAATATTAATGAAATTCAAAGTGGTCAAAATCGAAAAAGGCAAAATTGAAGGCTTTCGAGGTCTCGTTTCGAAAAATATTTGGGACAAACCGCCTACTGCAGTTTGCCAACAGATAGATACCTAAAAAATACACGATTTAAAAAAACGGTTACTAAATCGGAGCTACGAGTCAAAAGATACGATAGATCGAACATTTTGGCCAAAGACACAAAACACCAAGCACCACGAACCGTCGGTGGTGTTAGGTGCGTGGTACGATTTTGCGAGGAAAAATGTCTTTTTCGGAATCTAGACGACCTCGAATGGCAAGCACGTTTAGAGAGTCTTGCTCGTTTTGCTGTTTTAGAGTGATCTTGAGAATTTCATCACAATCTTAAACCGAAGGTTATGCGCCGCCAAATGGTACTCCATCTGGTAGCGCATACTAATGATTTAAAAAAACGTGTTTAATGAAGTGACATTAGATTCAAATTTTTACCCGTTGTACATAATTACATTGTGAGTGAAATAATTGGCCTTAAAACGATATATACAATGCTACGTCATGCATACATAAAACTAATAATAAGATATAAATTGAAAACGTTCAAAGAAAACATTAAAAATGAGTAAAATGTATTTTTTCGGCATCCTAACAACCTCGAATGTCAAGACACTATCCATGAGTCTTTATCTTAGGGTCGTTTTAGGGTAATCTCGAGAATTTCAGCACAATCTGAAACCGAAGGTTATGCGCCGTCAAATGGTACTCCATCATGCAGCACATATTAATGATTTAAAAAAGCGTGTTTAATGAAGTGACATTAGATTCAAATCTATATGCGTTATACATAATTACATTGCGAGTGAAATAATAGGCCTTAAAACAATATGTACCATGCTAAGTCATGCATACACAAAAGGAATAATATGAATGAAATTTAAAACTGTCAAAATTGAAAAAAAGGCAAAAATAAAGACTTTCGAGGTCTCGTTTCAAAAAATATTTGGGACAAACCACCTAACGCAGTTTGCTAATGGATAAATACCTAAAAATACACGATTTGAAAAAAAAATGGTGACTAAATCAGAGTTACGAGTCAAAAGATATGATGGATCGAACATTTTGGCCAAAGACACAAAACACCAAGCACCACGAACCGTGGGTGGTGATTGGTGCGTGGTGCGATTTTGCGAGGAAAGATGTCTTTTTCGGAATCTAGGTGATCTGGAATGGCAAGCACATTCAGAGAGTCTTGCTCGTTTGGCCGTTTTAGGGTGATTCTTTAGGGTTTCAGCACAATCTTAAACCGAAGGTTATGCGCCGCCAAATGGTACTCCATCTGGCGGCGCATACTAATGATTTAAGAAAACGTGTTTAATGAAGTAACATTAGATTTAAATTTATACCCGTTATACATAATTATATTGCGAGTGAAATAATATGCCTTAAAACGAAATATACCATGCTAATTCGTGCATACACAAAACTATAAATAAGATATATATTGAAAACGTTCAAGGAGAACATTAAAAATGAGTAAACTGTCTTTTTTCGGCATCCTAACGACCTTGAATGTCAAGACACTATCCAGGAGTCTTTATGTTAGGGTCGTTTTAGGGTGATCTCGAGAATTTGAGCACAATCTGAAATCGAAGGTTATGCGCCGCCAAATGGTACTCCATCTGGCCGCGCATATTAATGTTTTAAAAAAGCGTGTTTAATGAAGTGACATTAGATTTAAATCTATATGCGTTATACATAATTACATTGCGAGTGAAATAATAGTCCTTAAAACAATTTGTACCATGCTAAGTCATGCATACACAAAAGTAATAATATGAATGAAATTCAAAACGGTCAAAATAAAAAAAAGGCAAAATTGAAGTCTTTCGAGGTCTCGTTTCAAAAAATATTTGGGACAAACCACCTACGGCAGTTTGCCAACGGATAGATACCTAAAAAATACACGATTTGAAAAAAAACGTTGACTAAATCAGAGCTACGAGTCAAAAGATACGATAGATCGAACATTTTGGCCAAAGACACAAAACACCAAGCACCACGAACCATCGTTGGTGTTTGGTGCGTGGTGCGATTTTGCGAGGAAGTATGTCTTTTTTGGAATCTAGACGACCTCAAATGGCTAGCACGTTCAGAGAGTCTTGCTCGTTCAGCCGTTTTAAGGTGATCTTGAGAATTTCAATACAATCTTAAACCGAAGGTACTGCGCCGCCAAATGGTACTTTATCTGGCAGTGCATACTAATGATTTAAAAAAACGTGTTTAATGATGTGACATTAGATTCAAATTTTTACCCGTTATACATAATTACATTGCGAGTGAAATAATAGGCCTTAAAACGATATATACCATGCTAAGTCATGCATACAAAAAACTAATAATATGATATAAATTGAAAACGTTCAAAGAGAACATTAAAAATTAGTAAAATGTCTTTTTTCGGCATCCTAACGACCTCGAATGTCAAGACACTATCCAGGAGTCTTTATTTTAGGGTCGTTTTAGGGTGATCTCGAGAATTTCAGCACAATCTGAAACCGTAGGTTATGCGCAGCCAAATGGTACTCCATCTGGCGGCGCATATTAATGATTTAAAAAGCGTGTTTAATGAAGTGACGTTAGATTCAAATCTATATGCATTATACATAATTACATTGTGAGTGAAATAATAGGCCTTAAAACAATATGTGCCATGTTAAGTCATGCATACATAAAAGGAATAATATAAATGAAATTCAAATAGGATAAAATCGAAAAAAGAAAAAATTGAAGGCTTTCGAGGTCTCGTTTCGAAAAATATTTGGGACAAACCTCCTGTGACGACCCGGAAATTTCCGATCAAATTTAAACTTAATCTTTATGTGAATTCGACACGATAAGAAAAGTATGTAAAGCTGAGTCTCAAAATTTTGGAACAATTTACATGAATGCATTTGACCTTTGACTATTCTCGACGATTCACGAATCCTTGATTGTAAACAGAAATGTAGAGATAAATAATTATATATGTAAATAATTATATATAATAAATTAAATATGTTAATGAACTATTATGTGATTTAGTTATTATGAAAGATAACATAAAATAACTAAAACTTGTTATTTTGAAATATAGAGTATATTGAATATAATTGACTTCGAATATAATTAATCAACGTTAACAAAGTATTAAATATATAATATTATGCTTTGAGTTTATGTGTTTCAATATATAAAATTAATATATATGTCTACGTAATAAAACTTAATATTTAAAATATAGATATTATATTAATATTAGTATCATTACTTTTATTATTATTATTAAAATAAATATTAATATCGATATCAGAATTATTAAAAAATATAAAAATGTAAAAATTTGATACATGTAACATGTTATATATCTTTACCATTACTAGTATTATTATTATTTTTATTATTACAATTTTATTACTTTTACCATGATTGTTTTTGTATTATTTGATATTATTATTATTAATTCTATTATTTTTATTAATATTATTATTATTAATAATATAATTATTAATTACAAATTATTAATATTAAATATAAGTTATATATATAAAGATATACATACGCTTGATATATTTATATCTGTTAGGGATCAATCATTTTTTTTTCTCTTCTTCTTCCTGGTGACCCGTGATTATTCTTGTCGATTAATATCTTCACTATATTACAATCGAATATCTCAGATTCGTTATCTATTACAATCATTCTTAACTTCCATAAATGTAACGACCCGTCAAAATCGCTATTGACGCGGCACGTTAATCATTGATTCCATAGTGAGGTTTTGACCTCTATATGATACGTTTTGATAAAATATTGCATTCATTAAAATAAGTGACTTTCTAAACATAAAAAGTTATAAACATGTGGGCGAGTGCTTAGGTATAAGCAAAACCCCAAAATACATAAGTCTTTAATTTACAGGTTGACATCACAGTCCAATTATTTATTACACAACGCAGTTTTATTTTGAATGCAATAAACTTTGTACAAAGCATGAGAGACTCCATGCAGGCAACAAGCACATCACAGCGGAAGCATTCTAAGGACCTGAGAATAAAACATGCTAAAAAGTCAACACGGATGTTGGTGAGTTATAGGTTTAATTGCTCGAGTCATAAACATATATAAAGATAGACCACAAGATTTCATCAAAAGTTTATCAATAGATTCTACGTAACAGAGCACCCTGGTAACTAAACTTAACGCTATAGTGATAATTACCCCATTCGTTTTAATACGCGCAAACCAACGTGTCTTAAACTCAAATAACATACGTCCGTTAAAAGGCTAGCGCTCTAGCTCGGACGGGGATGTCAAGCCCTATGGATCCATATACAATTATTCGCGCCCACCAGTCCATATCCTATGTACTGGCAGCTACTAGTTACCAAAGCTAAGGGATTTTCGGTTTAACTCAGTGTAGAATTTTGTATGTACTTGTGTCTTATTGCGTTTAAAATAAATTGCATGTATTCTCAGCCCAAAAATATTTAAAGTATTTAAAAAGGGAGACTATAACTCACAGTTCAATATTGCGATTCAATATTGTAGGCAAATTGCGTAGACGTAATGATGGTAGACGACTGTATGGTTGGTCTTGGATTCAAGAACAATACCCCGAACAATACCCAATATTTCCTTATTTTAAAACGGTTTGAAACCCGAATTAAAAATACCCTCGAATATACTTTATTATTATTAAACTTAAAATTAAAATTATAATTATAATTATAAATATAAAATTTACGTACATAAATATTTATGAAAAACTTCGTCGAGCAAAACTGACCTTTTATAGTACTTTTCGATTTACTGTAGCTCATGCGATCGCATGAGTTTTCAGTGCAGCACTGTAGCAAAAATTGCAGACACACCATTGATTCCATTGATTTTATTCTGTAGCAAAATACGGTTTCACTGTAGCAAATAGTGTTTTACTGTAGCAAAGTAATTTTTACTGTAGAAAAGTCGTTTTTACTTGTACATATATATACATACATATAATTGTTCATGAATCGTCGAGAGTAGTCAAAGGTAATTGTATATATGTAACAGTTCTAAAATTTTGAGACTCAATCTAACAGACTTTGTTTAACGTGTTAAAATAATAAATCGTATAGAGAATTGGTTTAAATAAGTCAAAAAATTTCGGGTCATCACAGTACCTCCCCGTTAAAGAAAATTTCGTCCCGAAATTTTGAGTAGTACCTGTTTCATGAGCGATATCAGTGAACAAATGTGGATACATTTGCTTCATCTGATCTTCACGTTCCCAAGTAAACTCGGGTCCTCGTCTTGCGTTCCAACGAACCCTAACTATCGGTATTTTGCTTTGTTTTAATTGTTTGACCTCACGGTCCATGATTTCAACAGGTTCTTCGATAAAATGGAGTTTATCATTGATTCGTATTTCGTCAAGAGGAATTACGACATCCTCTTCAGCTAAACATTTCTTCAAATTTGACACGTGAAATGTGTTGTGAACACTACTAAGTTCTTGCGGTAGCTTTAATCGATAAGCAACTGTTCCAATTCTTTCAGTGATTTCAAAGGGTCCTACGTACCTAGGACTTAGCTTTCCTCGTTTACCGAATCGTACAACGCCTTTCCAGGGTGACACTTTCAACATGACTTTGTCGCCCACTTGAAATTCTAGCGGTTTTCTTCTTACATCAGCATAACTCTTTTGGCGACTCATGTCCGTTTTCAATCGCTGTTGTATTTGAATGATCTTTTCGGTGGTTTCATGAATAATTTCTGGTCCAGTAAGTTGTCTTTCTCCTACTTCACTCCAACAGATAGGAGATCTGCACTTTCTACTGTAAAGTGCTTCAAATGGCGCTGCGTTGATGCTCGTATGATAGCTGTTATTGTATGAAAATTCTGCCAACGGTAAGTGTCGATCCCAACTGGTTCCAAAGTCAATCACGCATGCCCGTAACATGTCTTTCAATGTTTGTATTGTTCTTTCACTTTGACCATCTGTCTGTGGGTGATAAGCGGTGCTCATATCTAATCGAGTTCCCAATGCTTTTTATAATGACTGCCAGAAACGTGATGTGAATCGGGTGTCGCGATCAGATATGATAGAGATGGGTACACCATGCCTGGAAACTACTTCCTTCAAATATAGGCGTGCTAGTTTCTCCATACTGTCTGTCTCCTTTATTGGTAGAAAGTGAGCTGATTTAGTTAGACGATCAACTATCACCCAAATAGTATCATGACTACTTGCAGTCCTTGGCAATTTCGTAATGAAATCCATGGTTATTCTTTCCCATTTCCACTGCGGAATTTCTGGTTGTTGCAGTAATCCTGACGGCTTTTGGTGCTCAGCTTTGACCTTTGCACACGTTAAACATTTGCTTACATAAGTAGCAATTTCTGTTTTCATATTAGGCCACCAATAAAACTTCTTGAGAACGTGGTACATTTTTCCGTTTCCTGGGTGAATTGAGTACCTCGTTTTGTGTGCTTCATCCAGTACTAGTTGCCTTAGGTTACCATGTTTTGGTACCCATATCCTACCAGCAAAATACAGGGTTCCATCGGCTTTTTCTTCAAGTTGTTTTTCTAACCCTTTGCTTATTTCGCCTTTTTCGTTTTCTTCTTTTAAAGCCTCTAACTGTGCTGCTTGAATTTGCATTGTGAGATCAGTACGAATTGTAATATTCAAAGCTCGGACCCTAAGAGGTTTTACTCTTTCTTTTCGACTTAGGGCATCAGCTACAACATTAGCCTTTCCGGGGTGGTAACGGATTTCACAATCGTAATCGTTTAACAAATCTACCCAGCGACGTTGCCTCATATTGAGTTGTTTTTGATCAAAAATATGCTGAAGACTCTTATGGTCGGTGTACACTGTACACTTGGTGCCATATAGATAGTGTCTCCATATTTTGAGTGCAAAAACTACTGCTCCAAGTTCTAAATCGTGCGTCGTATAGTTCTTTTCATGAATTTTTAGTTGTCGTGAGGCATATGCGATGACTTTTGTGCGTTGCATTAATACACATCCTAAACCTTGGCGTGAAGCATCACAATAGATCACGAAATCATCATTTCCTTCCGGTAATGACAAAATGGGTGCAGACGTTAACTTCTTCTTTAATAACTGGAATGAGGATTCCTGTTCTGTGGACCAATCATACTTCTTTCCCTTTTGAGTCAATGCAGTTAAGGGTTTGGCGATTCTAGAGAAATCTTGAATGAATCTTCGGTAGTAACCAGCAAGACCTAAGAATTGGCGAATTTGTGTTGGAGTCTTCGGGGTTTCCCATTTACTAATGGCTTCGATCTTGGCGGGGTTAACTTTAATTCCATGTTTACTGACAACATGGCCCAAAAATTGTACTTCTTGTAACCAGAAATCACACTTCGAAAATTTTGCGTACAATTCTTCTTTCTTGAGTATCTCCAGTACCAGTCTTAAGTATTGCTCATGTTCTTCCTTGTTCTTCGAGTAAATCAATATGTCGTCGATAAAAACAATGACAAATTTGTCTAAATACGGTCTACAGATGCGATTCATTAGATCCATGAATACTGCTGGAGCATTAGTTAATCCAAAAGGCATGACTAGAAACTCATAGTGACCGTAACGGGTTCTGAACGCGGTTTTAGGAACATCTTCTTCCTTCACTCTCAGTTGATGATATCCGGAGCGTAGATCAATCTTAGAATAAACACTTGATCCTTGCAATTGATCAAACAAATCATCAATCCTCGGTAATGGGTACCGATTCTTGATCGTTAATTTGTTTAATTCTCGGTAATCTATGCACATTCTCATAGATCCATCCTTCTTCTTGACGAACAGAATAGGAGCACCCCAAGGTGAAAAACTAGGACGAATAAATCCACGGTCCGATAATTCTTGCAACTGGTCTTGTAATTCTTGCATTTCTGAAGGTGCAAGTCTATATGGAGATCGGGCTACAGGTGCAGCTCCTGGTATGAGATCAATCTGGAATTCTACACATCTGTGTGGAGGTAGCCCCGGTAATTCTTCTGGAAATACTCCGGGATATTCTCTTACAACCGGCATGTCATTAATGCTTCTTTCTTCAGTATCGATCTTCTTTACATGTGCCAGAATAGCATAACAACCTTTTCTTATAAGTTTCTGGGCCTTCATACAGCTGATAAAGTTCAGCTTTGAGTTGCTCTTCTCCCCATAAATCATTAATGATGTTTCATCCTTACGAGGGATGCGGATTGCTTTCTCAGCGCAAACAACTTCCGCTCTTGTTTTGGACATCCAGTCCATGCCAACGATTACGTCAAAACTTCCTAATTCTACGGGTATCAAATCGATTTTGAAGGTTTCACCAGCGAGATTCATTTCGCAACCATGGCAAATTTTATCTGCTTTTATCAGTTTACCATTAGTTAATTCAATAGTATATATATCGTCTAGAGGTAATGATGCACATTTTAGTTTAAAACTAAAGTCTTTACACATATAACTTCTATCAGCACCCGTATCAAACATAATAGAAGCTAGTTGATTATTAACGGTAAACGTACCCGTGACAAGATTAGGATCCTCACGTGCTTTACTGGCACTAACATTAAATGCCCTCCCACGTGCGGGTTCTTTGTTCTTCTCCTTATCAGGGCATTGATTTATAAAGTGACCAGACTTCCCGCATCCAAAACATTTCTTGACATCGGTCAGTTTTATCTTTACTTCAGAAACGGTGGCATAACAATCTTTCGCCACATGTCCTTTCTTGTTGCACTTATCACAGACCACTTGACAATAACCTGCATGATGTATGTAACATCTTTTGCAGAACGGATGGGGTCCCTTATAGTTTGGACTTGCAGTTGCCCCATCTTGTTTACCTTTAAAAGTTTCTTGTTTCTTCAGGTGAGTACTTTTGCCCTTATAGTCTTCCCATTTCCTTTTTCCTTCAGTTGTCTTGACTTCGGTAATTGGTGCCTTAATCGAACTCTCTGTGATCTGGTCCATGAGTTGGTGTGCCATTGTCATGGCTTCCTGCATCGTATTCGGTTTGGACGATGTAACATTTCCTTTGATATTGATCGATAAACCGTCAATATACATTTCTATCTTTCGTTTCTCATTTGGCACCAATTCGGACACAACAAGGCTAGTTCCATGAAACGATTTTCATAGTTATTGAGATTCGCGCCGATAACCTTTAGATTACGTAACTCAGATTCCATTTTTCTGATCTCGTTTCGAGGACAGTACTCCTCGATTAGCATCTTTTTCAGTTCTTCCCAAGAGATATCATATGCCGTATCTATTCCTTCTGCTTTAGCATAATTGTTCCACCAAGTAAGTGCACCATCTTGCAACGTGCACGAAGCATACTTTGACTTTTCTCCGTTCGCACAATTACTGATTTTGAAAACGGACTCCATCTTTTCAAACCATCGGGTTAGACCGACTGGTCCCTCAGTTCCACTAAACGTCTGTGGTTTGCATCCTTGAAAAGTTTTGTATGAGCATCCGTTTCGTGAATTTGTGTTTACGGCTGCTGCTTTAGCTGCTGCTTCGGCTGTTGCTTTTGCTGCTTCGGTTGCAGCAATTCTTTCATTCACACGTTTCTCGACTAGTTGCTCAAACTCAGCATCCGACATTTGAGACATGTTTCTTCAATAAACACAACAGATATAATTTAATCATATAGAATATTATAGGTAAAATGAGTTGTCAATAGTTAATCGTAGCATATTAATAATATGAACCGATTATTATAAAAGCCTTTTCTTCTTATTAGCATTTTATAATTATTTCTAGGGTATTACCTACCCGTTAAGTTCATACATAATAGCTAGTACAAGGAATTAACTACTAAAATCCTAATAATATTCCACTATGAAAATTATAGCGAGTTACTACATTATTATGTAATAATAATAATAAGAAGTAGTAATAATACAAATAATCATTCCATGCATTTATTATTAATAAACCAAAATAATACAATACCATACAATACTGATATTTTACATATGCTTATTTTACATAACAAGATAGAGTAGCACACATAAGCAATAAAATAGCGCATGGAAGATTTATGGTTGCGAGGTCGTTCATTCAGAACTATCAGAAACTTCTTCCCATTTGGTTCTCTCTGCCAATTGTTTGTGTGTACATGGTCCGACAGACATTCTGGCAGTGTATTTTATTTTTAGTTGGGGTTTTGAGGTACCCGTTGCCTCAGTGGGTTTAATACAATAAGGGTGGTTACGGATCGAATGGTCCTGTTCTTTTTTAATAATTAAGGACATTTTATTATTGTGGTTGTTTTTATTATCTATAGCAAGTTGGAATTTCTCCTTAGTGATCTCTTTTATTTCATTAGCGAAATCCTCCTCCTTACTGATCTCGTCTGATGACGAACTGTCTGAGTCATGTGTAGGAGAATATGATGACGAACTGCAAGAATATGTACCGGTGGTCATGAACCGAAATCTGCCAGGCGTAATCGGCACAACCCGCCCGTCGGCGGTATATCTGGACCAATGTCCATATTTGTTTAGAAATGGACGATCCTCGTTTACTCCAGGGATCATGGGTCCATGCCAACGATACTGTGGCTCCGGAAAACTAAAGCTGGGTGGAGCTGGAACGTCCTCTGGGTATACCGGGAGTTGAGATTCCCCGGCTAACACAATTTCTTCTTTAATAGGTATTGAAACGCCCTTTTTATTTGTGGATAGAATAGATTCAGTGTCCGATTCCGAGTCGTACAAAATGATAGGATTAGAGGAAGTCATCTATCACATAATTGAAACAACAATTACGTTAGCATATAAATATATCACATATAATGTTTTTGACCAAATAATAAGCAAAAATCAGTAACAACAGATTTGGTCATAGTCCAGACTCACTAATGCATCCTAACAATTACCAGTTAAACACACTAATGTAATTTCTGGTTCCCTATGACCTCAAGCTCGGATACCAACTGTAACGACCCGTCAAAATCGCTATTGACGCGGCACGTTAATCATTGATTCCATAGTGAGGTTTTGACCTCTATATGATACGTTTTGATAAAATATTGCATTCATTAAAATAAGTGACTTTCTAAACATAAAAAGTTATAAACATGTGGGCGAGTGCTTAGGTATAAGCAAAACCCCAAAATACATAAGTCTTTAATTTACAGGTTGACATCACAGTCCAATTATTTATTACACAACGCAGTTTTATTTTGAATGCAATAAACTTTGTACAAAGCATGAGAGACTCCATGCAGGCAACAAGCACATCACAGCGGAAGCATTCTAAGGACCTGAGAATAAAACATGCTAAAAAGTCAACACGGATGTTGGTGAGTTATAGGTTTAATTGCTCGAGTCATAAACATATAAAAAGATAGACCACAAGATTTCATCAAAAGTTTATCAATAGATTCTACGTAACAGAGCACCCTGGTAACTAAACTTAACGCTATAGTGATAATTACCCCATTCGTTTTAATACGCGCAAACCAACGTGTCTTAAACTCAAATAACATACGTCCGTTAAAAGGCTAGCGCTCTAGCTCGGACGGGGATGTCAAGCCCTATGGATCCATATACAATTATTCGCGCCCACCAGTCCATATCCTATGTACTGGCAGCTACTAGTTACCAAAGCTAAGGGATTTTCGGTTTAACTCAGTGTAGAATTTTGTGTGTACTTGTGTCTTATTGCGTTTAAAATAAATTGCATGTATTCTCAGCCCAAAAATATTTAAAGTATTTAAAAAGGGAGACTATAACTCACAGTTCAATATTGCGATTCAATATTGTAGGCAAATTGCGTAGACGTAATGATGGTAGACGACTGTATGGTTGGTCTTGGATTCAAGAACAATACCCCGAACAATACCCAATATTTCCTTATTTTAAAACGGTTTGAAACCCGAATTAAAAATACCCTCGAATATACTTTATTATTATTAAACTTAAAATTAAAATTATAATTATAATTATAAATATAAAATTTACGTACATAAATATTTATGAAAAACTTCGTCGAGCAAAACTGACCTTTTATAGTACTTTTCGATTTACTGTAGCTCATGCGATCGCATGAGTTTTCAGTGTTTTTGCCATGCGATCGCATGGCCGCCTTTTCTGTTTTTGTTTGCTAGTTCGTCGACATCAAATAGTGTTTACTGTAGCAAATAGCGTTACTGTAGCAAATAGTGTCTTACTGTAGCAAATAGTGTTACTGTAGCAAATAGTGTTTACTGTAGCAAATCACTGTAGCAAAATACGGTTTCACTGTAGCATTGTAGCAAAATACGGTTTCACTGTAGCAATAGTGTTTTACTGTAGCAAAGTAATTTTTACTGTAGAAAAGTCGTTTTTACTTGTACATATATATACATACATATAATTGTTCATGAATCGTCGAGAGTAGTCAAAGGTAATTGTATATATGTAACAGTTCTAAAATTTTGAGACTCAATCTAACAGACTTTGTTTAACGTGTTAAAATAATAAATCGTATAGAGAATTGGTTTAAATAAGTCAAAAAATTTCGGGTCATCACAATAAATTGGGGGAATTAACACATAAAAGATGAACACCGATAGTTCCCTGTACGCAAATTTTTTTTTACCCATAACTCAAATCTGTATCATTCTCCAATATCTATCAATACAGAAGTGTCCTAAATTACGTTGTAAATGTTTCCTCAATTTTCCAGGTGTTAATTCGTCAAACTTTAGTGTTCTTGAAGAAATTCGAAGTTTATGTTATGAAATATGTTAAATAAATGATTCCAATAGTTTCTATAGATGATTTAGAATGTCTTTCATGTTATAACAATTGTCCAAATCAGTAGGAATTTCGAAATCAAATTTTTTTTATATAAATGCCTGCGACGAACAGCAGGTACATTTTATTTTTTTTCATTTTTAAATAAATATAAACATTTGTTATTGATTTTGATTTGTGTTAAAGAATTTAAAATCGTTGTTTGGTTGATTTTGGTTTGCCGATTGGTTTGTAGAAGATGAATATAAACACAGAATGTTATACGGGTTATATATGTTTGGATTTGGGATTATATCAGAAAAACCAGCATGGTACGATGGTTAAGGGTTGTTTCGGGTATACGAGAGGTCTTAGGTTCTATCCCTGCTGATGACAATTCTTTTTAAAGGGCATTTTTGAGGTAGTTACTAATTATTATTATTATTATTATTATTATTATTATTAATATTAATATTAATATTATTATTATTAGTATTATGTTAAATATTATTATAGTTAGTATTATTATTATTATGAAATTTACATTAAATCCATGGTATTATGTTTATGTTTGTGGATCAAAAAATTAATGTTAATAAACGATATGACTATAATTATAGTTCAAGTATGAAAATATAGATAAAAAGAACTACGAAGTAATTAAAAATATGATTTAATGATATGATAATATTCATGATTATGGCTATATTTATTATAAATAAACAATGGATATGAATATTAAGTTAATATGTTTATTTCATGGTTGTAAGGCATGTATAATCGATTTAGAATTAAACTTTAAGATTTTGGTTATTAATTGTTTATAAGCAGGTATTATCATTACTTTCATTATTATTAAAAGTATTATTATTTTTAAATATAGCATTTTTATTAAAATTAGTATTATCATTAAAATTAACATTTTTAAAAATTATCATTATTATTATTATCGATATTATTAACATTATTACTAACATGACCATAATTACTATCACTAATAAGTAATTACTATTACTATTATTATAGAAATACAAACTCTTTAGTTATTATTAATATAATTTTATCAAATAAATATTAGTGACTTAAAAACATATATAATATACAAAACATAACTATATTAATATGTTTATAATAAATATTAATTATTCATCTAAGGTATATATAAAGTTAACTATACTTAATTAATAAATAAAATCTATAAACCATTAAATATAACAATATATATATATATATATATATATATATATATATATATATATATATATATATATATATATATATATATATATATATATATATATATACGTATATAAATTTGTTCAATTACGATTATATGTTTTAATATATATACAAATGATATAGGTTCGTGAATCCGAGGCCAACCCTGCATTGTTCAATATAGTCATATGTATTTTTACTACAAAATACATTAGGTGAGTTTCATTTGCTCCCTTTTTAATTGCTTTTGCTTTATATATTTTTGGGCTGAGAATACATGAGCTTTTTTATAAATGTTTGACGAAATAGACACAAAAACTAATCCCATTTTTAAAACTCTTTAAATGTTTTGGGATGAATAAATGAGTTTTTTGATTTACAAAATAGTTCCGTCAAAAACTAAATTCTATATAGAGTTGTATTAATAAATATTTTTGGTTACACCTCAGGCTGTGGAATAGAACTATAGATTACTATATGCTGTTTAGCATGGATTATTATATGCTGTTTAGCATTGATTTTTAAATTCTAAGCTGAGTTGTATCATTAAATATTTTTGTTACACCTCAATGTAGAATAATTTTATAAAATGTTTTATAAATCTATAGGCCCGACGAACCCCATCCAAAGTACCGGATGCTTTAGTACTTTGATGTTGTTTTATATCATGTCCGAATGATTTCCCGGAATGATAGGGGATATTCTTATATGCATCTTGTTAGTGTCGGTTACCAGGTGTTCAATCCATATGAATGATATTTTTGTCTCTATGCATGGGACATTTATTTATGAGAACTGAAAATGAAAATCTTGTGGTCTATTAAAATGATGGAAATGATTATTTGTGTTAAACTAATGAACTCACCAACCTTTTGATTGACACTTGAAAGCATGTTTATTCTCAGGTATGAAAGAAATCTTCCGCTGTGCATTTGCCCATCTTAGAGATATTACTTGGAGTCATTCATGACATATTTCAAAAGACGTTGCATTCGAGTCGTTGAGTTCATCAAGATTAATATTAAGTGAATTATAGTTAGATATATTATGAAATGGTATGCATGCCGTCAACTTTCGATGTAATGAAATATTGTCTTTTCAAAAATGAATGCAATGTTTGTAAAATGTATCATATAGAGGTCAAGTACCTAGCGATGAAATCAACTATTGTGAATCGTTTATAATCGATATGGACTTCGTACGGATAGATTAGGATGGATAATTAGAGTTGGTATCAGAGCGGTGGTCTTAGCGAACCAGGTCTGCATTAGTGTGTCTAACTGATAAGTCGTTAGGATGCATTAGTAGGTCTGGACTTCGACCGTGTCTGCATGTCAAAAGTTTTGCTTATCATTTCGTGTCAAAAATTACCTGCTTATCATCCTTAGGAAATTACCTGCTTATCATTCTTAGTCTAGACACGTTTTACTGCACTGACTGCATGAATAGTGTATAGACAAAAATTCATATCTTAGCGTATCTGTTATTATTACCTTTGCCTGACAGCTTCTATAGATTCCTCCGTAACTTATGGGATTTTAGTATTATATATGCATATGTAAATTATGTATTGTAGGGTACTAATCTACATCCTATATTCTACTTCTTATTGAAAATCCTTCATCTGATCGTACGAGATGAATCCCTCAACCAGTTTGAACTCCTCGGATTCCGACAGCTATTCCGATATGGAGTTTCAGCTAAGTTCTGAAGGTAGTGTCACCAGAATGAATCAACCAATCATCCATCCCCAATTCATCTGATGGGTTCGTAGTTGACTTAATCAATGGAGACGTGCAGAAGGCGATCCCTTGCACTAATCGAATTCACCTCTTGATGAAGAACCTGAAGCACTTATCGGCGAACCTGTTCGTAACACCATTTTCACCCTCATTTCCCGAATACCTCGCCATGAGTATATTCTATCTAAAATTCCAAACCTTATTCATTCGCTCGTTTCGATCGACAAATGATTCCGGAATAATAGAAGAAGTCAATGAACTTCGCGCTCGAGTAATCAATTTAGAGAATATGGTGCAAAATTTACCAGCTTCATCAATATCACCGACACCAACAGTACCATCAATAACAGCACCAGTACCATCAACAATCCATGCCTCAACATCATATTCTGTACCTCGAATATAATCATCGTTCTACGAATCTTTCTATATCAATTATCTTTGTTCGACATAGCGATTATGTAATCTCTAATGTTTTAGATATTATGTATTCTAGTTTTGACGGTAAACCAAATGAGTTTAATACTATATTAACTCATTAAATACATGATTACAACTGAAGAAAATATATACGTATATATATTTTCATAAAGATTGTAATTCAAAATTCTTTCGTACAAACTATTAATGATGAAAATATTTTAACAGGTAGGTAATACCCGAGGAATATTTAGGTTTCACATTAATAAGTTACACTGTGCATTCTTCGAATCTGATTCAACAGTCATTTACTATTCTACTTACATCCACAGATATACATATCCGTTCACCGTAGAATAATCAATTTCATTCAATTTCATATTTGGATTTTGACCTATCAGAATCCAACAAGTGGCATAATGAAGAAAACATTGGACAAAATAAAATTTGTTAGAAACAAACAATTTAACTATGAGAAGAATTTTGTTAAGAATTCACGCTAACTGTTCCTAGCTAACTGTTCCTAGCTAACTGTTTACATTTTATTATCGCAATTTACTTATCGCAGTTTATGTATCGCAATTTAATTATCGCAATTTTATTTATCGTCATTTAATTTCTGTTATTTACTTTACGCACTTTATTTATCGTCATTTAATTTCTGTTATTTATTTTACGCACTTTAAATATCGGGACACGTATACAAGGTTTTGACATATCATATCGACGCATCTATATATATTATTTGGAATAACCATAGACACTCTATATGAAGTAATGCTGGAGTTAGCTATACAGGGTTGAGGTTGATTCTACAATAATATATATAATTTGAGTTGTGATCGAGTCTGAGACATGTACACGGGTCACGATACGTATTAATTAATTCGAATATTATAAACTATATATGAATTATTGAATTAGTAACTGTGGACTGTTAACTATGGACTACCAACATTGGACAATTAAAATGAATTAAAATATTGATTATAACATATGAAACTAAATAATTCTTCAAGTTTGCCACTTGATTTCATCCTAAACCTCATTTATATCTTGATGATTACAATCTGCGTTCAAACTCTTCATGATTCTTGAAAACACCTCAATCGAGAAGATGAACCAACCGCACTTCATCTACGAAAGAAAAGATTTATGCATATAGTTATGCACCTGAAAACACTCGGAACCTGAGTAAACGTTTAACACGTATCTGTGCTAGCTCCTTTGGCATTGTTATTCCAAAAATAACAATGCAATTTCTCTTCAAAATTACCCTATTTTGTCACAGCTCCAGCAAATCAACTTTGACTTTCATTCGGATTAAACTTATTATAACCTTGTTATATAAGTTACCTTTCGTCATCGTTACCGGAAAACTGTTTATATTCCACCACATTAATAGAAACTTTTCAGCAACTTCATTACTCATTGACTTAAGTTCTCCGAAGGATCATTAAAATTGTTCGTTAAAACTCTATCATGTACTAATCTGCATCTGATAACGAGAATTACCATACCAATTACCGAGAATCAGCAATCGGTATTTTGAAATTTCGCAGCGTGTCTACATCAACAGTTATATGTATATATATAACATGTATCTCTTAGAATTATGATCTTCAATTCAGAAATTGTGAAAAGCACTGAGCCTACGAATCAATACATTGAACTTTGAAAAAGTTGAATGAAGCAGCAGAAACTGTAGACAACCGTAAACGACCTTAATCGTCGAAAGTTTGATGATAAAGAATAGTATGATGGGAAAGCTCAGAAAAGTTGGAACTGAAAAACGGATTGAGCTAACCACGAAGGAGACCAAGGACAAATACAAGGACCATACCCTATATTCAAAGAATCTAGGTAATTCTGGATCCGTTGAAATCTTTAGAGAATATCTTGCTCCGAAGTCATGTTAAAATCTTGCGGAAAATTTTTCTTCATCAACCTTCAAACTTGGAAATTCCAAAATATCATCATAAATATCTTCGATATTTCTAAGGATATTTTCATAAATATTCTCGTCCGAAATTATATACCTCTTCGTGCTTCCTGTGTTTCATTATATTGAAAACTTCTGCAAAATCTAAGTGTAATTTATGAATGAATTCTGGAGAAATGTAAAGAAATTGATGCATGAGTTAGTATAATATAATGACACTTGATCAACGTGATTATATTACAGTAAGTCATGTTGAGTTTCTAATCGGACATGATGATTCACAGATCATAACGTCATCATGTGCCATGTTACATAACTCTTTCATTCTGCTTAACTTCTGGACATATCAAGAACATATTATCTTGATAGTTCTATCTTTTCTCTTGAACTCTGGTAATTTAACCAATAAAAATCGTGCTATTACAATTTTTCTCTTAGAACATTAGTCATGTTCATTTGAAAGTTCATACCTACAAATTCTGGACTATTATTCACTTGATTTAAAGTCGGGAAAAGAAAACAAGAGCATGAAGCTCCGATATATAGGGAAAATATAAAGCCTAACAACCACAGCGAAATTACAAACTGTGGATATCAGTGCGTATAGAAATATAAAGACACGGGAGGATTATAAATACAATAATCCCTAGAGCATAGTAGAAATAAACAGATTCTTCTGGTGGGAGTTGGAAAAGAAGAACGATCATTGCGATAATCAGAATAAGAACAAGGATTAGAACCGGATTAAGCATAATTATAATCTTTTAGATATATGAACTGAGAAAGAAGGTATGGAAGTGGTGAAAACTAATGGAACGAAAAAGGTAAATTTATAATGGAAATATCAGACAGAGTAATCGAGGCAGGTCACCGTATTTAATTATAGAGATATTAATTTCCTTATTCACTAATGAAATGTCCCGTTCTTATTGATTAAAAACGTTCCATATTAATTGATTTTGTTGCGAGGTTTTGACCTCTATATGAGACGTTTTTCAAAGACTGCATTCATTTTAAAGCAAACCATAACCTTTATTTCATAAATAAAGGTTTAAAAAGCTTTACGTAGATTATCAAATAATGATAATCTAAAATATCCTGTTTACACACGACCATTACATAATGGTTTACAATACAAATATGTTATATCGAAATCAGTTTCTTGAATGCAGTTTTTACACAATATCATACAAACATGGACTCCAAATCTTGTCCTTATTTTAGTATGCAACAGCGGAAGCTCTTAGTATTCACCTGAGAATAAACATGCTTTAAACGTCAACAAAAATGTTGGTGAGTTATAGGTTTAACCTATATATATCAAATCGTAACAATAGACCACAAGATTTCATATTTCAATACACATCCCATACATAGAGATAAAAATCATTCAGATGGTGAACACCTGGTAACCGACATTAACAAGATGCATATATAAGAATATCCCCATCATTCCGGGACACCCTTCGGATATGATATAAATTTCGAAGTACTAAAGCATCTGGTACTTTGGATGGGGTTTGTTAGGCCCAATAGATCTATCTTTAGGATTCGCGTCAATTAGGGTGTCTGTTCCCTAATTCTTAGATTACCAGACTTAATAAAAAGGGGCATATTCGATTTCGATAATTCAACCATAGAATGTAGTTTCACGTACTTGTGTTTATTTTGTAAATCATTTATAAAACCTGCATGTATTCTCATTCCAAAAATATTAGATTTTAAAAGTGGGACTATAACTCACTTTCACAGATTTTTACTTCGTCGGGAAGTAAGACTTGGCCACTGGTTGATTCACGAACCTATAACAATATATACATATATATCAAAGTATGTTTAAAATATATTTACAACACTTTTAATATATTTTGATGTTTTAAGTTTATTAAGTCAGCTGTCCTCGTTAGTAACCTACAACTAGTTGTCCACAGTTAGATGTACAGAAATAAATCGATAAATATTATCTTGAATCAATCCACGACCCAGTGTATACGTATCTCAGTATTGATCACAACTCAAACTATATATATTTTGGAATCAACCTCAACCCTGTATAGCTAACTCCAACATTCACATATAGAGTGTCTATGGTTGTTCCGAAATATATATAGATGTGCCGACATGATAGGTCGAAACATTGTATACGTGTCTATGGTATCTCAAGATTACATAATATACAATACAAGTTTATTAAGTTATGGTTGGAATAGATTTGTTACCAATTTTCACGTAGCTAAAATGAGAAAAATTATCCAATCTTGTTTTACCCATAACTTCTTCATTTTAAATCTGTTTTGAGTGAATCAAATTGCTATGGTTTTATATTGAACTCTATTTTATGAATCTAAACAGAAAAAGTATAGGTTTATAGCCAGAAAAATAAGTTACAAGTCATTTTTGTAAAGGTAGTCATTTCAGTCGAAAGAACGACGTATAGATGACCATTTTAGAAAACATACTTCCACTTTGAGTTTAACCATAATTTTTGGATATAGTTTAATGTTCATAATAAAAATCATTTTCCCAGAATAACAACTTTTAAATCAAATTTTATCATAGTTTTTAATTAACTAACCCAAAACTGCCCGCGGTGTTACTACGACGGCGTAAATCCAATTTTACGGTGTTTTTCGTGTTTCCAGGTTTTAAATCATTAAGTTAGCATATCATATAGATATAGAACATGTGTTTAGTTGATTTTAAAAGTCAAGTTAGAAGGATTAATTTTTATTTGCGAACAAGTTTAGAATTAACTAAACTATGTTCTAGTGATTACAAGTTTAAACCTTCGAATACGATAGCTTTATATGTGTGAATCGAATGATGTTATGAACATCATTACTACCTCAAGTTCCTTGAATAAACCTACTAGAAATGAGAAAAATAGATCTAGCTTCAAAGGATCCTTGGATGGCATGAAAGTTCTTGAAGCAGAATCATGACACGAAAACAATTTCAAGTAAGATTTCCACTAGAAATAAGATTGTTATAGTTATAGAAATTGAATTAAAGATTGAATATGATTATTACCTTGTATTAGAAAGATAACCTACTGTAAGTAACAAAGGTTTCTTGATCTTGGATGATTACTTGGAATGGATTTAGAAAACTTGGAAGTAAACTTGCAATCTTGGAAGTATTCTTGATTTTATGAAACTAGAACTTTTGGAATTTATGAAGAACACTTAGAACTTGAAGATAGAACTTGAGAGAGATCAATTAGATGAAGAAAATTGAATAATAAAAGTGTTTGTAGGTGTTTTTGGTCGTTGGTGTATGGATTAGATATAAATGATATGTAATTTTGTTTTCATGTAAATAAGTCATGAATGATTACTCATATTTTTGTAATTTTATGAGATATTTCAAGCTAGTTGCCAAATGATGGTTCCCACATGTGTTAGGTGACTCACATGGGCTGATAAGAGCTGATCATTGGAGTGTATATACCAATAGTACATACATCTAAAAGCTGTGTATTGTACGAGTACGAATACGGGTGCATACGAGTAGAATTGTTGATGAAACTGAACGAGGATGTAATTGTAAGCATTTTTGTTAAGTAGAAGTATTTTGATAAGTGTCTTGAAGTCTTTAAAAAGTGTATGAATACATATTAAAACACTACATGTATATACATTTTAACTGAGTCGTTAAGTCATCGTTATTCGTTACATGTAAGTGTTGTTTTGAAACCTTTAGGTTAACGATCTTGTTAAGTGTTGTTAACCCAATGTTTATAATATCAAATGAGATTTTAAATTATTATATTATCATGATATTATGATGTATAAATATCTCTTAATATGACATATATACATTAAATGTCGTTACAACGATAATCGTTACATATATGTCTCGTTTCAAAATCATTAAGTTAGTAGTCTTGTTTTTACATATGTAGTTCATTGTTAATATACTTAATGATATTTTTACTTATCATAATATCATGTTAACTATATATATATATATATATATATATATATATATATATATATATATATATATATATATATATATATATATATCCATATATATGTCATCATATATTTTTTACAAGTTTTAACGTTCGTGAATCACCGGTCAACTTGGGTGGTCAATTGTCTATATGAAACCTATTTCAATTAATCAAGTCTTAACAAGTTTGATTGCTTAACATGTTGGAACACTTAATCATGTAAATAACAATTTCATTAAATATATATATAAACATGGAAAAGTTCGGGTCACTACAGTACCTACCCGTTAAATAAATTTCGTCCCGAAATTTTAAGCAGTTGGAGGTGTTGACGTATCTTCTGGAAATAAATGCGGGTATTTCTTCTTCATCTGATCTTCACGCTCCCAGGTGAACTCGGGTCCTCTACGAGCATTCCATCGAACCTTAACAACCGGTATCATATTTTGTTTAAGTCTCTTAACCTCACGATCCATTATTTCGACGGGTTCTTCAATGAATTGAAGTTTTTCATTGATTTGGATTTCGTCCAACGGAATAGTGAGATCTTCTTTAGCAAAACATTTCTTCAAATTTGAGACGTGTAAAGTGTTATGTACAGCCGCGAGTTGTTGAGGTAGCTCCTGTTGGTAAGCTACTAGTCCGACACGATCTATAATCTTGAATGGTCCAATGTACCTTGGATTTAGTTTCCCCCGTTTACCAAATCGAACAACGCCTTTCCAAGGTGAAACCTTAAGCATGACCATTTCTCCAATTTTAAACTCTATATCTTTTCTTTTACTATCCGCGAAAGCTCTTTTGTCGACTCTGGGTGGTTTTCAATCTTTGTTGAATTTGGATGATTTTCTCGGTATTTTCTTGTATTATCTCCGGACCCGTAATCTGTCTATCACCCACTTCACTCCAACAAATCAGAGACCTGTACTTTCTATCATAAAGTTCTTCAAACTGCGCCATCTCAATGCTTGAATGGTAGCTGTTGTTGTAGGAAAATTCTGCTAACGGTAGATGTCGATCCCAACTGTTTCCGAAATCAATAACACATGCTCGTAGCATGTCTTCAAGCGTTTGTATCGTCCTTTCGCTCTGCCCATCAGTTTGTGGATGATAGCCAGTACTCATGTCTAGACGAGTTCCTAATGCTTGCTGTAATGTCTGCAGAATCTTGAAATAAATCTGCCATCCCTATCAGAGATAATAGAGATTGGTATTCCATGTCTGGAGGCGACTTCCTTCAAATACAGTCATGCTAACTTCTTCATCTTGTCATCTTCTCTTATTGGCAGGAAGTGTGCTGATTTGGTGAGACGATCAACTATTACCCAAATAGTATCAAAACCACTTGCAGTCCTTGGCAATTTAGTGATGAAATCCATGGTAATGTTTTCCCATTTCCATTCCGGGATTTCGGGTTGTTGAAGTAGACCTGATGGTTTCTGATGCTCAGCTTTGACCTTAGAACACATCAAACATTCTCCTACGTATTTAACAACATCGGCTTTCATACCCGGCCACCAAAAATGTTTCTTGAGATCCTTGTACATCTTCCCCATTCCAGGATGTATTGAGTATCTGGTTTTATGAGCTTCTCTAAGTACCATTTCTCTCATATCTCCAAATTTTGGTACCCAAATCCTTTCAGCCCTATACCGGGTTCCGTCTTCCTGAATATTAAGATGCTTCTCCGATCCTTTGGGTATTTCATCCTTTAAATTTCCCTCTTTTAAAACTCCTTGTTGCGCCTCCTTTATTTGAGTAGTAAGGTTATTGTGAATCATTATATTCATAGATTTTACTCGAATGGGTTCTCTGTCCTTCCTGCTCAAGGCGTCAGCTACCACATTTGCCTTCCCCGGGTGGTAACGAATCTCAAAGTCGTAATCATTCAACAATTCAATCCACCTACGCTGCCTCATATTCAGTTGTTTCTGATTAAATATGTGCTGAAGACTTTTGTGGTCGGTATATATAATACTTTTGACCCCATATAAGTAGTGCCTCCAAGTCTTTAATGCAAAAACAACCTTGCCTAATTCCAAATCATGCATCGTATAATTTTGTTCGTGAATCTTCAATTGTCTAGACGCATAAGCAATCACCTTCGTTCGTTGCATTAATACACAACCGAGACCTTGCTTTGATGTGTCACAATAAATCAAAAAATCATCATTCCCTTCAGGCAATGACAATATAGGTGCCGTAGTTAGCTTTTTCTTCAATAACTGAAACGCCTTCTCTTGTTCATCCTTCCATTCAAATTTCTTCCCTTTATGCGTTAATGCAGTCAAGGGTTTTGCTATTTTGGAAAAATCTTGGATGAATTTTCTGTAGTAACCAGCCAATGCTAAAAATTGACGTATATGCTTCGGAGTTTTTCGGGGTTTCCCACTTTTCAACAGTTTCTATCTTTGCCGGATCCACCTTAATACCTTCTTTGTTCACTATGTGACCGAGGAATTGAACTTCTTCCAACTAAAATGCACACTTTGAAAATTTAGCGTACAATTCTTCCTTCCTCAATACTTCTAACACCTTTCTCAAATGTTCATCGTGTTCTTGGTCATTCTTTGAGTAAATAAGTATGTCATCAATGAAAACAATGACAAACTTGTCATGGTATGGTCTACACACTCGGTTCATAAGGTCCATGAACACAGCTGGTGCATTAGTTAAACCAAACGGCATGACCATAAACTCGTAATGACCGTAACATGTTCTGAAAGCAGTCTTTGGAATATCATCTTCTTTCACCCGCATTTGATGATACCCGGAACGTAAATCGATCTTCAAATAAACCGACGAGCCTTGTAGTTGATCAAATAAGTCGTCAATTCTCGGCAGTGGATAACGGTTTTTGATGGTAAGTTTGTTCAACTCTCTGTAGTCAATACACAACCTAAATGTACCATCCTTCTTCTTGACAAACAAAACAGGAGCTCCCCACGGTGATGTGCTTGGTCGAATGAAACCATGTTCTAATAGTTCTTGCAGTTGGCTTTGCAGTTCTTTCATCTCGCTGGGTGTGAGTCTATTTGAAATTCAACAGATCGATGTGGAGGTAGTCCCGGTAATTCTTTCGGAAATACATCGGGAAATTCTTTTGCGACGGGAACATCATTGATGCTCTTTTCTTCAGTTTGTACTTTCTCGACGTGTGCTAGAACAGCATAGCAACCTTTTCTTATTAGTTTTTATGCCTTCAAATTACTAATAAGATGTAGCTTCATGTTGCCCTTTTCTCCGTACACCATTAAGGGTTCTCCTTCTTCTCGTACAATGCGAATTGCATTTTTATAACATACGATCTCTGCTTTCACCTTCTTCAGCCAGTCCATGCCAACTATTACATCAAAACTCCCTAACTCTACTGGTATCAAATCAATCTTAAATATTTCGCTACCCAGTTTAATTTCTCGATTCCGGCAGATATTATCTGCTGAAATTAATTTACCGTTTGCTAATTCGAGTAAAAATTTACTATCCAGCGGCATCAATGGACAACTTAATTTAGCACAAAAATCTCTACTCATATAGCTTCTATCCGCACCCGAATCAAATAAAACGTAAGCAGATTTATTGTCAATAAGAAACGTACCAGTAACAAGCTCCGGGTCTTCCTGTGCCTCTGCCGCATTAATATTGAAAACTCTTCCGCGGCCTTGTCCATTCGTGATCTCCTGGTTCGGGCAATTTCTAATAATGTGGCCCGATTTTCCACATTTATAACAAACTACATTGGCATAACTTACTCCGACACTACTTGCTCCGCCATTACTCGTTCCGACACCATTTGTTCCTTTCGTTCTGTTAACCCCTGGTCCGTAGACCTCACACTTTGCCGCGCTATGACCATTTCTTTTACACTTGTTGCAAAATTTGGTGCAGAACCCCGAGTGACACTTTTCACACCTTTGGCATAGCTGCTTCTGATTGTTGTTGTTGTTGTTGTTGTTGCGGTGGTTATAGTTGTTGGGATGATTGTTGTAGCTGCTGTTGTTGTTGTTGTTGTTGTTGTTGTTGTTGTTGTTGTTGTTGTTGTTGTTGTTGTTGTTTTTGTTGTTGTTGTTGTTGTTGTTGTTGTTGTTGTTGGGCCATTTATTGTAGTTGCGATTGATGTTGCGATTGTTGGGATAATTGTTGCGATTATTGTTGTAATTGCTGTTGTTGTTGTATTGGTGATTCTTATCACCGTTTTCCTCCCACTTTCTTTTGACTTGCTTCACATTGGCCTCTTCAGCAGTCTGTTCTTTAATTCTTTCTTCAATCTGGTTCAGTAGTTTGTGAGCCATTCTACATGCCTGTTGTATGGAGGCGGGCTCGTGTGAACTTATATCTTCTTGGATTCTTTCCGGTAATCCTTTCACAAACGCGTCGATCTTCTCTTCCTCATCTTCGAACGATCCCGGACACAATAGGCATAATTCTGTGAATCGTCTTTCGTACGTGGTAATATCAAATCCTTGGGTTCGTAACCCTCTAAGTTCTGTCTTGAGCTTATTGACCTCGGTTCTGGGACGGTACTTCTCGTTCATCAAGTGCTTGAATGCTGACCACGGTAGTGCGTAAGCATCATCTTGTCCCACTTGCTCTAGATAGGTATTCCACCATGTTAACGCAGAACCTGTGAAGGTATGCGTAGCGTACTTCACTTTATCCTCTTCAGTACACTTACTTATGGCAAACACCGATTCGACCTTCTCGGTTCACCGTTTCAATCCGATCGGTCCTTCGGTTCCATCAAATTCCAAAGGTTTGCAGGTAGTGAATTCTTTGTAGGTGCATCCTACACGATTTCCTGTACTGCTAGATCTAAGGTTATTGTTGGTATGTAGCGCAGCCTGTACTGCGGCTATGTTTGAAGCTAGAAAAGTACGGAATTCCTCTTCATTCATATTCACGGTGTGTCGAGTAGTCGGTGCCATTTCCTTCAAAAAAGTCAAATGGAACAATGTAACGACCCGTCAAAATCGCTATTGACGCGGCACGTTAATCATTGATTCCACAGTGTGGTTTTGACCTCTATATGATACGTTTTGATAAAATATTGCATTCATTAAAATAAGTGACTTTCTAAACATAGAAAGTTATAAACATGTGGGCGAGTACTTAGGTATAAGCAAAACCCCGAAATACATAAGTCTTTAATTTACAGGTTGACATCACAGTCCAATTATTTATTACACAACGCAGTTTTATTTTGAATGCAATAAACTTTGTACAAAGCATGAGAGACTCCATGCAGGAAACAAGCACATCACAGCGGAAGCATTCTAAGGACCTGAGAATAAAACATGCTAAAAAGTCAACACGAATGTTGGTGAGTTATAGGTTTAATTGCTCGAGTCATAAACATGTATAAAGATAGACCACAAGATTTCATCAAAAGTTTATCAATAGATTCTACGTAACAGAGCACCCTGGTAACTAAACTTAACGCTATAGTGATAATTACCCTATTCATTTTAATACACGCAAACCAACGTGTCTTAAACTCAAATAACATACGTCCGTTAAAAGGCTAGCGCTCTAGCTCGGACGGGGATGTCAAGCCCTATGGATCCATATACAATTATTCGCGCCCACCAGTCCATATCCTATGTACTGGCAGCTACTAGTTACCAAAGCTAAGGGATTTCCGGTTTAACTCAGTGTAGAATTTAGTATGTACTTGTGTCTTATCGCGTTTAAAATAAATTGCATGTATTCTCAGCCCAAAAATATTTAAAGTATTTAAAAAGGGATCTATAACTCACAGTTCAATATTGAGACTCAATATTGTTGGCAAATTGCGTAGACGTAATGATGGTAGACGACTGTATGGTTGGCCTTGGATTCAAGAACAATACCCCGAAAAATACCCAATATTTCCATAGCTTAAAGCAGTTTGAAACCCGAATTAAAACACCCTCGAATATACTTTATTATTATTAAACTTAAATTATAATTATAATTATAAATATAAAATTTACGTACATAAATATTTATGAAAAACTTCGTCGAGCAAAACTGACCTTTTATAGTACTTTTCGATTTACTGTAGCTCATGCGATCGCATGAGTTTTTAGTGTTTTTACCATGCGATCGCATGGCCGCCTTTTCTGTTTTTGTTTGCTAGTTCGTCGACATCAAATAGTGGCACTGTAGCAAATAGTGTTTACTGTAGCAAATAGTGTTTCACTGTAGCAAATCACTGTAGCAAACTCGTTTTCACGGTAGCAAATCACTGTAGCAAACTCGTTTTTCACTGTAGCACTGTAGCAAAATACGGTTTCACTGTAGCAAATAGTGTTTTACTGTAGCAAATTGTGTTTTACTGTAGCAAAGTAATTTTTACTGTAGCAAATAGGGTTTTACTGTAGGAAAGTCGTTTTTACTTGTACATATATATATACATACATATAATTGTTCATGAATCGTCGAGAGTAATCAAAGGTAATTGTATATATGAAACAGTTCTAAAATTTTGAGACTCAATCTAACAGACTTTGTTTAGCGTGTTAAAATAATAAATTGTATAGAGAATTGGTTTAAATAAGTCAAAAAATTTCGGGTCATCACAGTACCTCCCCCTTAAAGAAAATTTCGTCCCGAAATTTTGAGTAGTACCTATTTCATGAGCGATATCAGTGAACAAATGTGGATACTTTTGCTTCATCTGATCTTCATGTTCCCAAGTAAACTCGGGTCCTCGTCTTGCGTTCCAACGAACCCTAACTATCGGTATTTTGCTTTGTTTTTATTGTTTGACCTCACGGTCCATGATTTCAACAGGTTCTTCGATAAAATGGAGTTTATCATTGATTCGTATTTCGTCAAGAGGAATTACGACATCCTCTTCAGCTAAACATTTCTTCAAATTTGACACATGAAATGTGTTGTGAACACTACTAAGTTCTTGTGGTAGCTTTAATCGATAAGCAACTGTTCCAATTCTTTCGGTGATTTCAAAGGGTCCTACGTACCTAGGACTTAGCTTTCCTCGTTTACCGAATCGTATAACGCCTTTCCAGGGTGACACTTTCAACATGACTTTGTCGCCCACTTGAAATTCTAGCGGTTTTCTTCTTACATCAGCATAACTCTTTTGGCGACTCATGGCCGTTTTCAATCGCTGTTGTATTTAAATGATCTTTTTGGTGGTTTCGTGAATAATTTCTGGTCCAGTAAGTTGTCTTTCTCCTACTTCACTCCAACATATAGGAGATCTGCACTTTCTAACGTAAAGTGCTTCAAATGGCGCTGCGTTGATGCTCCTATGATAGCTGTTATTGTATGAAAATTCTGCCAACGGTAAGTGTCGATCCCAACTGGTTCCAAAGTCAATCACGCATGCCCGTAACATGTCTTCCAATGTTTGTATTGTTCTTTCACTTTGACCATCTGTCTGTGGGTGATAAGCGGTGCTCATATCTAATCGAGTTCCCAATGCTTTTTGTAATGACTGCCAGAAACGTGATGTGAATCGGGTGTCGCGATCAGATATGATAGAGATGGGTACACCATGCCTGGAAACTACTTCCTTCAAATATAGGCGTGCTAATTTCTCCATACTGTCTGTCTCCTTTATTGGTAGAAAGTGAGCTGATTTAGTTAGACGATCAACTATCACCCAAATAGTATCATGACTACTTGCAGTCCTTGGCAATTTCGTAATGAAATCCATAGTTATTCTTTCCCATTTCCACTGCGGAATTTCTGGTTGTTGCAGTAATCCTGACGGCTTTTGGTGCTCAGCTTTGACCTTTGCACACGTCAAACATTTGCTTACATAAGTAGCAATTTCTGTCTTCATATTAGGCCACCAATAAAACTTCTTGAGATCGTGGTACATTTTCCCGTTTCCTGGGTGAATTGAGTACCTCGTTTTGTGTACTTCATCTAGTACTAGTTGCCTTAGATTACCATGTTTTGGTACCCATATCCTATCAGCAAAATACAGGGTTCCATCAGCTTTTACTTAAAGCTGTTTTTCTAACCCTCTGCTCATTTCGCCTTTTTCATTTTCTTCTTTTAAAGCCTCTAACTGTGCTGCTTGAATTTGCTTTGTGAGATCAGTACGAATTGTAATATTCAAAGCTCGGACCCTAAGAGGTTTTACTCTTTCTTTTCGACTTAGGGCATCAGCTACAACATTAGTGAAAGGATCCATTCATATACATTATAAACGATTCACAATAGTTGATTACATCGCGAGGTATTTGACCTCTATATGATACGTTTTACAAACATTGCATTCGTTTTTAAAAGACAAACTTTCTTTACATCAAAAATTGACGGCATGCATACCATTTCATATTACATCCAACTATAATTGACTTAATATTAATCTTGATGAACTCAATGACTCGAATGCAACGTCTTTCAAAGTATGTCATGAATGACTCCAAGTAATATCCTTAAAATGAGCTAATGCACAGCGGAAGATTTCTTTAATACCTGAGAATAAACATGCTTTAAAGTGTCAACCAAAAGGTTGGTGAGTTCATAGGTTTATCATAATAATCATTTTAATATATTAATAGACCACAAGATTTACGTTTATAAATATATGTACACTCGCAAGTGTATAAAAGTATTCTATAAGTTGTAGGCACCCGGTAACAAGCCTTAATGTTCATGTTTTACCCTCTGAAGTACACCAGATCAGGTGTGTTTAAAATAACCTCGAAGTACTAAAGCATCCCATAGTCAGGATGGGGTTTGTCAGGCCCAATAGATCTATCTTTAGGATTCGCGCCTACCGTACATAGACAAGTAGTTTAATGTTACCAAGCTAAGGGTATATTTCTGGTTTAAACCCACATAGAATTAGTTTTAGTACTTGTGCCTATTTCGTAAAATATTTATAAAACAGCGCATGTATTCCCAGCCCAAAAATATATATAAAAAGGGAGTAATGAAACTCACAATACTGTATTTCGTAGTAAAAATACATATAAGGTCATTTAACAAGTGCAAGGTTGGCCTCGGATTCACGAACGTATCAATATTGAGATTCAATATTGCAGGAAAGTACGTAGACGCAACGGAGATGATAAACACTAGATTGACCTCACGAGCATACCCATGAACCATACCCATCACCTCCATAGCTATAACCCATAATTTTCTTAGCTTCGACTCATTCAAAAAAAAAAACTATTTTGAAATTACTCGGACAGCACTCCGTCGTAATATTTTATATATACTAATAATATCTTGAAATAATACAGAGCAAATATATATATATATATATATATAAATCGATTGAGAGAGTTTAGAGAAATATACTTTCAAGTTTCTATAAAATAATGAAACCTATTGAATTCTATTTATAATAGATTTTTGAATTATTAAAGTGAATTATTAAAGTATGAATTATTAAAGTATGAATTATTAAAGTGAATTATTAAAGTATGAATTATTAAAGTATGAATTATTAAAGTGAATTATTAAAGTATGAATTATTAAAGTATGAATTATTAAAGTAAATTATTAAAGTATGAATTATTAAAGTGAATTATAAAAGTATGAATTATTAAAGTGAATTATTAAAGTATGAATTATTAAAGTGAATTATTAAAGTATGAATTATTAAAGTGAATTATTAAAGTTAAAGTAAAGTAAAAGTAAAGTAAAGGTAAAGTTAAAGTATAGTAAAAGTATAAAAACTATGTATGTATAATACGCGTATAAATATATATAATATTAATTTAAATCGTTATATATATTTAATGAAATAAAATATAAATATCGTTATATTTATTATACTGGTTAAGTAATGAGTTGTCAAAAGTGATTCTAGATATTTATAAAAGTTATATACGTTTTAATAATAAAGTTCTTTTTTAAACTGAAAACGTCTTTGTACGTTTGAAAATAGATTAATAGAATATTATGGAAACCAATTCTCCACTAACTTTTGTCTAACTTTCGTAAATGACACTTTTTGTTTTTATTTATAAATAGCTTTACAAATTATTCTGAATATCGTTAAGAGGAATAGATTTTCTCAAATCATAGTGGACCTCTCAACAGAGACTTGTAATCATAATTCAATGTTTCTGATAATTCAATCATTTAATATATTTTTTTTAATTTCGTCAAAAATCATATTGAAACAAATACGTTCGTGTAAAGTATTATACGTTTAATACTTTATTAATATTCTCAAGTTATAATATATATATATATATATATATATATATATACATATACATATCTATTTATATATAACGGTTCATGAATTGTCAGAATTTGGTCGAGGTTATAATGAATGTATGAACACCAGTTTAAAATTCTTGAGATTTAACTTAACAAACTTTTCTTATCGTGTCGGAATAATATAAAGATTAAAGTTTAAATTTGGTCAGAAATTTCCGGGTCGTCACAATTAGCCTTTCCGGGGTGGTAACGGATTTCACAATCGTAATCGTTTAACAACTCTACCCAGCGACGTTGCCTCATATTGAGTTGTTTTTGATCAAAAATATGCTGAAGACTCTTATGGTCGGTGTACACTGTACACTTGGTGCCATATAGATAGTGTCTCCATATTTTGAGTGCAAAAACTACTGCTCCAAGTTCCAAATCGTGCGTCGTATAGTTCTTTTCATGAATTTTTAGTTGTCGTAAGGCGTATGCGATGACTTTTGTGCGTTGCATTAATACACATCCTAAACCTTGGCGTGAAGCATCACAATAGATCACGAAATCATCATTTCCTTCCGGTAATGACAAAATGGGTGCAGACGTTAACTTCTTCTTTAATAACTGGAATGAGGATTCCTGTTCTGTGGACCAATCATACTTCTTTCCCTTTTGAGTCAATGCAGTTAAGGGTTTGGCGATTCTACAGAAATCTTGAATGAATCTTCGGTAGTAACCAGCAAGACCTAAGAATTGGCGGATTTGTGTTGGAGTCTTTGGTGTTTCCCATTTACTAATGGCTTCGATCTTGGCGGGGTCAACTTTAATTCCATGTTTACTGACAACATGGCCCAAAAATTGTACTTCTTGTAACCAGAAATCACACTTCGAAAATTTTGCGTACAATTCTTCTTTCTTGAGTATCTCCAGTACCAGTCTTAAGTGTTGCTCATGTTCTTCCTTGTTCTTCGAGTAAATCAATATGTCGTCGATTAAAACAATGACAAATTTGTCTAAATACGGTCTACAGATGCGATTCATTAGATCCATGAATACTGCTGGAGCATTAGTTAATCCAAAAGGCATGACTAGAAACTCATAATGACCGTAACGGGTTCTGAACGCGGTTTTAGGAACATCTTCTTCCTTCACTCTCAGTTGATGATATCCGGAGCGTAGATCAATCTTAGAATAAACACTTGATCCTTGCAATTGATCAAACAAATCATCAATCCTCGGTAATGGGTACCGATTCTTGATCGTTAATTTGTTTAATTCTCGGTAATCTATGCACATTCTCATAGATCCATCCTTCTTCTTGACGAACAGAATAGGAGCACCCCAAGGTGAAAAACTAGGACGAATAAATCCACGGTCCGATAATTCTTGCAACTGGTCTTGTAATTCTTTCATTTCTGAAGGTGGAAGTCTATATGGAGATCGGGCTACAGGTGCAGCTCCTGGTATGAGATCAATCTGGAATTCTACACATCTGTGTGGAGGTAGCCCCGGTAATTCTTCTGGAAATACTCCGGGATATTCTCTTACAACCGGCATGTCATTAATGCTTCTTTCTTCAGTATCGATCTTCTTTACATGTGCCAGAATAGCATAACAACCTTTTCTTATAAGTATCTGGGCCTTCATACAGCTGATAAAGTTCAGCTTTGAGTTGCTCTTCTCCCCATAAATCATTAATGACGTTTCATCCTTACGAGGGATGCGAATTGCTTTCTCAGTGCAAACAACTTCCGCTCTTGTTT
Source organism: Rutidosis leptorrhynchoides (assembly GCF_046630445.1). Classification (NCBI taxonomy): domain Eukaryota; kingdom Viridiplantae; phylum Streptophyta; class Magnoliopsida; order Asterales; family Asteraceae; genus Rutidosis; species Rutidosis leptorrhynchoides. Next base: position 322,687,875 of record NC_092338.1, on the reverse strand, counting down.
TGGACATCCAGTCCATGCCAACGATTACGTCAAAACTTCCTAATTCTACGGGTATCAAATCGATTTTGAAGGTTTCACCAGCGAGATTCATTTCGCAACCATGGCAAATTTTATCGGCTTTTATCAGTTTACCATTAGCTAATTCAATAGTATATTTATCGTCTAGAGGTAATGATGCACATTTTAGTTTAAAACTAAAGTCTTTACACATATAACTTCTATCAGCACCCGTATCAAACATAATAGAAGCTAGTTGATTATTAACGGTAAACGTACCCGTGACAAGATTAGGATCCTCACGTGCTTTACTGGCACTAACATTAAATGCCCTCCCACGTGCGGGTTCTTTGTTCTTCTCCTTATCAGGGCATTGATTTATAAAGTGACCAGACTTCCCGCATCCAAAACATTTCTTGACATCGGTCAGTTTTGTCTTTACTTCAGAAACGGTGGCATAACAATCTTTTGCCACATGTCCTTTCTTGTTGCACTTATCACAGACCACTTGACAATAACCCGCATGATGTGTGTAACATCTTTTGCAGAACGGATGGGGTCCCTTATAGTTTGGACTTGCAGTTACCCCATCTTGTTTACCTTTAAAAGTTTCTTGTTTCTTCAGGTAAGTACTTTTGCCCTTATAGTCTTCCCATTTCCTCTTTCCTTTAGTTGTCTTGACTTCGGTAATTGGTGCCTTAATCGAACTCTCTGTGATCTGGTCCATGAGTTGGTGTGCCATTGTCATGTGTGACAACCCGGAAATTTTCAATCAAATTTAAACTTTAATCTTTATATGTTTCCGACACGATAAGCAATATTTGTTAAGTTAAATTTCAAGAATTTTAAACTATGTTCATACATTCATTCAACGTCGACCAAGTTCTAACGATTCACGAACCATTAAACGAATATGATTATATATGTATATGTGTATATATATTATAACTTGAAACGTAAACAAAATATTAGATTAAATACTTTATATGATTGTATCTGTTTCAAAATGTTTATCAATGGAATTAGAAGATAAGATCAAATGATTGAATTATCAGATATATTGAATTATGATTACAAGTCTCTGTTGAAAGGCCCACGTTGATTTGAGAAATCTTTCTATTTTAACAATATTCAGAAAATGGTAAAGTGATTTATAAATAAGAACAAATTGTTAATCATTGAGAACTAGACAAAGGATAGTGGAAGATTGAATCTCTTAAAGACTCGATTGATCTATTTAGTTTCAAACGTACAAAAACGTTTTCAGTTTAAAAAGAACTTTATTATTAAAACGTATATAACTTTTATAAATATCTAGAACCACTTTTGACAACTCATTACTTAACTAGTATGATAAAGATAACGATATTTATATTTTATTTTATTAAATATATATAATGATTTAAATTAATATTATATATATTTATACGCGTATTATACGTATTATGTAGTTTTATACTTTTACTATACTTAAACTTTACCTTTACTTTATTTTTATTTTACTTTAACTTTAATAATTCACTTTAATAATTCATACTTTAATAATTCACTTTAATAATTCATACTTTAATAATTCACTTTAATAATTCATACTTTAATAATTCACTTTAATAATTCACTTTAATAATTCATACTTTAATAATTCACTTTAATAATTCAAAAATCTATTATAAATAGAATTCAATAGGTTTCATTATTTCATAGAAACTTGAAAATATTTTTCTCTAAACTCTCTCAATCGATTTACATATATATATTTACTCCGTATTATTTCAAGATATTATTAGTATACATAAAATATTACGACGGAGTGCTGTCCGAGTGATTTCGAAATTATTTTTCGAGTGGGATAGAATTAAGGAAATTATGGGTTATAGCTATGGAGGTGATTGAGTATGGTCCATAGGTATGCTCGTGAGGTCAATATAGTGTTTATCATTTCCATTGCGTCTACGTACCTTTCCTGCAATATTGAATCTCAATATTGATACGTGAGTACTCATAATTTAACTTTTACATACTAATAGTGTATCCCTGACTAGTGCTCGAGTATTTAGGATTATGCATGCTTGTACTTTTGATATTGCCCTTAGACAGGTTATGTTGAATCTTGAATTAGTTACACTTGCGGTTGAGATAAGGTATAAGATATGCATGTCCTTAGAAAGCTAGCGAAAAATTAAGAACTTTTCCTTTAGATATCGAATGGTTTCGATGAACGGATTAGAAGTTATAATCAATTGAATTTTTGATATTTTTATTAAAAATGATTATTATTATCGTCGTTCTAGTTTTATCTTATTATTATCATTATTATTATCTTTATCAATAAAAGGGATTTATCATTAAAAATTGTTATTTTTTTTTTATTACTATCGTTATTATCGTTAAAGTTATAATTAGTATTATTATTATTATCCAATTATTATTATTATTATTATTGGTATTATTATTATTATTATCATTATTAATATATATATCATTATTTAAAAATAGTTATTGTTATTGTTATTATTATTATTACTATATTATCATTAAGATAATTATTAGTATTATCGTTAATAATGTTATAGTAACTATCATTATTAATATTGGTGTAATTAAAACAAATATTTGTAACACCTAATTATTTTGATTACTGTTATTATCATTATTATGAACACGATATAAAAGACGATTAAAAGCTATTAAATGAAACGATTAGGAAATAATGGGTAAGTGTTTCATGATGAAATTAAAATATTATAAGATATTGATTTAGATAAAATTATCGTTCTTATTATTTTTATCATTACTATTATTATTAAAAGTATCGTTAGTATTAAAACTATCATTTTAACAAAAATTATCATTTTAATAGAAATGTCATTGTTACTATAAAATATCATTATTATTATTATTTTAAATAGAATTATTATTTTAAAGATAATATTAAAAATTATCGTAAATATTAAAGTTATCATAATTAGAATTATCTTTTTATCATAATATCATCTTAGTAATTATAAATATTGATATTTTTATAATAATTATTATTATTACAAAATAATACAACTTTTACTTACTATCATTATAGATATTATTTTATCAAATAAATATGTGATACAAACATATTTTACTACGTGTAATAACTTACTTTAATAATACCTATCATATTATCTTTATGATATTAAATGAACCCTATAAATTTTATTACTTAAATATATATAAAAGTATATTTTATTATATAAATTTAATATAAAATTTTATTTATTAATAAATAAATTATATTATTTACTCTAATAAATCTTTTAAAAATATTTAAAAATATAAAACGACGATATTTAAACTATATATTAATCATGTATAGATTTTTGGAAATTATTTTGAGTCAAATTTACTTTTGTTGACTTTTGCATATTAGTCTCGAGCATTAGGATTGTGGTACACTATGACTTGACCTAATTTGTTAGACAAATATTGACCAACACATAAATATATATAATTAATTTAGGTTCGTGAATCCGAGGCCAACCTTGCACTTGTTCAATGACGTTATATGTATTTTTACTACGAAATACAGTATGGTGAGTTTCATTTGCCTTTTTACCCTTTATATTTTTGGGCTGAGAATACATGCGCAATTTTTATAAATGATTTACAAAATAGACACAAGTACGTGAAACTACATTCTATGGTTGAATTATCGAAATCGAATATGCCCCTTTTTATTAAGTCTGGTAATCTAAGAATTAGGGAACAGACACCCTAATTGACGCGAATCCTAAAGATAGATCTATTGGGCCTAACAAACCCCATCCAAAGTACCGGATGCTTTAGTACTTCGAAATTTATATCATGTCCGAAGGAGGATCCCGGAATGATAGGGAATATTCTTATATGTATCTAGTTAATGTCGGTTACTAGGTGTTCACCATATGAATGATTATTTTTGTCTCTATGCATGAGACGTATATTTATGAGAACTGGAAATGAAATTCTTGTGGTCTATTAAAATGATGGAAATAAATGATTATGATAAACTAATGAACTCACCAACCTTTTGGTTGACACTTTAAAGCATGTTTATTCTCAGGTATTAAAGAAATCTTCCGCTGTGCATTTGCTCATTTTAAAGATATTAATTGGAGTCTTTCATGGCATATTTTGAAGAACGTTGCATTCAAGTCATTGAGTTCATTAAAGATTATTATTATTAAGTCAAGTTATAGTTGGATAGTGGATATTATGAAATGGTATGCATGTCTGTCAATTTTCGATGTAAAGAAAGTTTGTCTTTTAAAAACAAATGCAATGTTTGTAAAATGTATCATATAGAGGTCAAATACCTCGCGATGTAATCAACTATTGTGAATCGTTTATAATGTATATGAACGGGTCCTTTCAGTTGGTATCAGAGCGGTGGTCTTAGCGAACCAGGTCTGCATTAGTGTGTCTAACTGATAAGTTGTTAGGATGCATTGGTGAGCCTGGACTTCGACCGTGTCTGCATGTCAAAAGTTTTGCTTATCATTTCTAGTCGGAAATCATCTGCTTATCATCCATAGGAAATTACCTGCTTATCATTATTAGTCTAGACACGTCTTGCTACATTAATTGCATGAGTAGTGTATAGATAAAATTCATATCTTAGCGTATCTACTAAATCATATCTTATCGTATCTGTTACTTTAAAATTTGCCTGACATATCCCGCAAATTCCTCCGTAATCTATGAAATCTTTTAATCTCTATATATAGATATCCTATGTAAATAGAATACCACCCGATAGCCGAAAAACCATTTTATATCGAAAAATCCTTTATCCAATCGTACGAAATGGAATTTGTCATCAGTTCAAGTCACTCGGATTCCGAAATGGAATCTCACTCAAGCTCCGAAAGCAGTATGACCGGAATGGATCAACCAATCAGTCATCACCTATTCTGGATGAATTGGGGATGGGTTCGTAGCCTCCTCAATCATTGGAAACAAGAAGAAGGCGATCCTTTCCATCCACCACATTGCCCTCTTGGCGAAGAACCTGAAGCACTTACCGGCGAACCTGTTCGAGACACCATTTTCTCTCTCATTTCCAGGGTATCTCGTCACGATTATATACTACATCAAATTCTAGATTTTATTTATCCGCTCGTTCCGACCGACAATCATCCTGGAATAATAAAAGAAGTCAACGAACTTCGCGCTCGGGTAGTGGCTTTGGAGAATATGGTGCAGAGATTACAAACACCAGCAGCAGCACCAGCAGCATAATCAGTACCACCAACATCAACGTCAACAACCATTACTACCCCCAACCACAACTGCGTCGTAAACCTCAACTCCACAATCTGTCCCACGAGTATCAAGGTCATACGTCCTATAAATAACATGGAAGACCAACAACAACAAACGATGAAGTATTAATTCATGACTTCATCGGAGAAATATTTTACGGTGATTATGTAATCTCTAAAATTTTAGAGATTACTTATTCTAGATCTAACCATAAATCAGATGAGTGGACCGAAATGATAAAAGAAATCCTGACTAGAATGGTGCACGATTTACAAACTAGACTTATTTTACCAACAGCATCAACAGTGCCGCCAGCATCACCAGCATCGTCAGTGTTGTCAGCATCAGCATTAGCAGCACCTATAACCTCACAAGCTCCGTCAGTTCAAGAATCACCGCGGACATCATTATGAATCAACAACGAGTATATTGTATCAACGAGTTATGAAGAATTAACTCATTTCCACTGAAGGATTTATATGTATATCTTATTATAAATCTTTAAACCATAATAAATCTTTCCGTACTAAGCTATTATGTGTGAATCTTAACTATTCGGTTAATTCATATTACTAATATGCAATAATTCACGTCCTTCGTCCGCAACTTAACTATCGTTAACTACAACCTCTGTCTCAATTCAATAAATTCCAATTCATAATAAATCAAGTGTATTATTCAAATATATGTTGATTTTACACTTTCGTCATCAATGTACTCGAAACTTTTCAGATAACATCATTCGTACTTTGCGAAGTTCACAAGAATTTAATGAAAACCAACATCATGTCCCAACAAATAACGAAGTATTGATTCATAATTTCAATATTATTGAAGTAATACTTATGTAATCTCTAAAGCCTTTAAGAGATTATTCAATTCTAGTTTCAACAGTAAATTAAATGAGTTTAATTTAATATTAACTCATTAAATCGATATTACATCTGAAGAAAATATACATATATATATATATATATATATATATATATATATATATATATATATATATATATATATATATATATATATATATATATATATATATATATATATATATATATATATATATATATATATATATATATATATATATATATATATTTTCAAAAAGACTGTAATAAAAATTCTTTTGTACAAAATATTAATTGTGAAATATTTTTTTAACGGGTAGGTAATACCCGAGAGATATATAAATTTACAATTAATATGTTACATTCTTCGAATCTGATTCAGCAATCATCAAATATACTCACTATTTTCTCAAACAATATATATTCTTTTATAGAAATCAAAACAACCATACTCATTCAAAATTTAATTGCATATTCTGATTTTGAAATCTCGGAATTCAACTCGAGATATGACCGAAATCATCACTCTTAGATCCTTACATCTTTCACAAGCTATACTTTGACTTCAAAACTGTGTTAGAACATCATATGTATATTAACGATTACAATCTGTGTTCAAAACCCTTCAAAATTCCTGAAGACACTTCAAATAATAAACAATCGAGATGATGATCCAACCACATATTAACCACAGTCTTGCATCTGAAAAGCTCTCGAAACCAGAGTCATAATTTAACACGTATCCGTGTCAGACCCTTTGGCATTTATTAGCAAAAATAACTTTGCGACTCCTTTTCAAATTAGTCAGTTTTGTCACAGCTTTAGCAAGTCAACTTCGACTTTTCAGTTGAAACAGTCTTATTATAACCTTGATATAGACGTTGCCCTTTCGTCATCGTTACCGGAGAACCTTTTATGTCTCACCACATTAAAAATAAACTTACCAACAACTTCACTGATCTTTGACTTTCCAAAAAGTCATTATATTTATCGAAACCCCATCATTTACTCATCTGCATCTTGTAACAAGAATTGTCATGCCAATTACTGGGAATCAACAATTAGTATTTTGAAATCTTGCAGCATGTCTCTGCCAACAGTTATAGGTGTATATATAACGTCTATCTCCTAGACTTATATACTTTGAATGTGAAGTTTCTGAAAAATACCCTAAACTGCGAACTAGTTCTCCGAAGTTTGGAAAATGCTGATGAAGCAGCAAAAACTGTAAACGACCTTAACAGTCAAAAGTTTGATAATAAAGGATAGTGTGTTGGAAAAGCTTAGAAAAAGAGAAGGTTTGGAACTGGAAAACGGATTAAGCAAACCATGAAGGAGGCTATGGACAAATCACAAAGACTAAACCTGCCTTCAAAGAATCCAAATGATTCAGTGTCTGCTGAAATTATTATCAAATACCTTACTCCTGACTCTAAACCCTTGTGAATAATATTCTTCATCATCCTCTGATCTTAGATATTCTAAAATATCATCATATCTTTCATTATAAATATCCTCCATATTTCTGAAGATATTTTCTTAATTTTTCTTATTTGAAATCATTTACCTCTTCGCGCTATCTGTATTACATCATAAAAGAAACTATTTTAGTTTCTAAATTCTGAAACATTCAAGTTTAAAATAGAAATATTTTGAAGTAGTGTTGGGAACTGAAGCATGAATTAGTATAATATAATGACACTTGATCAACGTGATTATATTACAGTAAGTCATGCTGAGTTTCTAAATGGAACGTGATGATTCACAGATCATAACATCATCATGTGCCATGTTATACGACTCTTGTATTCTATTTAACCTCTAAAATATCAAGAAAATATTTCTTGATGATTCGGCCTTTTCCAAGGTATTCTAGTAATTTGACAAGTCAAGATCGTGCCATCACAATTTCCTTCCTAGAACATTAACAATGTTCATTTCGAAATTCATATCTGTGAATTCTGGACCATTACAAGCGGTGCTTAATCGCAAGAAGAAGAAACGAAAGGACAAAACTCCGAAATAGAAATTGGGGTATAAATTGCAGCAAATAAAAGAGAGCATTAATTGTGAATGATAATGATTATAGAAGAAAGAAGCAGAGACTTTGAAATATAAGGGAACATATAAAGCCCAACGATAAACCATAAATTATAAACCATATATATCGATGCATATAGCAATATAAAGACACGGGAGAACTAGAAACACTATAAACCCAAGAGTATAGTAGAAGTAAATAGATTCTTTCGGCGGTAGATGAAAAAGAAGAATGACCGATATGAAAGTTAGAAGTATATCGAGAATCAGAACTGGATGGAGCATATTGATGAATACTTTAAAATATGAGTTGAGGGGGAAAGAATAGAAGGTGATGAAACATGACTAGGAACTTAGAAATCAACAGATTTAACTCACACAATGACGGAATAAGTGAATCAAAACCTCTAGTGAATAGGTTAAGCTTTTTGGGATTAATTTAGTCATACCACAACTAAATCAAGTGTGATTAGATCAGCACCTAGAGCTATTATTCACCACCTGGGTGATTTGGGTTGAGAGAGAATCAGAGGAGCTCACCAGATCTGAGTGTGTGTAACAAATGAGAGGCTTAACCTAAAATGAAGAACATAAGACTTTATATACCCCTGCTGTTGACTCACTTTTACGATTCATCCATCACACATACGAGTTGGCTTCATCAGCCGTACGGGTGATCACTCACTCGTGTCTTCTTATTTAGGTCGTAATTGTGACTTAGCTCAGCATCAACCATGCGTATGAGCCTGTCAACTGTACTAGTGAGGCTTCACTCGTATGTCTGACATATCTAACATAGTCAAACATCTAAATCTCATTCCTGCAGTTTCTGTAACCACATACAAACACGGATAGTATAATAACGAACAATCATGGTGGCCTGTAAACTGTTGTACCTGCAATGGACGTGGGTAGATGTCTAGGGACTTGCATAAAATGCATCAACAGAAGGTGTGAGTTGTAAGGAAACGAAGGAGGTGAATTTATAAGAAAATCTCTGACAGAACAATTAAAATGGACGATAGCATTTAAAGCGGATCCTAATTCCCTTGATTACCGGAGAGTCAAATCTTATTAAGAAGATTTTCTTCAAATCCCTTGAAATCTGGGAATCAATCATATCTACGTCAAATGATAAGATGAATCTACACTTACTCATTTCACTCTTCTATGTTAGCTTCATTCGTACTCTTCATTTAAATGGATTGTTTATCCAAATTATTCGCTGATAATAAAACTCTAATTTTCAGCCCGTATGCATCATGAAAACATGCTTATTATCATTCACGACCTTTCCACTCAAATTTCGGGACGAAATTTCTTTAACGGGTAGGTACTGTGACAACCCGGAAATTTTCAACCAAATTTAAACTTTAATCTTTATATGTTTCCGACACGATAAGCAATATTTGTTAAGTTAAATTTCAAGAATTTTAAACTATGTTCATACATTCATTCAACCTCGACCAAGTTCCAACGATTCACGAACCATTAAACGAATATGATTATATATGTATATGTGTATATATATTATAACTTGAAACGTAAACAAAATATTAGATTAAATACTTTATATGATTGTATCTGTTTCAAAATGTTTATCAATGGAATTAGAAGATAAGATCAAATGATTGAATTATCAGATATATTGAATTATGATTACAAGTCTCTGTTGAAAGGCCCACGTTGATTTGAGAAATCTTTCTATTTTAACAATATTCGGAAAATGGTAAAGTGATTTATAAATAAGAACAAATTGTTAATCATTGAGAACTAGACAAAGGATAGTGGAAGATTGAATCTCATAAAGACTCGATTGATCTATTTAGTTTCAAACGTACAAAAACGTTTTCAGTTTAAAAAGAACTTTATTATTAAAACGTATATAACTTTTATAAATATCTAGAACCACTTTTGACAACTCATTACTTAACTAGTATGATAAAGATAACGATATTTATATTTTATTTTATTAAATATATATAATGATTTAAATTAATATTATATATATTTATACGCGTATTATACGTATTATGTAGTTTTATACTTTTACTATACTTAAACTTTACCTTTACTTTATTTTTATTTTACTTTAACTTTAATAATTCACTTTAATAATTCATACTTTAATAATTCACTTTAATAATTCATACTTTAATAATTCACTTTAATAATTCATACTTTAATAATTCACTTTAATAATTCACTTTAATAATTCATACTTTAATAATTCACTTTAATAATTCAAAAATCTATTATAAATAGAATTCAATAGGTTTCATTATTTCATAGAAACTTGAAAATATTTTTCTCTAAACTCTCTCAATCGATTTACATATATATATTTACTCCGTATTATTTCAAGATATTATTAGTATACATAAAATATTACGACGGAGTGCTGTCCGAGTGATTTCGAAATTGTTTTTCGAGTGGGATAGAATTAAGGAAATTATGGGTTATAGCTATGGAGGTGATTGAGTATGGTCCATAGGTATGCTCGTGAGGTCAATATAGTGTTTATCATTTCCGTTGCGTCTACGTACCTTTCCTACAATATTGAATCTCAATATTGATACGTGAGTACTCATAATTTAACTTTTACATACTAATAGTGTATCCCTGACTAGTGCTCGAGTATTTAGGATTATGCATGCTTGTACTTTTGATTTTGCCCTTAGACAGGTTATGTTGAATCTTGAATTAGTTACACTTGCGGTTGAGATAAGGTATAAGATATGCATGTCCTTAGAAAGCTAGCGAAAAATTAAGAACTTTTCCTTTAGATATCGAATGGTTTCGATGAACGGATTAGAAGTTATAATCAATTGAATTTTTGATATTTTTATTAAAAATATCAAAAATTATCGTCGTTTTTATAGTCGTTCTAGTTTTATCTTATTATTATCATTATTATTATCTTTATCAATAAAAGGGATTTATCATTAAAAATTGTTATTTTTTTTATTACTATCGTTATTATCGTTAAAGTTATAATTAGTATTATTATTATTATCCAATTATTATTATTATTATTATTATTATTATTATTGGTATTATTATTATTATTATTATCATTATTAATATATATATCATTATTTAAAAATAGTTATTGTTATTGTTATTATTATTATTACTATATTATCATTAAGATAATTATTAGTATTATCGTTAATAATGTTATAGTAACTATCATTATTAATATTGGTGTAATTAAAACAAATATTTGTAACACCTAAATATTTTGAGTACTGTTATTATCATTATTATGAACACGATATAAAAGACGATTAAAAGCTATTAAACGAAACGATTAGGAAATAATGGGTAAGAGTTTCATGATGAAATTAAAATATTATAAGATATTGATTTAGATAAAATTATCGTTCTTATTATTTTTATCATTACTATTATTATTAAAAGTATCGTTAGTATTAAAACTATCATTTTAACAAAAATTATCATTTTAATAGAAATGTCATTGTTACTATAAAATATCATTATTATTATTATTTTAAATAGAATTATTATTTTAAAGATAATATTAAAAATTATCGTAAATATTAAAGTTATCATAATTAGAATTATCGTTTTATCATAATATCATCTTAGTAATTATAAATATTGATATTTTTATAATAATTATTATTATTACAAAATAATACAACTTTTACTTACTATCATTATAGATATTATTTTATCAAATAAATATGTGATACAAACATATTTTACTACGTGTAATAACTTACTTTAATAATACCTATCATATTATCTTTATGATATTAAATGAACCCTATAAATTTTATTACTTAAATATATATAAAAGTATATTTTATTATATAAATTTAATATAAAATTTTATTTATTAATAAATAAATTATATTATTTACTCTAATAAATCTTTTAAAAATATTTAAAAATATAAAACGACGATATTTAAACTATATATTAATCATGTATAGATTTTTGGAAATTATTTTGAGTCAAATTTACTTTTGTTGACTTTTGCATATTAGTCTCGAGCATTAGGATTGTGGTACACTATGACTTGACCTAATTTGTTAGACAAATATTGACCAACACATAAATATATATAATTAATTTAGGTTCGTGAATCCGAGGCCAACCTTGCACTTGTTCAATGAAGTTATATGTATTTTTACTACGAAATACAGTATGGTGAGTTTCATTTGCCTTTTTACCCTTTATATTTTTGGGCTGAGAATACATGCGCAATTTTTATAAATGATTTACAAAATAGGCACAAGTACGTGAAACTACATTCTATGGTTGAATTATCGAAATCGAATATGCCCCTTTTTATTAAGTCTGGTAATCTAAGAATTAGGGAACAGACACCCTAATTGACGCGAATCCTAAAGATAGATCTATTGGGCCTAACAAACCCCATCCAAAGTACCGGATGCTTTAGTACTTCAAAATTTATATCATGTCCGAAGGAGGATCCCGGAATGATAGGGGATATTCTTATATGTATCTAGTTAATGTCGGTTACCAGGTGTTCACCATATGAATGATTATTTTTGTCTCTATGCATGGGACGTATATTTATGAGAACTGGAAATGAAATTCTTGTGGTCTATTAAAATGATGGAAATAAATGATTATGATAAACTAATGAACTCACCAACCTTTTGGTTGACACTTTAAAGCATGTTTATTCTCAGGTATTAAAGAAATCTTCCGCTGTGCATTTGCTCATTTTAAAGATATTAATTGGAGTCTTTCATGGCATATTTTGAAGAACGTTGCATTCAAGTCATTGAGTTCATTAAAGATTATTATTATTAAGTCAAGTTATAGTTGGATAGTGGATATTATGAAATGGTATGCATGTCTGTCAATTTTCGATGTAAAGAAAGTTTGTCTTTTAAAAACAAATGCAATGTTTGTAAAATGTATCATATAGAGGTCAAATACCTCGCGATGTAATCAACTATTGTGAATCGTTTATAATGTATATGAACGGGTCCTTTCATCATGGCTTCCTGCATCGTATTCGGTTTGGACGATGTAACATTTCCTTTGATATTGATCGATAAACCGTCAATATACATTTCTATCTTTCGTTTGTCGTTTGGCACCAATTCGGGACACAACAAGGCTAGTTCCATGAAATGCTTTTCATAGTTATTGAGATTCGCGCCGATAACCTTCAGATTACGTAACTCAGATTCCATTTTTCTGATCTCGTTTCGAGGACAGTACTCCTCGATTAGCATCTTTTTCAGTTCTTCCCAAGAGATATCATATGCCGTATCTATTCCTTCTGCTTTAGCATAATTGTTCCACCAAGTAAGTGCACCATCTTGCAACGTGCATGAAGCATACTTTGACTTGTCTCCGTTCGCACAATTACTGATTTTGAAAACGGACTCCATCTTTTCAAACCATCGGGTTAGACCGACTGGTCCCTCGTTCCACTAAACGTCTGTGGTTTGCATCCTTGAAAAGTTTTGTATGAGCATCCGTTTCGTGAGTTTGTGTTTACGGCTGCTGCTTTGGCTGCTGCTTCGGCTGTTGCTTTTGCTGCTTCGGTTGCAGCAATTCTTTCATTCACACGTTTCTCGACTAGTTGCTCAAACTCAGCATCCGACATTTGAGACATGTTTCTTCAATAAACACAACAGATATAATTTAATCATATAGAATATTATAGGTAAAATGAGTTGTCAATAGTTAATCGTAGCATATTAATAATATGAACCAATTATTATAAAAGCCTTTTCTTCTTATTAGCATTTTATAATTATTTCTAGGGTATTACCTACCCGTTAAGTTCATACATAATAGTTAGTACAAGGAATTAACTACTAAAATCCTAATAATATTCCACTATGAAAAATTATAGCGAGTTACTACATTATAATGTAATAATAATAATAAGAAGTAGTAATAATACAAATAATCATTCCATGCATTTATTATTAATAAACCAAAATAATACAAAACCATACAATACTGATATTTTACATATGCTTATTTTACATAACAAGATAGAGTAGCACACATAAGCAATAAAATAACGCATGGAAGATTTATGGTTGCGAGGTCGTTTATTCAGAACTATCAGAAACTTCTTCCCATTTGGTTCTCTCTGCCAATTGTTTGTGTGCACATGGTCCGACAGACATTCTGGCAGTGTATTTTATTTTTAGTTGGGGTTTTGAGGTACCCGTTGCCTCAGTGGGTTTAATACAATAAGGGTGGTTACGGATCGAATGGTCCTGTTCTTTTTTAATAATTAAGGACATTTTATTATTGTGGTTGTTTTTATTATCTATAGCAAGTTGGAATTTCTCCTTAGTGATCTCTTTTATTTCATTAGCGAAATTCTCCTCCTTACTGATCTCGTCTGATGACGAACTGTCTGAGTCATGTGTAGGAGAATATGATGACGAACTGCAAGAATATGTACCGGTGGTCATGAACCGAAATCTGCCAGGCGTAATCGGCACAACCCGCCCGTCGGCGGTATATCTGGACCAATGTCCATATTTGTTTAGAAATGGACGATCCTCGTTTACTCCAGGGATCATGGGTCCATGCCAACGATACTGTGGCTCCGGAAAACTAAAGCTGGGGGGAGCTGGAACCTCCTCTGGGTTTACCTGGAGTTGAGATTCCCTGGCTAACACAATTTCTTCTTTAATAGGTATTGGAACGCCCTTTTCAGTTGTGGATAGAATAGATTCAGTGTCCGATTCCGAGTCGTACAAAATGATAGGATTAGAGGAAGTCATCTATCACATAATTGAAACAACAATTACGTTAGCATATAAATATATCACATATAATGTTTTTGACCAAATAATAAGCAAAAATCAGTAAAAACATATATGGTCATAGTCCAGACTCACTAATGCATCATAACAATTACCAGTTAAACACACTAATGTAATTTCTGGTTCCCTATGACCTCAAGCTCGGATACCAACTGTAACGACCCGTCAAAATCGCTATTGACGCGGCACGTTAATCATTGATTCCAAAGTGAGGTTTTGACCTCTATATGATACGTTTTGATAAAATATTGCATTCATTAAAATAAGTGACTTTCTAAACATAGAAAGTTATAAACATGTGGGCGAGTGCTTAGGTATAAGCAAAACCCTGAAATACATAAGTCTTTAATTTACAGGTTGACATCACAGTCCAATTATTTATTACACAACGCAGTTTTATTTTGAATGCAATAAACTTTGTACAAAGCATGAGAGACTCCATGCAGGAAACAAGCACATCACAGCGGAAGCATTCTAAGGACCTGAGAATAGAACATGCTAAAAAGTCAACACGAATGTTGGTGAGTTATAGGTTTAATTGCTCGAGTCATAAACATGTATAAAGATAGACCACAAGATTTCATCAAAAGTTTATCAATAGATTCTACGTAACAGAGCACCCTGGTAACTAAACTTAACGCTATAGTGATAATTACCCCATTCGTTTTAATACACGCAAACCAACGTGTCTTAAACTCAAATAACATACGTCCGTTAAAGGGCTAGCGCTCTAGCTCGGACGGGGATGTCAAGCCCTATGGATCCATATACAATTATTCGCGCCCACCAGTCCATATCCTATGTACTGGCAGCTACTAGTTACCAAAGCTAAGGGATTTCCGGTTTAACTCAGTGTAGAATTTAGTATGTACTTGTGTCTTATCGCGTTTAAAATAAATTGCATGTATTCTCAGCCCAAAAATATTTAAAGTATTTAAAAAGGGATCTATAACTCACAGTTCAATATTGAGACTCAATATTGTTGGCAAATTGCGTAGACGTAATGATGGTAGACGACTGTATGGTTGGCCTTGGATTCAAGAACAATACCCCGAACAATACCCAATATTTCCTTAGCTTAAAGCGGTTTGAAACCCGAATTAAAACACCCTCGAATATACTTTATTATTATTAAACTTAAATTATAATTATAATTATAAATTTAAATTTAAATTACAGAAATAATTATAAAAATTTCGTCGAGCAAAACTGACCTTTTATAGTACTTTTCGATTTACTGTAGCTCATGCGATCGCATGAGTTTTCAGTGTTTTTGCCATGCGATCGCATGGCCGCCTTTTCTGTTTTTGTTTGCTAGTTCGTCGACATCAAATAGTGGCACTGTAGCAAATAGTGTTTACTGTAGCAAATAGTGTTTTACTGTAGCAAAATACGGTTTCACTGTAGCAAAATAGTGTTTTAATGTAGCAAATTGTGTTTTACTGTAGCAACGTAATTTTTACTGTAGCAAATAGGGTTTTACTGTACGAAAGTCGTTTTTACTTGTACATATATATATACATACATATAATTGTTCATGAATCGTCGAGAGTAATCAAAGGTAATTGTATATATGAAACAGTTCTAAAATTTTGAGACTCAATCTAACAGACTTTGTTTAGCGTGTTAAAATAATAAATCGTATAGAGAATTGGTTTAAATAAGTCAAAAATTCGGGTCATCACAGTACCTCCCCCTTAAAGAAAATTTCGTCCCGAAATTTTGAGTAGTACCTGTTTCATGAGCGATATCAGTGAACAAATGTGGATACTTTTGCTTCATCTGATCTTCACGTTCCCAAGTAAACTCGGGTCCTCGTCTTGCGTTCCAACGAACCCTAACTATCGGTATTTTGCTTTGTTTTTATTGTTTGACCTCACGGTCCATGATTTCAACAGGTTCTTCGATAAAATGGAGTTTATCATTGATTCGTATTTCGTCAAGAGGAATTACGACATCCTCTTCAGCTAAACATTTCTTCAAATTTGACACGTGAAATGTGTTGTGAACACTACTAAGTTCTTGCGGTAGCTTTAATCGATAAGCAACTGTTCCAATTCTTTCGGTGATTTCAAAGGGTCCTACGTACCTAGGACTTAGCTTTCCTCGTTTACCGAATCGTACAACGCCTTTCTAGGGTGACACTTTCAACATGACTTTGTCGCCCACTTGAAATTCTAGCGGTTTTCTTCTTACATCAGCATAACTCTTTTGGCGACTCATGGCCGTTTTCAATCGCTGTTGTATTTGAATGATCTTTTCGGTGGTTTCGTGAATAATTTCTGGTCCAGTAAGTTGTCTTTCTCCTACTTCACTCCAACATATAGGAGATCTGCACTTTCTACCGTAAAGTGCTTCAAATGGCACTGCGTTGATGCTCGTATGATAGCTGTTATTGTATGAAAATTCTGCCAACGGTAAGTGTCGATCCCAACTGGTTCCAAAGTCAATCACGCATGCCCGTAACATGTCTTCCAATGTTTGCATTGTTCTTTCACTTTGACCATCTGTCTGTGGGTGATAAGCGGTGCTCATATCTAATCGAGTTCCCAATGCTTTTTGTAATGACTGCCAGAAACGTGATGTGAATCGGGTGTCGCGATCAGATATGATAGAGATGGGTAGACCATGCCTGGAAACTACTTCCTTCAAATATAGGCGTGCTAATTTCTCCATACTGTCTATCTCCTTTATTGGTAGAAAGTGAGCTGATTTAGTTAGACGATCAACTATCACCCAAATAGTATCATGACTACTTGCAGTCCTTGGCAATTTCGTAATGAAATCCATAGTTATTCTTTCCCATTTCCACTGCGGAATTTCTGGTTGTTGCAGTAATCCTGACGGCTTTTGGTGCTCAGCTTTGACCTTTGCACACGTCAAACATTTGCTTACATAAGTAGCAATTTCTGTCTTCATATTAGGCCACCAATAAAACTTCTTGAGATCGTGGTACATTTTCCCGTTTCCTGGGTGAATTGAGTACCTCGTTTTGTGTGCTTCATCTAGTACTAGTTGCCTTAGATTACCATGTTTTGGTACCCATATCCTATCAGCAAAATACAGGGTTCCATCGGCTTTTACTTCAAGCTGTTTTTCTAACCCTCTGCTCATTTCGCCTTTTTCATTTTCTTCTTTTAAAGCCTCTAACTGTGCTGCTTGAATTTGCTTTGTGAGATCAGTACGAATTGTAATATTCAAAGCTCGGACCCTAAGAGGTTTTACTCTTTCTTTTCGACTTAGGGCATCAGCTACAACATTAGCCTTTCCGGGGTGGTAACGGATTTCACAATCGTAATCGTTTAACAACTCTACCCAGCGACGTTGCCTCATATTGAGTTGTTTTTGATCAAAAATATGCTGAAGACTCTTATGGTCGGTGTACACTGTACACTTGGTGCCATATAGATAGTGTCTCCATATTTTGAGTGCAAAAACTACTGCTCCAAGTTCCAAATCGTGCGTCGTATAGTTCTTTTCATGAATTTTTAGTTGTCGTGAGGCGTATGCGATGACTTTTGTGCGTTGCATTAATACACATCCTAAACCTTGGCGTGAAGCATCACAATAGATCACGAAATCATCATTTCCTTCCGGTAATGACAAAATGGGTGCAGACGTTAACTTCTTCTTTAATAACTGGAATGAGGATTCCTGTTCTGTGGACCAATCATACTTCTTTCCCTTTTGAGTCAATGTAGTTAAGGGTTTGGCGATTCTAGAGAAATCTTGAATGAATCTTCGGTAGTAACCAGCAAGACCTAAGAATTGGCGGATTTGTGTTGGAGTCTTCGGTGTTTCCCATTTACTAATGGCTTCGATCTTGGCGGGGTCAACTTTAATTCCATGTTTACTGACAACATGGCCCAAAAATAGTACTTCTTGTAACCAGAAATCACACTTCGAAAATTTTGCGTACAATTCTTCTTTCTTGAGTATCTCCAGTACCAGTCTTAAGTGTTGCTCATGTTCTTCCTTGTTCTTCGAGTAAATACCTTCTACAGATGCGATTCATTAGATCCATGAATACTGCTGGAGCATTAGTTAATCCAAAAGGCATGACTAGAAACTCATAGTGACCGTAACGGGTTCTGAACGCGGTTTTAGGAACATCTTCTTCCTTCACTCTCAGTTGATGATATCCGGAGCGTAGATCAATCTTAGAATAAACACTTGATCCTTGCAATTGATCAAACAAATCATCAATCCTCGGTAATGGGTACCGATTCTTGATCGTTAATTTGTTTAATTCTCGGTAATCTATGCACATTCTCATAGATCCATCCTTCTTCTTGACGAACAGAATAGGAGCACCCC
Organism: Rutidosis leptorrhynchoides; assembly: GCF_046630445.1. Classification (NCBI taxonomy): domain Eukaryota; kingdom Viridiplantae; phylum Streptophyta; class Magnoliopsida; order Asterales; family Asteraceae; genus Rutidosis; species Rutidosis leptorrhynchoides. The sequence goes on along the minus strand of NC_092338.1, from coordinate 322,668,587 downwards.
AAGGTGAAAAACTAGGACGAATAAATCCACGGTCCGATAATTCTTGCAACTGGTCTTGTAATTCTTGCATTTCTGAAGGTGCAAGTCTATATGGAGATCGGGCTACAGGTGCAGCTCCTGGTATGAGATCAATCTGGAATTCTACACATCTGTGTGGAGGTAGCCCCGGTAATTCTTCTGGAAATACTCCAGGATATTCTCTTACAACCGGCATGTCATTAATGCTTCTTTCTTCAGTATCGATCTTCTTTACATGTGCCAGAATAGCATAACAACCTTTTCTTATAAGTTTCTGGGCCTTCATACAGCTGATAAAGTTCAGCTTTGAGTTGCTCTTCTCCCCATAAATCATTAATGACGTTTCATCCTTACGAGGGATGCGAATTGCTTTCTCAGCGCAAACAACTTCCGCTCTTGTTTTGGACATCCAGTCCATGCCAACGATTACGTCAAAACTTCCTAATTCTACGGGTATCAAATCGATTTTGAAGGTTTCACCAGCGAGATTCATTTCGCAACCATGGCAAATTTTATCGGCTTTTATCAGTTTACCATTAGCTAATTCAATAGTATATTTATCGTCTAGAGGTAATGATGCACATTTTAGTTTAAAACTAAAGTCTTTACACATATAACTTCTATCAGCACCCGTATCAAACATAATAGAAGCTAGTTGATTATTAACGGTAAACATACCCGTGACAAGATTAGGATCCTCACGTGCTATACTGGCACTAACATTAAATGCCCTCCCACGTGCGGGTTCTTTGTTCTTATCCTTATCAGGGCATTGATTTATAAAGTGACCAGACTTCCCGCATCCAAAACATTTCTTGACATCGGTCAGTTTTGTCTTTACTTCAGAAACGGTGGCATAACAATCTTTCGCCACATGTCCTTTCTTGTTGCACTTATCACAGACCACTTGACAATAACCCGCATGATGTGTGTAACATCTTTTGCATAACGGATGGGGTCCCTTATAGTTTAGACTTGCAGTTGCCCCATCTTGTTTACCTTTAAAAGTTCCTTGTTTCTTCAGGTGAGTACTTTTGCCCTTATAGGCTTCCCATTTCCTCTTTCCTTCAGTTGTCTTGACTTCGGTAATTGGTGCCTTAATCGAACTCTCTGTGATCTGGTCCATGAGTTGGTGTGCCATTTTCATGGCTTCCTGCATCGTATTCGGTTTGGACGATGTAACATTTCCTTTGATATTGATCGATAAACCGTCAATATACATTTCTATCTTTCGTTTCTCGTTTGGCACCAATTTGGGACACAACAAGGCTAGTTCCATGAAACGCTTTTCATAGTTATTGAGATTCGCGCCGATAACCTTCAGATTACGTAACTCAGATTCCATTTTTCTGATCTCGTTTCGAGGACAGTACTCCTCGATTAGCATCTTTTTCAGTTCTTCCCAAGAGATATCATATGCCGTATCTATTCCTTCTGCTTTAGCATAATTGTTCCACCAAGTAAGTGCACCATCTTGCAACGTGCACGAAACATACTTTGACTTGTCTCCGTTCGCACAATTACTGATTTTGAAAACGGACTCCATCTTTTCAAACCATCGGGTTAGACCGACTGGTCCCTCGGTTCCACTAAACGTCTGTGGTTTGCATCCTTGAAAAGTTTTGTATGAGCATCCGTTTCGTGAGTTTGTGTTTACGGCTGCTGCTTTGGCTGCTGCTTCGGCTGTTGCTTTTGCTGCTTCGGTTGCAGCAATTCTTTCATTCACACGTTTCTCGACTATTTGCTCAAACTCAGCATCCGACATTTGAGACATGTTTCTTCAATAAACACAACAGATATAATTTAATCATATAGAATATTATAGGTAAAATGAGTTGTCAATAGTTAATCGTAGCATATTAATAATATGAACCAATTATTATAAAAGCCTTTTCTTCTTATTAGCATTTTATAATTATTTCTAGGGTATTACCTACCCGTTAAGTTCATACATAATAGTTAGTACAAGGAATTAACTACTAAAATCCTAATAATATTCCACTATGAAAAATTATAGCGAGTTACTACATTATAATGTAATAATAATAATAAGAAGTAGTAATAATACAAATAATCATTCCATGCATTTATTATTAATAAACCAAAATAATACAATACCATACAATACTGATATTTTACATATGCTTATTTTACATAACAAGATAGAGTAGCACACATAAGCAATAAAATAGCGCATGGAAGATTTATGGCTGAGAGGTCGTTTATTCAAAACTATCAGAAACTTCTTCCCATTTGGTTCTCTCTGCCAATTGTTTGTGTGCACATGGTCCGACAGACATTCTGGCAGTGTATTTTATTTTTAGTTGGGGTTTTGAGGTACCCGTTGCCTCAGTGGGTTTAATACAATAAGGGTGGTTACGGATCGAATGGTCCTGTTCTTTTTTAATAATTAAGGACATTTTATTATTGTGGTTGTTTTTATTATCTATAGCAAGTTGGAATTTCTCCTTAGTGATCTCTTTTATTTCATTAGCGAAATCCTCCTCCTTACTGATCTCGTCTGATGACGAACTGTCTGAATCATGTGTAGGAGAATATGATGACGAACTGCAAGAATATGTACCGGTGGTCATGAACCGAAATCTGCCAGGCGTAATCGGCACAACCCGCCCGTCGGCGGTATATCTGGACCAATGTCCATATTTGTTTAGAAATGGACGATCCTCGTTTACTCCAGGGATCATGGGTCCATGCCAACGATACTGTGGCTCCGGAAAACTAAAGCTGGGGGGAGCTGGAACCTCCTCTGGGTTTACCGGGAGTTGAGATTCCCCGGCTAACACAATTTCTTCTTTAATAGGTATTGGAACGCCCTTTTCAGTTGTGGATAGAATAGATTCAGTGTCCGATTCCGATTCGTACAAAATGATAGGATTAGAGGAAGTCATCTATCACATAATTGAAACAACAATTACGTTAGCATATAAATATATCACATATAATGTTTTTGACCAAATAATAAGCAAAAATCAGTAAAAACAGATATGGTCATAGTCCAGACTCACTAATGCATCATAACAATTACCAGTTAAACACACTAATGTAATTTCTGGTTTCCTATGACCTCAAGCTCGGATACCAACTGTAACGACCCGTCAAAATCGCTATTGACGCGGCACGTTAATCATTGATTCCACAGTGAGGTTTTGACCTCTATATGATACGTTTTGATAAAATATTGCATTCATTAAAATAAGTGACTTTCTAAACATAGAAAGTTATAAACATGTGGGCGAGTGCTTAGGTATAAGCAAAACCCCGAAATACATAAGTCTTTAATTTACAGGTTGACATCACAGTCCAATTATTTATTACACAACGCAGTTTTATTTTGAATGCAATAAACTTTGTACAAAGCATGAGAGACTCCATGCAGGAAACAAGCACATCACAGCGGAAGCATTCTAAGGACCTGAGAATAAAACATGCTAAAAAGTCAACACGAATGTTGGTGAGTTATAGGTTTAATTGCTCGAGTCATAAACATGTATAAAGATAGACCACAAGATTTCATCAAAAGTTTATCAATAGATTCTATGTAACAGAGCACCCTGGTAACTAAACTTAACGCTATAGTGATAATTACCCCATTCGTTTTAATACACGCAAACCAACGTGTCTTAAACTCAAATAACATACGTCCGTTAAAAGGCTAGCGCTCTAGCTCGGACGGGGATGTCAAGCCCTATGGATCCATATACAATTATTCGCGCCCACCAGTCCATATCATATGTACTGGCAGCTACTAGTTACCAAAGCTAAGGGATTTCCGGTTTAACTCAGTGTAGAATTTAGTATGTACTTGTGTCTTATCGCGTTTAAAATAAATTGCATGTATTCTCAGCCCAAAAATATTTAAAGTATTTAAAAAGGGATCTATAACTCACAGTTCAATATTGAGACTCAATATTGTTGGCAAATTGCGTAGACGTAATGATGGTAGATGACTGTATGGTTGGCCTTGGATTCAAGAACAATACCCCGAACAATACCCAATATTTCCTTAGCTTAAAGCGGTTTGAAACCCGAATTAAAACACCCTCGAATATACTTTATTATTATTAAACTTAAATTATAATTATAATTATAAATTAAAATTTAAATTACAGAAATAATTATAAAAATTTCGTCGAGCAAAACTGACCTTTTATAGTACTTTTCGATTTACTGTAGCTCATGCGATCGTGACGACCCGTCCTTATCCTCCTGGACGAAGTCATCAACATTTGGTCCCATTGCGATGATCGACTTCAAGTAATGTCCTTAAAATGAGCAAATGCACAGCGGAAGACTTAATTCGTACCTGAGAATAAACATGCTTAAAAGTGTCAACCAAAAGGTTGGTGAGTTCATAGTTTTATCATAACAATCTTTTTAATATATTAATAGACCACAAGATTTCATAATCATAAACATAATACACTCGCAAGTGTATGTAAAGCATTCTAAGTGATTGAGCACTTGGTAACCATACTTAACTATTAATCAACGTCGCATATTCCCTTTATTATGAAATCTCACTACACTTTACCAAGTGTAGCCTACAAAACGAAGTACTGTGCAACCGTTGAATACTGGTCGTCCAGTCCGGTTGGGGTTGTCAGGCCCGATAGATCTATCAACAGGATTCGCGTTTACAAAACTCATGTAAATAGTAGTTACCAAGCTACAGGGAAGTATGCCAGTGGTACAACTCAACGTAGAATATATTTTAAGTACTTGTGTCTATTTCGTAAACATTTATAAAAGCAGCACATGTATTCTCAGCCCAAAAATATATATTGCAAAAGCAATTAAAAAGGGAGCAAATGAAACTCACAATACTGTATTTTGTAGTAAAAATACATATGACGGCACTGAACAATGCAGGGTTGGCCTCGGATTCACGAACCTAAATCAATTATTATATAACAAATAATATTAACACATATAATAATAGTAAACACTTATTATTATTACACCTAATATTTATATATATCCAATGCTTATTAAAGTATTAAAATATATATATATATATATACGTTTATATATCATTTATTATAAATTTTATATATGTTTAAAATATTATAATGTATCAAAATTGATATTTATCTATCATTATGTGGAAATATATATTTACACTATTTGTAAATTTATATATAAAATTGTAGATAGTAATATTTTATAAAAATTTAGGTAGTGTAAAATAGTATATGTAATAAGTATACTTTTACTTTTAATAATAATACTTGTAATGATAACTTTTATAAAAAGAAATGATGCTTTTAATAATAATAAATACTAATAATAATAGCTATAAAAATAATGATTTAAATGTTAATATTTATGTTACTAACTATAATGATTATATTACTACTAATAGTAATACTAGTAGTTGATAATAATATTTATTTTCATTACTAACGGTAGTCTTAATAATAGGGCTCCTAAATAGTAATACTATTAATGTTACTAATAAAGGATAAATATTACCTATAATAATAATAATAATAATAATAATAATAATAATAATAATAATAATAATAATAATAATAATAATAATAATAATAATAATAATAATAATAATAATAATAATAATAATAATTTTTAAGAATTGAAGACTACCTCAAAATAATCGGATAAAAAAAAATTGCCTTAGCCAGGGATTGAACCTGAGACCCCTCGCTCGCACACTAACACCCAAGACCATCCAGGCTATTCTGTGTTTCTGATTAATATGCGTTCTGTATTCATTTAAACCCCTTATAATCTGTTGCCCTACTCTTCATCTTCTTCACCACACCTACATCGACCAGAGAATCAATAATCACCAAACTGTTTAAACACTCTAATTTAATACTTAATATTTAACTAAAACCATCAGTTGTAGGTTATAAAAATTGAAGGAAAAAAAAATTAAAGTAATAGCAGCAGCGTTCGTGACTATCATGAACTCAAATAGCGATTTTAAAATTTGGACATTTTTAGATTGTAATCACAACATGAAAAAGGTATCAAATTGTCTTTAAAAACTTTCTGTATACTTAATTACACCTGAAACATCAAGTTGTAATCGAATTTCACGATGAACAACGTTTGTTGACTTTTGAAAATTTAGTTTGACTTTCAAAATTGGAATTCGTGAAAAAAATTTGGAGTTTAAGACTTTACAGATAGTTTATACACACGATTCCTCATAGAACTACATTTTTACTTTTTGAAATTGTTTTTTTTAATCGAGCAGTTTGAAAAATTAAACAAGAACAGGGTAGTAACCTGTGTTCTTCCCTAATTCTGATTTAATTTGATCGTTTTGAGGACTATAAAAGGTTTCTGTAAATTGTTTATTGATGGTGTGAGTTTATTGTTAACACTTGACTCTGAATTGCCTCAATTATAATCCAATTGCTCGACAATTTCTCTATCAGTGTCAGAAAAAAATAAAAACAATATATATACAATGAAAGGATCGATTAATAGAATTTTGGAGTTATCCCCTTGTGATTGCTACAGATTTGTACTACCAAATAAGCATAAAATCAATTCCCTACAGTTTTTTAGAGTGATGTAAACAGAAACAAGACTTTTTAATTATCTATATTTTTATTGATATTTATACTTTTATATTTATTAATAATACGTATAAATATTTATTTATATACTTATATCTGTATTTAGTATATGTATATGTATTAAATTATGAACTTTACATACTAATATTCATATATTTGTATTTATACCCATAGTTGTATATCTTTTGTTGTTATAAATTTATATATATATATATATATATATATATATATATATATATATATATATATATATATTATCATTATTCTTATTAATAAATGTAATAATAATGTCACTCTTTAATATTATAAATAGTAATACAATTATAATTGTACTAGTAATAATATTATTACTAATGATAATAATATTTATAATTTTTATGAATTATGTAACAATAATATTATTATTAATAATAATACTAATTCTAATATTTATACATTTTAATATATATTCAATAAACATATATTTATCAATTATGTTTTGAAATCTTATATATATATATATATATATATATATATATATATATATAATATTATTTTAAATACTAAATTTTGTTACTTAGATGAATATATATTAATTATTTATTTTGAAACCTCTAATTTCAGATATACATTTAATCGTTGACAAATTTATATTCAAAGTCATTTACATTCATTATGCTCTCAGAAATTAACTAAACATTTTTAAATAACAGTTTTTAAATTATCTTAAATTATATTCTATAATAACTAAATTGCATAATAGTTTAATTTATAATATATATTTATTTACATATATTCTTATTTATATATACATTTCTGTTTATCATTAAAGGTTTGTGAATCGTCGAGCACAGTCAAAGGGTAAATTATTATATGAATATAGATTTCAAAATTTTTGAGACTCAACATTACAGACTTTGCTTATCGTGTCGGAATCATATAAAGATTAAAGTTTAAATTTGATCGGAAATCTCCGGGTCGTCACAGTACCTACCCGTTAAAGAAATTTCGTCTCCGAAATTTGATAGAGGTCGTCATGGATAACAATAAGAATGTTTTTCATGATGAATATGAGTTGATAGAATAGAATTTTATCATCGTTGCTTAATATAGATAAAATAATTCGATCATGCAAAGAGTACGAATGAAGCTATCACAAAAGAGTGAAATGAGAAATAAAGATTCGTCTTGACTTTTGACGTAGTCACGGTTGATTTTCGAAATTCAAGGAATTTAAGGAAATCTTTTATTCAGAAAGAAAATGAAATAGCATGATTTATTAGCAAACTGTTGGAATTACGGAAGAACATGAATATCAAAGGAAATATTTCCGTGATATACTTAGAGTTTAAGTAGAATGAAAGAGTCGTGTAACATGGCACATGATGATGGTACTGTGAATCATCATGTTTCATTAGAAACTGAGCATGACTTACTGTAATATAATCACGTTGGCCAAGCGCATTATATTATACTAACTCATGCATCAATTCCCAACACTTCTCCATAATTCATTCATAGTTTATACTTAGATTTTACAGAAGTTTCCAATATAATGGGATATAGAAAGCATGAAGAAATATATAATTTCGGACAAAAATATTTATGAAAATATCTTCAGAAGTATCAAAGATATTTATGATGATATTTTAGAATTTCTAAGTTCGAAGGTTGATGAAGAAAGATGTTTCCGCAAGATTTTAACATGAATTCGAAGCAAGATATTCTCTAAAGATTTCATCGGATCCAGAATTACATGGATTCTTTGAATATATGGTTTGGTCCTTGTATTTATCCTTGGTCTCCTTCATGGTGTGCTCAATCCGATTTTCAGTACCAAATTTTCTATCGAGCGTTCCTAACACTTCCTTCTTCATCATCAACTTTTGGCCATTAAGACCATCTACATCATGCTGCTTCGTCAGCATTTTCAAAGTTAACGGATCAGGGTCATTGGTTATCAACCCGAGGTGGTTTCAGGAGAATTGTGTTTTTAGATGATTAAATGCTGATGGTAATATAAAAGATTCCCCAGTAACAATAAAGAGTACGCATATATATCAAGGTTATAATAAGGTTGTTTCAGATTAGAAGTCGGAGTTGACTTGCTGGAGCTGTGACAAAATTTGCTACTATGAAAGGGATTACCAAATCATTTTGGGTAATAATAACACTAAAGGAATTAGCACAGCTACGTGTTAAACGTTTACTCAGTTTCCGAGGGTTTTTCAGGTGTATAACTATATGCATCAATCTTTTCTTCCGTAGATTAAGTGCGGCTGGTTCATCTTCTCGATTTAGATGTTTTCATGAATCATGAAAGATTTGAACGCAAATTGGAATCGTCAAGATACAAATGAGGTTTAAGATGAAAACAAGTGGCAAACTTGAAGAATTATTTAGTTTCATATGTTATAATTAGTATTTTAATTCATTTTAATTGTCCAATATTATTCGTCCACAGTCGATAGTCTACATTTAACAGTCCAATAGTTCATATATAGTTTAATATATAACATTCAAATTAATTAATACATATCGTGACCCGTGTACCGATCTCAGTATTGATCACAACTCAAACTATATATACATTTTGGAATCAACCTCAACCCTGTATAGCTAACTCCGTCATTTGCATATAGAGTGTCTATGGTTGTTCCAAGATAAATATATAGATGGGTCAATATGATATGTCGAAACCTTGTATACGTGTCCCGTTATTTAAAGTGCGTAAAATAAATACAGAAATTAAATGACGATAAATAAAATTGCAAGAATGTAAATTGCGATAAATAAAATGTAACCAGTTAGCTAGGAACAGTTAGCTAGGAACAGTTAGCGTGGAATCTTAACAAAATTCATCATAGTTAATTTGTTTGTTTCTAACACTTTTTATTTTGTCCAATGTTTTCTTCGTTATGCCACTTGTTGGATTCTGATATATCAAAATTCAAATATGAAATTGAATGAAAATGATTGTTCTGTGGTGAACGGATACGTATCGTTGTGGATGTAAGTAGGATAGTAAATGAATGTTGAATCAGATTTGAAGAATGTACAGTGTAACTTATTAATGTGAAATCTAAATATTCCTCGGGTACTACCTACCCGTTAAAATATTTTCATCATTAATAGTTTGTACGAAAGAATTTTTAATTACAATCTTTATGAAAATATACTTACATATATATTTTCTTCAGATGTAATCATGGATTTAATGAGTCAATAAGATATTAAAATCATTTGATTCATCGTTAATACTAGATCACATAATCTCTAAAACTTTAGAAATTACATAATCGCCATGTCGAGCAAAGATAATCGATGTAGAACGATATGTAGAACGAAGATAAAGTAGATAGAACGATACGTAGAACGATGATTATGCTCGAGGTATAAAATGAGATGTTGAGGCATGCGATGTTGAAACTTGGGTTGTTGGTGGTACTATTGGTGCCGGTGATGTTGCTGAAGCTGGTAGGTTTTGCACCATATTCTCCAAAGCCACAACTCGAATGCGAAGTTCGTTGACTTCTTCTATTATTCTGGGATGATTGTCGGTCGGAATGAGCAGATGAATAAGGTTTAGAATTGTAGATATTATGTAATCGTTGTGAGCTATTCTAGAAATGAGGGTGAAAATGGTGTTTCGGATAGGTTCGCCGGTAAGTGCTTCACGTTCTTCGCCGAAAGGAAAAATTTGGTTGATGGAAAGGATCGCTTTCTTTTCGTCTCCATTGATTTAGTTGACTACGAACTCATCAGATGAATTGGGGATGGATGACTGGGTGATTCATTCTGGTGACGCTGCTTTCGGAGCTTAGGTGAAACTCTATATCGGAATCTGAGGGACTTGAACTAGTGGTGAGTTCCATTGCGTACAATTGAATGAAGGATTTTTCGATATGAAGTGATTTTCCGATATCGAATGATATTCTAATTATATAGAATACCTATACATAGTACAGAAGATCCGGTAGATTACGAAGGGATTTAAGGAAACGTGTCAGATAAAGTATACAGTAACAGATACACTAGGATATGAATTTATCTATACACTATCTATGCAATTAAGGCAGTAAGACGTGTCTAGACTTAAAAATGCTAAGCAGGAAATTTTCCACTAAAAATGATAAACAATACGTATAATATGCAGCTAAGGTCGAAGTCCAGACTCGCTAATGCATCCTAACAACTATCAGTTAGACACACTAATGCAAGACCTGATTCACTAGGACCAACGCTCTGATACCACCTGTGACGACCCGTCCTTATCCTCCTGGACGAAGTCATCAACATTTGGTCCCATTGGGATGATCGACTTCAAGTAATGTCCTTAAAATGAGCAAATGCACAGCGGAAGACTTAATTCGTACCTGAGAATAAACATGTTTAAAAGTGTCAACCAAAAGGTTGGTGAGTTCATAGTTTTATCATAACAGTCTTTTTAATATATTAATAGACCACAAGATTTCATAATCATAAACATAATACACTCGCAAGTGTATGTAAAGCATTCTAAGTGGTTGAGCACTTGGTAACCATACTTAACTATTAATCAACGTCGCATATTCCCTTTATTATGAAATCTCACTACACTGTACCAAGTGTAGCCTACAAAACGAAGTACTGTGCAACCGTTGAATACTGGTCGTCCAGTCCGGTTGGGGTTGTCAGGCCCGTTAGATCTATCAACAGGATTCGCGTTTACAAAACTCATGTAAATAGTAGTTACCAAGCTACAGGGAAGTATGCCAGTGGTACAACTCAACGTAGAATATATTTTAAGTACTTGTGTCTATTTCGTAAACATTTATAAAAGCAGCACATGTATTCTCAGCCCAAAAATATATATTGCAAAAGCAATTAAAAAGGGAGCAAATGAAACTCACAATACTGTATTTTGTAGTAAAAATACATATGACGGCACTGAACAATGCAGGGTTGGCCTCGGATTCACGAACCTAAATCAATTATTATATAACAAATAATATTAACACATATAATAATAGTAAACACTTATTATTATTACACCTAATATTTATATATATCCAATGCTTATTAAAGTATTAATATATATATATATATATATATATATATATATATATATATATATATATATATATATATATATATATATATATATATATATATATGTGTTTATATATCATTTATTATAAATTTTATATATGTTTAAAATATTATAATGTATCAAAATTGATATTTATCTATCATTATGTGGAAATATATATTTACACTATTTGTAAATTTATATATAAAATTGTAGATAGTAATATTTTATAAAAATTTAGGTAGTGTAAAATAGTATATGTAATAAGTATACTTTTACTTTTAATAATAATACTTGTAATGATAACTTTTATAAAAAGAAATGATGCTTTTAATAATAATAAATACTAATAATAATAGCTATAAAAATAATGATTTAAATGTTAATATTTATGTTACTAACTATAATGATTATATTACTACTAATAGTAATACTAGTAGTTGATAATAATATTTATTTTCATTACTAACGGTAGTCTTAATAATAGGGCTCCTAAATAGTAATACTATTAATGTTACTAATAAAGGATAAATATTACCTATAATAATAATAATAATAATAATAATAATAATAATAATAATAATAATAATAATAATAATAATAATAATAATAATAATAATAATAATAATAATAATAATAATAATAATAATATTTTTTTTTAAGAATTGAAGACTACCTCAAAATAATCGGATAAAAAAACTTGCCTTAGCCAGGGATTGAACCTGAGACCCCTCGCTCGCGCACTAACACCCAAGACTATCCAGGCTATTCTGTGTTTCTGATTAATATGCGTTCTGTATTCATTTAAACCCCTTATAATCTGTTGCCCTACTCTTCATCTTCTTCACCACACCCACATCGACCAGAGAATCAATAATCACCAAACCGTTTAAACACTCTGATTTAATACTTAATATTTAACTAAAACCATCAGTTGTGGGTTATAAAAATTGAAGGAAAAAAAAAAATTAAAGTAATAGCAGCAGCGTTCGTGACTATCATGAACTCAAATAGCGATTTTAAAATTTGGACATTTTTAGATTGTAATCACAACATGAAAAAGGTATCAAATTGTCTTTAAAAACTTTCTGTATACTTAATTACACCTGAAACATCAAGTTGTAATCGAATTTCACGATGAACAACGTTTGTTGACTTTTGAAAATTTAGTTTGACTTTCTAAATTAGAATTCGTGAAAAAGATTTGGAGTTTAAGACTTTACAGATAGTTTATACACACGGTTCCTCATAGAACTACATTTTTACTTTTTGAAATTGTTTTTTTTAATCGAGCAGTTTGAAAAATTAAACAAGAACAGGGTAGTAACCTGTGTTCTTCCCTAATTCTGATTTAATTTGATCGTTTTGAGGACTATAAAAGGTTTCTGTAAATTGTTTATTGATGGTGTGAGTTTATTGTTAACACTTGACTCTGAATTGCCTCAATTATAATCCAATTGCTCGATAATTTCTCTATCAGTGTCAGAAAAAAATAAAAACAATATATATACAATGAAAGGATCGATTAACAGAATTTTGGAGTTATCCCCTTGTGATTGCTACAGATTTGTACTACCAAATAAGCATAAAATCAATTCCCTACAGTTTTTGAGAGTGATGTAAACAGAAATAAGACTTTTTAATTATCTATATTTTTATTGATATTTATACTTTTATATTTATTAATAATACGTATAAATATTTATTTATATACTTATATCTGTATTTAGTATATGTATATGTATTAAATTATGAACTTTACATACTAATATTCATATATTTGTATTTATACCCATAGTTGTATATCTTTTGTTGTTATAAATTTATATATATATATATATATATATATATTATCATTATTCTTATTAATAAATGTAATAATAATGTCACTCTTTAATATTATAAATAGTAATACAATTATAATTGTACTAGTAATAATATTATTACTAATGATAATAATATTTATAATTTTTATGAATTATGTAACAATAATATTATTATTAATAATAATACTAATTCTAATATTTATACATTTTAATATATATTCAATAAACATATATTTATCAATTATGTTTTGAAATCTTATATATATATATATATATATATATAATATTATTTTAAATACTAACTTTTGTTACTTAGATGAATATATATTAATTATTTATTTTGAAACCTCTAATTTCAGATATACATTTAATCGTTGACAAATTTATATTCAAAGTCATTTACATTCATTATGCTCTCAGAAATTAACTAAACATTTTTAAATAACAGTTTTTAAATTATCTTAAATTATATTCTATAGTAACTAAATTGCATAATAGTTTAATTTATAATATATATTTATTTACATATATTCTTATTTATATATACATTTCTGTTTATCATTAAAGGTTTGTGAATCGTCGAGCACAGTCAAAGGGTAAATTATTATATGAATATAGATTTCAAAATTTTTGAGACTCAACATTACAGACTTTGCTTATCGTGTCGGAATCATATAAAGATTAAAGTTTAAATTTGATCGGAAATCTCCGGGTCGTCACAAATGTAATAACCCGACTTTTTACGTTAACTTTTCGTTAAAAACTTAACAACTGTTACTTAAAATTTACAATTTTGTATGTAATTTTTTTTTTAATATACTATTATTAATATTGGTTATATGTTTTTTTTAAAAACACTACGGTTAGTGAAAACGAGAAAAATATATTTTAAGACAACAAAACGTATGATTATTAATTTTAATAATTATGTTATATAACAATTGAGTTTTAAAAATCATTTTAATTAAGCAGGATGTCAATACTTATATTTTTATTGGTATTCAACAAGTATTTATACGCATATTATACAAACGTTTCTACATGTATGTGCATAGTTATATACACTAATAATTCTGTTTATTATTATTATTATTATTATTATTATTATTATTATTATTATTATTATTATTATTATTATTATTATTATTATTATTATTATTATTATTATTATTATTATTATATATTAGATAATAGATACAAAATTCGTGACTCACTTGCCAACTACTCCCATAAATTGCGTAACACATGATTTATAAACATTATAATTACTTTATTATATAATTTAAATATAAAAACGATATTTAAATATATTCTTAATAATTGATTTGAATTAAATATAAAAGATTTCGAACAATATATATATAGATGTATTTTCTTTATAAATATAAAATTTACCGATTATTGAATCATATTTAGATAGGATACATTGGATTTTAACTAATGGATAAAAACTTAATTATCACCCTTGACAATATATTATATCTATATTTTCTTACAATTAAACCTGTGACTACATACTAATACCCGTGTTTATCTAACTTAAAACCGTGACTCTATCTTATCTATATTATTTCTGATTCAATCATTCATTTCATCTAACACACACACGCACACAATTTTCTCAAAGAACACCCATCCACTATTTATCATCATCATTGATCTTCTTTCCTCAAGAACACCTTCAAGAAATCACTTGATCATAAAATCGTTTACATATTCGGATTCCTCTCGAAGAGCTCTACACATCTATACCAATAATTTCTTGATTAGAATAAGTTTTAAAAACTCTAATTTTTGGGTTTTCATGTTTTTGTTACATTCTAGGGTAGATATAGTGTCTAGTGCTCAAGTCCTTGTATGTATGCATGATATTATTCGTTAATTTGATCGATTGATGACTTTTTGATGAATCACGAATTTGTTTTGTGTGCGGTCAGAAACTTGAACTTGTTAAATATATAGTATTATGAGATAATCAGAATCCTCTTGAAAAACTAATAAGTTTGGGCTTTGGAATTTCGAATTTTCGTTACCGTATGCTCATGTTATGCTTAATTGAAGTTTTAACTCGTTTTATGAATGATCACGAATTTGAATGGTATGCTACTGATATGAACATGATATTTTCAATTTATGGTATGTGCATAAATGTATTCCTCTTGGAAAATTATAAAATTTTCATTAAGATATCATGTGATTTCGATTTCTAGATCAAAAGTTATGATTAATTGATTTCGGGTTAAAAAATTCGTATTTGAAACTGAGATTCTGGAAAAGTTGAGTTTATAATCTGATCATGGCATGATGATATTTGAAATGAGATTGAAAAATTATTAACTTTTCGTTTAGATATCATATGTTTTTGATTTATAGAAGTTAAGTTATGAACGATTTAAGTTATGTTTTTATAAGTTGTTTATGAACGTTTTTGACATGGTTAATGACTTGTAGCTGCTAATATGAGTTCATAGGGTTGATGGACTTGAAAAACTACTGATACTAGACTCAAGAATTGGGTCGATTCGAATTTTCTTTAGACTTTTACGCTCGTTCAAAGTTTGGTACATTTTAATAAAAATGCTGTTTGAATTTTGAAAACTGCACGAACCACTGTTAACGTTTTCTGCAACTGGGTCTGATCTGGGTCGAACCGGGTTATGGGAATTTTTCTGTAGATTCTTCACTTAAAAATGCCGCATCTCCAATTGGCGGTGACTGATTTAGATTTGCGATGATTTTTCTAAAAATCACAGAAGTTGCTGCTGTAACTACCTTTTTAAACTTGTATTTTTGTAAATGTTTCGGGTTATAAAAATAATGACCAATACTTGAGACTTGAGACTTTTTGTATGAACTTAATACACTTATATTAACTATTTCATATAGTGTGGGGTGTTCTAAAGTGGTAATTTTGTATATATATAAACCATGTAATTTAAATCACCGGTTTGGACATTTGACCCGTTTAAGCCAAAAAGTGTCAAAATGGGTAACGGGCACCGTGGACACGTCCGATATATTAATTTAAGTAAGTTTGAAGATTGTAATGTTTTAAAAATGAGTTTTTCCATGTTTTGGTCAAAATGGGTATTTATGACCCATTTGGGTCATACGCGCCTACTTTGACCCATATACGAAATTTTGAGAAACAAAGGTATCTAACACGTCTAAAATATCATTTTGGACTTGTGACATGATTTTTACATGCTCAAGTATTATGGTTTAGAATTTGAGGTGTCAATGGAAAAATTTTAGTATTTTAACAAAAGTGTCAAAATGACTCTCGGGCCTACTTTGCGGACTCGTAAGTTGAAATCAGTTAAGTATGGATAAAAACTATTAATTGGTATTGAAATTATTTACGACAAGCTTTAAAATGATATATTATATGTATGATTTTGTTGAGTCTAAACAGGTTTAAAACAAGCGATAAAATGGACAGTCGTTGCTGATTTTGACACTTAACAGCATTTTAACAGCATTTTATGTTTCGGGAGACTATTTTCGCGAGGTCATAACTTTAAAACCGTAACTCCATTTTTTTCAAATAAACTGTCTATAGAAAGGTGGGATGACACACTTTCTAATGTTCACGACCTAAGGTATTATATCGAATTTGATGGGACCCGGAATCAGCTGCAAAATACTAAAAAAATACATATATGTAAATAATATAAATTTTTCTAAGTAAAAATGAATAACTTAAGTTTGACCTATGTTTGACTATTTGACCAACTTGTGTAATTTTATGCGGTTGTTGACTTGTGTTAACCATGTTGACTGTGTTTGACTTGCATTTGACTTGCATTTGACTAACATTTGACTTACTTTGACTTGCGTTGACTTTTGTTGACTTTTGCTAAATTTTGCTAAATTTATGAGTCGAACTTGAGCAATAGGACTATACTTACCCTATGGACTGACCTAGCTTATTAGACACTTATTGACCAACATATGTTCTCTAGGTTGAGGTCTACGGTTACTTGCATTCTGATATTCGGTCACATCTCTGTGATTTATTTCTGAAGTTGTTAGGTGAGTTTCATATGCTCCCTTTTTAATTGCTTTTGCAATCTATATTTTTGGGCTGAGAATAAATGCATTTTATTTTAAAAGCAATGGATACAAGTACATACTAAATTCTACACTGAGTTTGAACCGAAAATCCCTTAGCTTTGGTAACTAGTAACTGCCGGTTATAAGAACTGGTGGGCGCGAATAGTTGTATATGGATCCATAGGGCTTGACATCCCCGTCTGTTCCAGGTATAGAAACCCTAGCCGGAACAATAAAACAGACGTATGCTATTTGAGGTTAGTACACGATGGTTTGCGTGTATTGTACATGTTGGTTGCATGTATGTTAAAACAGGGGTACTTATTATATAGACGTTAAAGTTTAGTTACCAGGGTGCTTAATCTTGTAGAATATTTTGATAAACGTTTCTGGATGAAACAACTGAAATCTTGTGATCCACCTTTATATACAGATTATGCGCAATATTAAAACTATGAACTCACCAACCTTTGTGTTGACACTTTTAGCATGTTTATTCTCAGGTCCCTAGAAGTCTTCCGCTGTTTGCTTATACGTTATACAAGCTATGTGCATGGAGTCATACATGCTTTATTAGAGAAAACTTTGCATTCACAAAATCATCACCATGTATCTTATTTTGACTGCATTGTCAACGGATGTATTATTGTAAACTATTATTTACGGTGATTGTCTATATGTAGAAATCATCAGATGTCGAAAGCCTTGGAATTAGATATTCATTTATGGTGTGTCTTTTCAAAAGAATGCAATGTTTACAAAACGTATCATATAGAGGTCAATACCTCGCAATGAAACCGGTGAATAACGTACTGCATCAATAGCGATTTTGGTGGGTCGTTACAAGTGGTATCAGAGCGTTGGTTGTAGGGAATTAGGTGCATTAGTGTGTCTGACCTAGACGGTTTGGATACATTAGTGGTCTAGTCTACAACCGTGTCGTTACACTTATATGTGATTATGTGCATATTCTGACATTAATATAATATTATTATTACTATCGGTGAGAAAGTATTTCTCCTTTTGATTACAAACCTTCTCCTGCTCAAGTGAGTTCATTTTCAAAACCCCGGTTATTGAAAAACCAGGAAGCGTCATTCAGGACTTTCGAAATTCCAGACATTCCTACGTGAGTTATTACTTATATATTTTTATAGATATCATTTGTGTTATATTATGTGCTTATGTGCTTCGATTAAGAAATTCTGGACATCTCGAATTGTGAATCGGAAGAAGTCTTTTCCAGTTCACGAAGATTCTCGGTAGTTTCAAAGACATTCTTACGACGTTCCCTTTCAATATTTTAATTATAATAAATATTATATTCCTGTTCTATTTTTAGTACACCTCTTTTTGAAATCATTTTGATTTATTAATTCTGGAAAACAACACTTGTTTCATATCCATAAATATTTTGGAGTAGTGTTGGAATGGAAGCATGAGTTAGTGTAATATAATGAGGCCCGATCAACGTGGTTATATTATGGTAAGTCATGCGGAAGTTCTAATGGAACGTGATGGGGGTAAAACTTGATCAACCTTACCTTCACCATGTACCATGTTACATGATTCCTTTATTTTCTCTGCTGACATCTGAATATACTAAGACTCTATATGTGACATCATCTAAGGTCACACATAATTCCCTTCCAATCCTTGTCATATCATACTTGCACTCCGAGCAATTTATTCAAAGGTATTCGTCATCAAAGGAACATGATCTCGTTTTACCCAAATTCCATACATAACTACAAGATGCTCGATCTTTCTACGTCAAAACGAACATTTCTATCCTCACTTGTTTCCTAAACGTCATTTAATCTCACCAACCAAAATTTCGGGACGAAATTTTCTTTAAGGGGTAGGTAATGTAATAACCCGACTTTTTACGTTAACTTTTCGTTAAAAACTTAACAACTGTTACTTAAAATTTACAATTTTGTATGTAATTTTTTTTAATATACTATTATTAATATTGGTTATATGTTTTTTTTAAAACACTACGGTTAGTGAAAACGAGAAAAATATATTTTAAGACAACAAAACGTATGATTATTAATTTTAATAATTATGTTATATAACAATTGAGTTTTAAAAATCATTTTAATTAAGTAGGATGTCAATACTTATATTTTTATTGGTATTCAACAAGTATTTATACGCATATTATACAAACGTTTCTACATGTATGTGCATAGTTATATACACTAATAATTCTGTTTATTATTATTATTATTATTATTATTATTATTATTATTATTATTATTATTATTATTATTATTATTATTATTATTATTATTATTATTATTATTATTATTATTATTATTATTATTATATATTAGATAATAGATACAAAATTCGTGACTCACTTACCAACTACTCCCATAAATTACGTAACACATGATTTATAAACATTATAATTACTTTATTATATAATTTAAATATAAAAACTATATTTAAATATATTCTTAATAATTGATTTGAATTAAATATAAAAGATTTCGAACAATATATATATAGATGTATTTTCTTTATAAATATAAAATTTACCGATTATTGAATCATATTTAGATAGGATACATTGGATTTTAACTAATGGATAAAAACTTAATTATCACCCTTGACAATATATTATATCTATATTTTCTTACAATTAAACCCGTGATTACACACTAATACCCGTGTTTATCTAACTTAAAACCGTGACTCTATCTTATATATATTATTTCTGATTCAATCATTCATTTCATCTAACACACACACGCACACAATTTTCTCAAAGAACACCCATCCACTTTTTATCATCATCATCGATCTTCTTTCCTCAAGAACACCTTCAAGAAATCACTTGATCATAAAATCGTTTACATATTCGGATTCCTCTCGAAGAGCTCTACACATCTATACCAACAATTTCTTGATTAGAGTAAGTTTTAAAAACTCTAATTTTTTGGTTTTCATGTTTTTGTTACATTCTAGGGTAGATATAGTGTCTAGTGCTCAAGTCCTTGTATGTATGCATGATATTATTCGTTAATTTGATCGATTGATGACTTTTTGATGAATCACGAATTTGTTTTGTGTGCGGTCAGAAACTTGAACTTGTTAAATATATAGTATTATGAGATAATCAGAATCCTCTTGAAAAACTAATAAGTTTGGGCTTTGTAATTTCGAATTTTCGTTACCGTATGCTCATGTTATGCTTAATTGAAGTTTTAACTCGTTTTATGAATGATCACGAATTTGAATGGTATGCTACTGATATGAACATGATATTTTCAATTTATGGTATGTGCATAAATGTATTCCTCTTGGAAAATTATAAAATTTTCATTAAGATATCATGTGATTTCGATTTCTAGATCAAAAGATATGATTAATTGATTTCGGGTTGAAAAATTCGTATTTGAAACTGAGATTCTGGAAAAGTTGAGTTTATAATCTGATCATGTCACGACCCGGAAAATTTCGACTAATTTTAAACCAAACTCTCGATACGATAGTGTAATTTCAACACGATAAGCAGAGTCTGTTAGGTTGGATCTCAAAAATTTTGAACTGTTACATATATTCAATTGACCTTCGACTGTTCTCGACGATTCACGAACAACTATTTGTAAATATATATATATATATATATATATATATATATATATATATATATATATATATATATATATATATATATATATATATATAAACACACACATGAATGTTAATTGTAAATATATTTATTTAAAAATATATATATTTTTAGTTATATAATAAAACCTGATATTAAAATGTATTTATATATACATATAGTATATGGAAAATAAAGGATTTCGAGCTTAATTAGTAAACGTCAGTAACACTCAGTTGATGTTTTGTTAAGTTTAATATAGAGATAATACATGTTCATGAACGATTAAAATAAAAGTTGAACTGTAAATTGATTACGAAGATTTTAGTTTTGACAAAAATATTTTTACCTTTTTAGTTTAAATTTTAGTACTCCGTACATAATAATTGGAACATAAAATAAATAATTATAGAACCTTTTTGATCAGGTTTTAAACAGTTAATGAGTGAAATAATTAAAAATATTTAATCTAAAAGTTTAGGATTTTTAGGAACACTTTTATAATTTAACTGTTTAGCAATGGACACGATATATCACACACACTTTATATACACCTTCTTATTATTGAAAGACTTACACTACCAAAAACCACACACACTTTACTAATACTACTTCCTACATTCTTTTGTTCTTCTTCTTCTTTCTAGTTTTCGAGCTAAACTACTTCTTGATCACTATCTAACTTGTAAACTCTTTTCCCTTACAATCGAGCAAACCATTAATTGATCATCACCTCCGTTCAACACTTCCACCACTCTCGTCCACCTTAAACCGCCACCACCCACGATTGTTTTCTTTTTATTTGTTGTTGTTGTTACGGTGTGTTATTAAAACAGCCCAACCATAGCTCTCTCTCTTCTCTCTCTACCATTCATCTCTCTTATCTATCTTCGTTGAGAAACCACAACAAAATCGACCACAACCACCCTTAACCGTTGGGTTTCATCAAACAACCACCTTCCAGAGCCACCTCCACCATCACGAACCATCACCTTCTTCACCAAATCACCATCTTTCTTCATTATTTTTTTCTGTTTCTCATTGTAAAACGTCAACCTGCAACATATTTATTTTTCTAATCGTTGCTGGAAAACGCCTGACTTGTCTCTGTTATGTTCGAAGATCACGAAACCACTGCTATATCTGCTACTTATTCCTGTCTGCTTCTACATCCATTTTTCTGTTTACGTTATTATCTGATTGATCGAGAAACCGAAACCACTATTCTCTATAGCGGACTGAAAACATTTTTTTTACGGGTGGGCCTCTGGACTTCAGTTTGTTGAGCCTGATCAGAGTTTCTGTTTTTGTTTCAAACCATTGAAACCACTATCACAAACCAACGGGAATTTTTGAGATACGTCTTTGATTTATGTTTCAATTCTTTTAAAGTAACGGGGATAATGATGGTTACAGTTTATGGATGATATTGATGATAGCCAAGAAGCGATTATGTCTAGATGTTAACCATGAGAGGATTAATTGATGAAGTTTGATGTTGATGAATAGTCCTGGGTTTTGTATTTTTGAAGAAGATGAAACAGAATTATTGAGGTTTAGTAGATTAGGGATTCTATTTATTTCAGAAGGAAACAAATGGAGGAGTGGTTTAGAGAGTGGATGTTTAAATAGGAGGTCCTGTGTTCGAACCTAGGCGACTACAAATATTTTTTTAATTAAATAGAAGCTGCTGGGCCGAAAAATTCTGTTTCCATGTTGGGCCGAATTATATACGGGCCGATTTAATACAGTGGGCTACGGAGTGGGCTTCACACATATTTTGTATTGGATCGTTGCTGTGTTTTCCTTTTCATGTACAAACCACCGAAATCCAATTGTATATAATGAAGAAACAGATACATGGGTTATATACAATTAATTCGCTGAATAAAACAATAAGTAATGATATAGGAATGGTTAAAGACGTTATCGGATTAGCGAGAGGTTAAGGGTTCGAGCCTAGGCAAGGGCATTTTTATATTTTTGGAGCTTTTTCTTAAGGAGGTAGTTATTATTATTATTATTATTATTATTATTATTATTATTATTATTATTATTATTATTATTATTATTATTATTATTATTATTATTATTATTATTATTATTATTGTTGTTGTTGTTATTATTATTATTAAAAAGTAATTATTTTTGGTAAACTATTATTTTTACTTTATCATTATTAGTAAAAATATTATTTTTATTAAAATTACTATTATTACTATCATTATTATTATTATTATCCTTAATCTAGTAATACTACAATTATTTATTTTACAAAACAACATATGTATATATATAAAAATATATTTTTACATAAGGTATACAAATATTACATAAATTTTGTTTTAACTAATATTATTAATATAACATTAACTAAATATCAAGTAAGTATTATAATGTATTATAAGTATTAATAAAATTATATATAAGAACATTAATCTTGATACATAACAAAATATATAAACTTAATTGATTTATATTATAATTTGTTAATATATATACATGATATAGGTTCGTGAATCCGAGGCCAACCCTATACTTGTTCAATGATGTTATATGTATTTTTACTACAAAATACATTAGGTGAGTTTCATTTGCTCCCTTTTTAATTGCTTTTGCAATATATATTTTTGGGCTAAGAATACATGCGCTGTTTTTATAAATGTTTACGGGATAGACACAAGTACTTAAAATACATTCTACGTTGAGTTGTACCACTGGCATATTTTCCTGTAGCTTGGTAACTAATATTTACATGGGTATTGTAAACGCGAATCCTGTTGATAGATCTGTCGGGCCTGACAACCCCAACCGGACTGGACGACCAGTATTCAACGGTTGCACAGTACTTCGTTTCGGTGACTACACTTGGTACAGTGTAGTGAGATTTCATAATAAAGGGAATATGCGACGTTGCTTAAATGTTAAGTATGGTTACCAAGTGCTCAACCACTTAGAATGCTTTACATACACTTGCGAGTGTATTATGATTATGATTATGAAATCTTGTGGTCTATTATGATATTGAAATGATTGTTATGATAAACCTATGAACTCACCAACCTTTTGGTTGACACTTTAAATCATGTTTATTCTCAGGTACGAATTAAGTCTTCCGCTGTGCATTTGCTCAATTTAAGGACATTACTTGGAGTCGATCATCGCAATGGGACCAGATGTTGATGATTTCGTCCAGGGGATAAGGACGGGTCCTCACAGGTGGTATCAGAGCGGTGGTCTTAGTAAACCAGGTCTTGCATTAGTGTGTCTAACTGATAGTTATTAGGATGCATTAGCGAGTCTGGACTTCGACCTTAGCTGCATATTATAAGTATTGATTATCATTCCTAGTGGAAAATTATCTGCTTATCATTCCTAGGTCTAGACACGACTTCCTGCACTTATTTGATAGATAGTGTACAGATAAATTCATATCTTAGCGTATCTGCTAATTCATATCTAAGCGTATTTGTTACTGTAGACTCTATCTGACACGTTTCCTAAATTTCCTCCGTAATCTACGGGATCTCCTGTACTATGTATAGGTATTCTATGTAATTAGAATATCATCCGACATCCGAAATTCATTTCATATCGAAAATCCTTTATCAATCGTACGCAATGGAACTCACCACTAGTTTAAGTCCCTCGAATTCCGATATGGATAACCACTCCAGCCCCAGAAGCAGCGTCACCAGAATGAATCAATCAATCAGCCATCCTCAATTCATCGGATGGGTTCGTAGTCAACTTAACCAGTGGAGACAAGAAGAAGGCGATCCTTTCCAACCACCAACCTGCACCCTCGGCAAAGAACCTAAAGCATTTACCAGTAAACCTATCTGAAACACCATTTCTCACCCTCATTTCCAGGATAGCTCGCAACGATTACATAATCTCTACAATTCTAAACCTTATTCATCCGCTCGTTCTAACCGACAATCATCCCGGAATAATAGAAGAAGTCAACGAACTTCGCGCTCGAGTTGTAGCTTTGGAAAATATGGTGCAAAACCTACCAGCTTCAGCAACATCATCGGCACCAACAGCACCACCAACATCAATACCAGTACCACCAACAACCCAAGTTTCAACATCGCATTCCTCAACATCTCATTCTGTGCCTCGAGCATAATCATCGTTCTACGTATCGTTCTATCTACTTTATCTTCATTCTACATATCGTTCTACATCATTTATCTTCGCTCGACATGGCGATTATGTAATTTCTAAAGTTTTAGAAATTATGTAATCTAGTACTAACGATAAATCAAATGAGTTTAATATCTTATTGACTCATTAAATCCATGATTACATCTGAAGGAAATATATATGTATGTATATTTTTATAAAGATTGTAATCAAAAATTCTTTTTTTTTTTTTTTTTTACAAACTGTTAATGATGAAAATATTTTAACGGGTAGGTAATACCCGAGAAATATTTAGATTTCACATTAATAAGTTACACTGTACACTCTTCAGTTCTGATTCAGCAGTCATTAACAATACTGCTCATGTCCGCACATATACGTATCCGTTCACCAAAGAACAACTATTTTCATTCAAATTCAATTTCATATTTGGATTTTGACTTATCAGAATCCAACAAGTGGCATAATGAAGAAAACATTGGACAAAATAAAATTTGATAGAAACAAACGAATTAACTAATTGAAATTTTGTTAGGAATCCACGCTAACTGTTCCTAGCTAACTGTTCCTAGCTAACTGGTTACATTTTATTTACCGCAATTTAATTATCGCAATTTACATTCTCGCAATTTACATTCTCGCAATTTACATTCTCGCAATTTTATTTATCGTCATTTAATTTCTGTTATTTATTTTACGCACTTTAAATATCGGGACACGTATACAATGTTTTGACATATCATATCGACGCATCTATATATATTATTTGGAATCACCATAGACACTCTATATGCAGTAATGATCGAGTTCTCTATACAGGGTTGAGGTTGATTCTACAATAATATATATAGTTTGAGTTGTGATCGAGTCTGAGACGTATACGGGTCACGACACGTATTAATTAATTCGTATATTATATATTAAACTATATATGAATTATTGGACTGTTACTGTGAACTAACGACTGTGGACTAATGACATTGGACAATCAAAATGAATTAAAATATTGATTATAACATATGAAACTAAATAATTCTTTAAGTTTGCCACTTGATTTCATCATCAACCTCGTTTGTATCTTAACGATTACAATCTGCGTTCAAACCTTTCATAATTTTTGAAAACACCTTGATTGAGAGGATGAACCAACCGTATTTCATCTACGAAAGGAAAGATTTATGCATATAGTTATGCACCTGAAAAACTCTCGGAAACTGAGTAAACGTTTAACGCGTAACTGTGCTAATTCCTTTAGCGTTACTAATACCGAAAATAACTTTGCAATCTCTTTCCAAATTAGTCAATTTTGTCACAGCTCCAGCAAGTT
Source organism: Rutidosis leptorrhynchoides (assembly GCF_046630445.1). Taxonomy (NCBI): domain Eukaryota; kingdom Viridiplantae; phylum Streptophyta; class Magnoliopsida; order Asterales; family Asteraceae; genus Rutidosis; species Rutidosis leptorrhynchoides. The sequence continues at coordinate 322,641,961 of NC_092338.1, read as the reverse complement.
GATTTCGACTTTTCGTTCAAAACAACCTTATTATAACCTCAGAATATATGCGTACTCTTTTATTGTTACCGGAGAACCTTTTATATTTCACCATATTACCATCAGCGTTTAATCATCTAAAAACACAATTCTCCTGAAACCACCTCGATTTGATAACCGATGACCCAAATCCGTTAACTTTGAAAATGCTGACGAAGCAGCATGTTGTAGATGGTCTTAATGGCCAAAAGTTGATGATAAAGAAGGAATTGTTAGGAACGCTCGATAGAAAATTTGGTACTGAAATTCGGATTGAGCACACCATGAAGGAGACTGTGAACAAATCACAAAGAGTAAACATGTACTTAACGAATCCAGACGATTCTGTACTTGACGAAATCTTCAGCGAATATCTTGCTTCCTACTTATTTCAATTCTTTGCAGAAAAAGTTTATGCATCACCCTTTAATTTCAGGTACTTAAAAATTCTAAGATAACATCGTATCTTCCGTTATAATATCTTCGATATTCCTGAGGATACCTTCACAGCTATTCTTGTCCGAAATTATTTATCTCTTCGTGCTATCTATATTACATCATAAAAGAAACTGTTTTAGTTTCTATATTCTGTAACCATCGAGTTTAAATTATGAATGATTTCTTAGAGAAGTGTTGAGAATTGAAGCATGAGTTAGTATAATATAATGACGTCAGGCCAACGTGATTATATTACAGTAAGTCATGCTGAGTTTCTAATGAAACGTGATGATTCACATATCATACCATCATCATGTGCCATGTTGCACGACTCTTTCATTCTACTTAAGCTCTAATCATATCACGGAAATATTTCCTTGATATTTCTGTTCTTCCGTAATTTGAATAGTTTGCTAATAAATCGTGCTATTACATTCTCTTTCTGATCAGAAAATTTCTGTAAATTCCTTGAATTCCGTAAATCAAGCGTAACTACGTCAAAAGTTAAGACGAATCTTTATTTCTTCATTTCACTCTTTTGTGATATTTTCACTTGTACTCTTCGAATAATCGAATTATCTTATCTATATTATGAAACGGTGATAAAATTCTATTTTATCAATTCATATTCGTCATGAAAACATTTTTATTGTTAGCCATGACGACCTCACTCAAATTTCGGGACGAAATTTCTTTAACGGGTAGGTACTGTCACGACCCGGAAAATTTCGACTAATTTTAAACCAAACTCTCGATACGATAGTGTAATTTCAACACGATAAGCAGAGTCTGTTAGGTTGGATCTCAAAAATTTTGAACTGTTTCATATATTCAATTGACCTTCGACTGTTCTCGACGATTCACGAACAACTATTTGTAAATATATATATATATATATATATATATATATATATATATATATATATATATATACACACATGAATGTTAATTGTAAATATATTTATTTAAAAATATATATATATTTAGTTATATAATAAAACCTGATATTAAAATGTATTTATATATACATATAGTATATGGAAAATAAAGGATTTCGAGCTTAATTAGTAAACGTCAGTAACACTCAGTTGATGTTTTGTTAAGTTTAATATAGAGATAATACATGTTCATGAACGATTAAAATAAAAGTTGAACTGTAAATTGATTACGAAGATTTTAGTTTTGACAAAAATATTTTTACCTTTTTAGTTTAAATTTTAGTACTCCGTACATAATAATTGGAACAGAAAATAAATAATTATAGAACCTTTTTGATCAGGTTTCAAACAGTTAATGAGTGAAATAATTAAAAATATTTAATCTAAAAGTTTAGGATTTTTAGGAACACTTTTATAATTTAACTGTTTAGCAATGGACACGATATATCATTCCTATTGAAACTGTCGGCATATATAATTGGCTTATGATTTGTGCACGTTTAGTTATTAAGACTTTATATTATATTAATACATATGTGAGCTGTAAACACTTTAACATTTGATGATTCATAAACTTTATAGTGTAATTCGTTATATATATATATATACCTTCTTATTATTGAAAGACTTACACTACCAAAAACCACACACACTTTACTACTACTACTTCCTACATTCTTTTATTCTTCTTCTTCTTTCTAGTTTTCGAGCTAAACTACTTCTTGATCACTATCTAACTTGTAAACTCTTTTCCCTTACAATCAAGCAAACCATTAATTGATCATCACCTCCGTTCAACACTTCCACCACTCTCGTCCACCTTAAACCTCCACCACCCACGATTGTTTTCTTTTTCTTTGTTGTTGTTGTTACGGTGTGTTATTAAAACAGCCCAACCATAGCTCTCTCTCTTCTCTCTCTACCATTCATCTCTCTTATCTATCTTCGTTGAGAAACCACAACAAAATCGACCACAACCACCCTTAACCGTTGGGTTTCATCAAACAACCACCTTCCGGAGCCACCTCCACCATCACGAACCATCACCTTCTTCACCAAATCACCATCTTTCTTCATTATTTTTTTCTGTTTCTCATTGTAAAACGTCAACCTGCAACATATTTATTTTTCTAATCGTTGCTGGAAAACGCCTGACTTGTCTCTGTTATGTTCGAAGATCACGAAACCACTGCTATATCTGCTACTTATTCCTGTCTGCTTCTACATCCATTTTTCTGTTTACGTTATTATCTGATTGATCGAGAAACCGAAACCACTATTCTCTATAGCGGACTGAAAACATTTTTTTTACGGGTGGGCCTCTGGACTTCAGTTTGTTGAGCCTGATCAGAGTTTCTGTTTTTGTTTCAAACCATTGAAACCACTATCACAAACCAACGGGAATTTTTGAGATACGTCTTTGATTTATGTTTCAATTCTTTTAAAGTAACGGGGATAATGATGGTTACAGTTTATGAATGATATTGATGATAACCAAGAAGCGATTATGTCTAGATGTTAACCATGAGAGGATTAATTGATGAAGTTTGATGTTGATGAATAGTCCTGGGTTTTGTATTTTTGAAGAAGATGAAACAGAATTATTGAGGTTTAGTAGATTAGGGATTCTATTTATTTCAGAAGGAAACAGATGGAGGAGTGGTTTAGAGAGTGGATGTTTAAATAGGAGGTCCTGTGTTCGAACCTAGGCGACTACAAATATTTTTTTTAATTAAATAGAAGCTGCTGGGCTGAAAAATTCTGTTTCCATGTTGGGCCGAATTATATACGGGCCGATTTAATACAGTGGGCTACAGAGTGGGCTTCACACATATTTTGTATTGGGTTGTTGCTGTGTTTTCCTTCTCATGTACAAACCACCGAAATCCAATTGTATATAATGAAGAAACAGATACATGGGTTATATACAATTAATTCGCTGAATAAAACAAGAAGTAATGATATAGGAATGGTTAAAGACGTTATCGGATTAGCGAGGGGTTAAGGGTTCGAGCCTAGGCAAGGGCATTTTTATATTTTTGGAGCTTTTTCTTAAGGAGGTAGTTATTATTATTATTATTATTATTATTATTATTATTATTATTATTATTATTATTATTATTATTATTATTATTATTATTATTGTTATTATTATTATTAAAAAGTAATTATTTTTGGTAAACTATTATTTTTACTTTATCATTATTAGTAAAAATATTATTTTTATTAAAATTACTATTATTACTATCATTATTATTATTATTATCCTTAATCTAGTAATACTACAATTATTTATTTTACAAAACAACATATGTATATATATAAAAATATATTTTTACATAAGGTATACAAATATTACATAAATTTTGTTTTAACTAATATTATTAATATAACATTAACTAAATATCAAGTAAGTATTATAATGTATTATAAGTATTAATAAAATTATATATAAGAACATTAATCTTGATACATAACAAAATATATAAACTTAATTGATTTATATTATAATTTGTTAATATATATTCATGATATAGGTTCTTGAATTCGAGGCCAACCCTATACTTGTTCAATGATGTTATATGTATTTTTACTACAAAATACATTAGGTGAGTTTCATTTGCTCCCTTTTTAATTGCTTTTGCAATATATATTTTTGGGCTGAGAATACATGCGCTGTTTTTATAAATGTTTACGGGATAGACACAAGTACTTAAAATACATTCTACGTTGAGTTGTACCACTGGCATATTTTCCTGTAGCTTGGTAACTAATATTTACATGGGTATTGTAAACGCGAATCGTGTTGATAGATCTATCGGGCCTGACAACCCCAACCGGACTTGACGACCAGTATTCAACGGTTGCACAGTACTTCGTTTCGGTGACTACACTTGGTACAGTGTAGTGAGATTTCATAATAAAGGGAATATGCGACGTTGATTAAATGTTAAGTATGGTTACCAAGTGCTCAACCACTTAGAATGCTTTACATACACTTGCGAGTGTATTATGATTATGATTATGAAATCTTGTGGTGTATTAAGATATTGAAATGATTGTTATGATAAACCTATGAACTCACCAACCTTTTGGTTGACACTTTAAAGCATGTTTATTCTCAGGTACGAATTAAGTCTTCCGCTGTGCATTTGCTCAATTTAAAGACATTACTTAGAGTCGATCATCGCAATGGGACCAGATGTTGATGATTTTGTCCAGGGGATAAGGACGGGTCCTCACAGATCATGGCATGATGATATTTGAAATGAGCTTGAAAAATTATTAACTTTTTGTTTAGATATCATATGTTTTTGATTTATAGAAGTTAAGTTATGAACGATTTAAGTTATGTTTTTATAAGTTGTTTATGAACGTTTTTGACATGGTTAATGACTTGTAGCTGCTAATATGAGTTCATAGGGTTGTTGGACTTGAAAAACTACTGATACTAGACTCAAGAATTGGGTCGATTCGAATTTTCTTTAGACTTTTACGCTCGTTCAAAGTTTGGTACATTTTAATAAAAATGCTGTTTGAATTCTGAAAACTGCACGAACCACTGTTAACGTTTTCTGCAACTGGGTCTGATCTGGGTCGAACCGGGTTATGGGAATTTTTCTGTAGATTCTTCACTTAAAAATGCCGCATCTCCAATTGGCGGTGACTGATTTAGATTTGCGATGATTTTTCTAAAAATCACAGAAGTTGCTGCTGTAACTACCTTTTTAAACTTGTATTTTTGCAAATGTTTCGGGTTATAAAAATAATGACCAATACTTGAGACTTGAGACTTTTTGTATGAACTTAATACACTTATATTAACTATTTCATATAGTGTGGGGTGTTCTAAAGTGGTAATTTTGTATATATATAAACCATGTAATTTAAATCGCCGGTTTGGACATTTGACCCGTTTAAGCCAAAAAGTGTCAAAATGGGTAACGGGCACCGTGGACACGTCCGATATATTAATTTAAGTAAGTTTGAAGATTGTAATATTTTAAAAATGAGTTTTTCCATGTTTTGGTCAAAATGGGTATTTATGACCCATTTGGGTCATACGCGCCTACTTTGACCCATATAAGAAATTTTGAGAAACAAAGGTATCTAACACGTCTAAAATATCATTTTGGACTTGTGACATGATTTTTACATGCTCAAGTATTATGGTTTAGAATTTGAGGTGTCAATGGAAAAATTTTAGTATTTTAACAAAAGTGTCAAAATGACTCTCGGGCCTACTTTGCGGACTCGTAAGTTGAAATCAGTTAAGTATGGATAAAAACTATTAATTGGTATTGAAAGTATTTACGACAAGCTTTAAAATGATATATTATATGTATGATTTTTTTGAGTCTAAACAGGTTTAAAACAAGCGATAAAATGGACAGTCGTTGCTGATTTTGACACTTAACAGCATTTTAACAGCATTTTATGTTTCGGGAGACTATTTTCGCGAGGTCATAACTTTAAAACCGTAACTCCATTTTTTTCAAATAAACTGTATATAGAAAGGTTGGATGACACACTTTCTAATGGTCACGACCTAAGGTATTATATCGAATTTGATGGGACCCGGAATCAGCTGCAAAATACTAAAAAAATACATATATGTAAATAATATAAATTTTTCTAAGTAAAAATGAATAACTTAAGTTTGACCTATGTTTGACTATTTGACCAACTTGTGTAATTTTATGCGGTTGTTGACTTGTGTTAACCATGTTGACTGTGTTTGACTTGCGTTTGACTTACATTTGACTTACTTTGACTTTTGTTGACTTTTGCTAAATTTTGCTAAATTTATGAGTCGAACTTGAGCAATAGGACTATATTTACCCTATGGACCGACCTAGCTTATTAGACACTTATTGACCAACATATGTTCTCTAGGTTGAGGTCTACGGTTACTTGCATTCCGATATTCGGTCACATCTCTGTGATTTATTTCTGAAGTTGTTAGGTGAGTTTCATATGCTCCCTTTTTAATTGCTTTTGCGATCTATATTTTTGGACTGAGAATAAATGCATTTTATTTTAAAAGCAATGGATACAAGTACATACTAAATTCTACACTGAGTTTGAACCGAAAATCCCTTAGCTTTGGTAACTAGTAACTGCCGGTTATAAGAACTGGTGGGCGCGAATAGTTGTATATGGATCCATAGGGCTTGACATCCCCGTCTGTTCCAGGTATAGAAACCCTAGCCTGAACTATAAAACAGACGTATGCTATTTGAGGTTAGTACACGATGGTTTGCGTGTATTGTACATGTTGGTTGCATGTATGTTAAAACAGGGGTACTTATTATATAGACGTTAAAGTTTAGTTACCAGGGTGCTTAATCTTGTAGAATATTTTGATAAACGTTTCTGGATGAAATAACTGAAATCTTGTGATCCACCTTTATATACAGATTATGCGCAATATTAAAACTATGAACTCACCAACCTTTGTGTTGACACTTTTAGCATGTTTATTCTCAGGTCCCTAGAAGTCTTCCGCTGTTTGCTTATAAGTTATACAAGCTATGTGCATGGAGTCATACATGCTTTATTAGAGAAAACTTTGCATTCACAAAATTATCACCATGTATCTTATTTTGACTGCATTGTCAACGGATGTATTATTGTAAACTATTATTTACGGTGATTGTCTATATGTAGAAATCCTCAGATGCAGAAAGCCTTGGATTTAGATATTCATTTATGGTGTGTCTTTTCAAAAGAATGCAATGTTTACAAAACGTTTCATATAGAGGTCAATACCTCGCAATGAAACCGGTGAATAACGTACTGCGTCAATAGCGATTTTGGTGGGTCGTTACAACTGTGATGACCCGAAAATTTTTGACTTATTTAAACCAATTCTCTATACGATTTATTATTTTAACACGCTAAACAAAGTCTGTTAGATTGAGTCTCAAAATTTTAGAACTGTTTCATATATACAATTACCTTTGATTACTCTCGACGATTCATGAACAATTATATGTATGTATATATATATGTACAAGTAAAAACGACTTTCCTACAGTAAAACCCTATTTGCAACAGTAAAAATTACTTTGCTACAGTAAAACACAATTTGCTACAGTACAACACTATTTGCTACAGTGAAACCGTATTTTGCTACAGTGCTACAGTGAAAAGCTACAGTGAAAACGAGTTTGCTACAGTGATTTGCTACAGTGAAACACTATTTGCTACAGTAAAACACTATTTGCTACAGTGCCACTATTTGATGTCGACGAACTAGCAAACAAAAACAGAAAAGGCGGCCATGCGATCGCATGGCAAAAACACTGAAAACTCATGCGATCGCATGAGCTACAGTAAATCGAAAAGTACTATAAAGGGTCAGTTTTGCTCGACGAAATTTTTATAATTATTTCTGTAATTTAAATTTTAATTTATAATTATAATTATAATTTAAGTTTAATAATAATAAAGTATATTCGAGGGTGTTTTAATTCGGGTTTTAAACCGCTTTAAGCTAAGGAAATATTGGGTATTGTTCGGGGTATTGTTCTTGAATCCAAGGCCAACCATACAGTCGTCTACCATCATTACGTCTACGCAATTTGCCAACAATATTGAGTCTCAATATTGAACTGTGAGTTATAGATCCCTTTTTAAATACTTTAAATATTTTTGGGCTGAGAATACATGCAATTTATTTTAAACGCGATAAGACACAAGTACATACTAAATTCTACACTGAGTTAAACCGGAAATCCCTTAGCTTTGGTAACTAGTAGCTGCCAGTACATAGGATATGGACTGGTGGGCGCGAATAATTGTATATGGATCCATAGGGCTTGACATCCCCGTCCGAGCTAGAGCGCTAGCCTTTTAACGGACGTATGTTATTTGAGTTTAAGACACGTTGGTTTGCGTGTATTAAAACGAATGGGGTAATTATCACTATAGCGTTAAGTTTAGTTACCAGGTTGCTCTGTTACGTAGAATCTATTGATAAACTTTTGATGAAATCTTGTGGTCTATCTTTATACATGTTTATGACTCGAGCAATTAAACCTATAACTCACCAATATTTGTGTTGACTTTTTAGCATGTTTTATTCTCAGGTCCTTAGAATGCTTCCGCTGTGATGTGCTTGTTTCCTGCATGGAGTCTCTCATGCTTTGTACAAAGTTTATTGCATTCAAAATAAAACTGCGTTGTGTAATAAATAATCGGACTGTGATGTCAACCTATAAATTAAAGACTTATGTATTTCGGGGTTTTGCTTATACCTAAGCACTCGCCCACATGTTTATAACTTTCTATGTTTAGAAAGTCACTTATTTTAATGAATGCAATATTTTATCAAAACGTATCATATAGAGGTCAAAACCTCACTGTGGAATCAATGATTAACGTGCCGCGTCAATAGCGATTTTGATGGGTCGTTACAGTTGGTATCCGAGCTTGAGGTCATAGGGAACCAGAAATTACATTAGTGTGTTTAACTGGTAATTGTTATGATGCATTAGTGAGTCTGGACTATGACCATATCTGTTTTTACTGATTTTTGCTTATTATTTGGTCAAAAACATTATATGTGATATATTTATATGCTAACGTAATTGTTGTTTCAATTATGTGATAGATGACTTCCTCTAATCCTATCATTTTGTACGACTCGGAATCGGACACTGAATCTATTCTATCCACAACTGAAAAGGGCGTTCCAATACCTATTAAAGAAGAAATTGTGTTAGCCGGGGAATCTCAACTCCCGGTAAACCCAGAGGAGGTTCCAGCTCCCCCCAGCTTTAGTTTTCCGGAGCCACAGTATCGTTGGCATGGACCCATGATCCCTGCAGTAAACGAGGATAGTCCATTTCTAAACAAATATGGACATTGGTCCAGATATACCGCCGACGGGCGGGTTGTGCCGATTACGCCTGGCAGATTTCGGTTCATGACCACCGGTACATATTCTTGCAGTTCGTCATCATATTCTCCTACACATGACTCAGACAGTTCGTCATCAGACGAGATCAGTAAGGAGGAGGATTTCACTAATGAAATAAAAGAGATCACTAAGGAGAAATTCCAACTTGCTATAGATAATAAAAACAACCACAATAATAAAATGTCCTTAATTATTAAAAAAGAACAGGACCATTCGATCCGTAACCACCCTTATTGTATTAAACCCACTGAGGCAACGGGTACCTCAAAACCCCAACTAAAAATAAAATACACTGCCAGAATGTCTGTCGGACCATGTGCACACAAACAATTGGCAGAGAGAACCAAATGGGAAGAAGTTTCTGATAGTTCTGAATAAACGACCTCGCAACCATAAATCTTCCATGCGCTATTTTATTGCTTATGTGTGCTACTCTATCTTGTTATGTAAAATAAGCATATGTAAAATATCTGTATTGTATGGTATTGTATTATTTTGGTTTATTAATAATAAATGCATGGAATGATTATTTGTATTATTACTACTTCTTATTATTATTATTACGTTATAATGTAGTAACTCGCTATAATTTTTCATAGTGGAATATTATTAGGATTTTAGTAGTTAATTCCTTGTACTAACTATTATGTATGAACTTAACGGGTAGGTAATACCCTAGAAATAATTATAAAATGCTAATAAGAAGAAAAGGCTTTTATAATAATTGGTTCATATTATTAATATGCTACGATTAACTATTGACAACTCATTTTACCTATAATATTCTATATGATTAAATTATATCTGTTGTGTTTATTGAAGAAACATGTCTCAAATGTCGGATGCTGAGTTTGAGCAACTAGTCGAGAAACGTGTGAATGAAAGAATTGCTGCAACCGAAGCAGCAAAAGCAACAGCCGAAGCAGCAGCCAAAGCAGCAGCCGTAAACACAAACTCACGAAACAGATGCTCATACAAAACTTTTCAAGGATGCAAACCACAGACGTTTAGTGGAACCGAGGGACCAGTCGGTCTAACCCGATGGTTTGAAAAGATGGAGTCCGTTTTCAAAATCAGTAATTGTGCGAACGGAGACAAGTCAAAGTATGCTTCGTGCATGTTGCAAGATGGTGCACTTACTTGGTGGAACAATTATGCTAAACCAGAAGGAATAGATACGGCATATGATATCTCTTGAGAAGAACTGAAAAAGATGCTAATCGAGGAGTACTGTCCTCGAAACGAGATCAGAAAAATGGAATCTGAGTTACGTAATCTGAAGGTTATCGGCGCGAATCTCAATAACTATGAAAAGCGTTTCATGGAACTAGCCTTGTTGTGTCCCGAATTGGTGCCAAACGAGAAACGAAAGATAGAAATGTATATTGACGGTTTATCCATCAATATCAAAGGAAATGTTACATCGTCCAAACCGAATACGATGCAGGAAGCCATGACAATGGCACACCAACTCATGGACCAGATCACAGAGAGTTCGATTAAGGCACCAATTACCGAAGTCAAGACAACTGAAGGAAAGAGGAAATGGGAAGACTATAAGGGCAAAAGTACTCACCTGAAGAAACAAGAAACTTTTAAAGGTAAACAAGATGGGGCAACTGCAAGTCCAAACTATAAGGGACCCCATCCGTTCTGCAAAATATGTTACACACATCATGCGGGTTATTGTCAAGTGGTCTGTGATAAGTGCAACAAGAAAGGACATGTGGCGAAAGATTGTTATGCCACCGTTTCTGAAGTAAAGACAAAACTGACCGATGTCAAGAAATGTTTTGGATGCGGGAAGTCTGGTCACTTTATAAATCAATGCCCTGATAAGGAGAAGAACAAAGAACCCGCACGTGGGAGGGCATTTAATGTTAGTGCCAGTAAAGCACGTGAGGATCCTAATCTTGTCACGGGTAAGTTTACCGTTAATAATCAACTAGCTTCTATTATGTTTGATACGGGTGCTGATAGAAGTTATATGTGTAAAGACTTTAGTTTTAAACTAAAATGTGCATCATTACCTCTAGACGATAAATATACTATTGAATTAGCTAATGGTAAACTGATAAAAGCCGATAAAATTTACCATGGTTGCGAAATGAATCTCGCTGGTGAAACCTTCAAAATCGATTTGATACCCGTAGAATTAGGAAGTTTTGACGTAATCGTTGGCATGGACTGGATGTCCAAAACAAGAGCAGAAGTTGTTTGCGCTGAGAAAGCAATTCGCATCCCTCGTAAGGATGAAACGTCATTAATGATTTATGGGGAGAAGAGCAACTCAAAGCTGAACTTTATCAGCTGTATGAAGGCCCAGAAACTTATAAGAAAAGGTTGTTATGCTATTCTGGCACATGTAAAGAAGATCGATACTGAAGAAAGAAGCATTAATGACATGCCGGTTGTAAGAGAATATCCCGGAGTATTTCCAGAAGAATTACCGGGGCTACCTCCACACAGATGTGTAGAATTCCAGATTGATCTCATACCAGGAGCTGCACCTGTAGCCCGATCTCCATATAGACTTGCACCTTCAGAAATGCAAGAATTACAAGACCAGTTGCAAGAATTATCGGACCGTGGATTTATTCGTCCTAGTTTTTCACCTTGGGGTGCTCCTATTCTGTTCGTCAAGAAGAAGGATGGATCTATGAGAATGTACATAGATTACCGAGAATTAAACAAATTAACGATCAAGAATCGGTACCCATTACCGAGGATTGATGATTTGTTTGATCAATTGCAAGGATCAAGTGTTTATTCTAAGATTGATCTACGCTCCGGATATCATCAACTGAGAGTGAAGGAAGAAGATGTTCCTAAAACCGCGTTCAGAACCCGTTACGGTCACTATGAGTTTCTAGTCATGCCTTTTGGATTAACTAATGCTCCAGCAATATTCATGGATCTAATGAATCGCATATGTAGACCGTATTTAGACAAATTTGTCATTGTTTTTATCGACGACATATTGATTTACTCGAAGAACAAGGAAGAACATGAGCAACACTTAAGACTGGTACTGGAGATACTCAAGAAAGAAGAATTGTACGCAAAATTTTCGAAATGTGATTTCTGGTTACAAGAAGTACAATTTTTGGGCCATGTTGTCAGTAAACATGGAATTAAAGTTGACCCCGCCAAGATCGAAGCCATTAGTAAATGGGAAACACCGAAGACTCCAACACAAATCCGCCAATTCTTAGGTCTTACTGGTTACTACCGAAGATTCATTCAAGATTTCTCTAGAATCGCCAAACCCTTAACTGCATTGACTCAAAAGGGAAAGAAGTATGATTGGTCCACAGAACAGGAATCCTCATTCCAGTTATTAAAGAAGACGTTAACGTCTGCACCCATTTTGTCATTACCGGAAGGAAATGATGATTTCACGATCTATTGTGATGCTTCACGCCAAGGTTTAGGATGTGTATTAATGCAACGCACAAAAGTCATCGCATACGCCTCACGACAACTAAAAATTCATGAAAAGAACTATACGACGCACGATTTGGAACTTGGAGCAGTAGTTTTTGCACTCAAAATATGGAGACACTATCTATATGGCACCAAGTGTACAGTGTACACCGACCATAAGAGTCTTCAGCATATTTTTGATCAAAAACAACTCAATATGAGGCAACGTCGCTGGGTAGAGTTGTTAAACGATTACGATTGTGAAATCCGTTACCACCCCGGAAAGGCTAATGTTGTAGCTGATGCCCTAAGTCGAAAAGAAAGAGTAAAACCTCTTAGGGTCCGAGCTTTGAATATTACAATTCGTACTGATCTCACAAAGCAAATTCAAGCAGCACAGTTAGAGGCTTTAAAAGAAGAAAATGAAAAAGGCGAAATGAGCAGAGGGTTAGAAAAACAGCTTGAAGTAAAAGCCGATGGAACCCTGTATTTTGCTGATAGGATATGGGTACCAAAACATGGTAATCTAAGGCAACTAGTACTAGATGAAGCACACAAAACGAGGTACTCAATTCACCCAGGAAACGGGAAAATGTACCACGATCTCAAGAAGTTTTATTGGTGGCCTAATATGAAGACAGAAATTGCTACTTATGTAAGCAAATGTTTGACGTGTGCAAAGGTCAAAGCTGAGCACCAAAAGCCGTCAGGATTACTGCAACAACCAGAAATTCCGCAGTGGAAATGGGAAAGAATAACTATGGATTTCATTACGAAATTGCCAAGGACTGCAAGTAGTCATGATACTATTTGGGTGATAGTTGATCGTCTAACTAAATCAGCTCACTTTCTACCAATAAAGGAGACAGACAGTATGGAGAAATTAGCACGCCTATATTTGAAGGAAGTAGTTTCCAGGCATGGTGTACCCATCTCTATCGTATCTGATCGCGACACCCAATTCACATCACGTTTCTGGAAGTCATTACAAAAAGCATTGGGAACTCGATTAGATATGAGCACCGCTTATCACCCACAGACAGATGGTCAAAGTGAAAGAACAATACAAACATTGGAAGACATGTTACGGGCATGCGTGATTGACTTTGGAACCAGTTGGGATCGACAATTACCGTTGGCAGAATTTTCATACAATAACAGCTATCATACGAGCATCAACGCAGCGCCATTTGAAGCACTTTACGGTAGAAAGTGCAGATCTCCTATATGTTGGAGTGAAGTAGGAGAAAGACAACTTACTGGACCAGAAATTATTCACGAAACCACCGAAAAGATCATTCAAATACAACAGCGATTGAAAACGGCCATGAGTCGCCAAAAGAGTTATGCTGATGTAAGAAGAAAACCGCTAGAATTTCAAGTGGGCGACAAAGTCATGTTGAAAGTGTCACCCTGGAAAGGCGTTGTACGATTCGGTAAACGAGGAAAGCTAAGTCCTAGGTACGTAGGACCCTTTGAAATCACCGAAAGAATTGGAACAGTTGCTTATCGATTAAAGCTACCGCAAGAACTTAGTAGTGTTCACAACACATTTCACGTGTCAAATTTGAAGAAATGTTTAGCTGAAGAGGATGTCGTAATTCCTCTTGACGAAATACGAATCAATGATAAACTCCATTTTATCGAAGAACCTGTTGAAACATTGGACCGTGAGGTCAAACAATTAAAACAAAGCAAAATACCGATAGTTAGGGTTCGTTCGAACGCAAGACGAGGACCCGAGTTTACTTGGGAACGTGAAGATCAGATGAAGCAAAAGTATCCACATTTGTTCACTGATATCGCTCATGAAACAAGTACTACTCAAAATTTCGGGACGAAATTTTCTTTAAGGGGGAGGTACTGTGATGACCCGAAAATTTTTGACTTATTTAAACCAATTCTCTATACGATTTATTATTTTAACACGCTAAACAAAGTCTGTTAGATTGAGTCTCAAAATTTTAGAACTGTTTCATATATACAATTACCTTTGATTACTCTCGACGATTCATGAACAATTATATGTATGTATATATATATGTACAAGTAAAAACGACTTTCCTACAGTAAAACCCTATTTGCTACAGTAAAAATTACTTTGCTACAGTAAAACACAATTTGCTACAGTACAACACTATTTGCTACAGTGAAACCGTATTTTGCTACAGTACTACAGTGAAAAGCTACAGTGAAAACGAGTTTGCTACATTGATTTGCTACAGTGAAACACTATTTGCTACAGTAAAACACTATTTGCTACAGTGCCACTATTTGATGTCGATGAACTAGCAAACAAAAACAGAAAAGGCGGCCATGCGATCGCATGGCAAAAACACTGAAAACTCATGCGATCGCATGAGCTACAGTAAATCGAAAAGTACTATAAAAGGTCAGTTTTGCTTGACGAAATTTTTATAATTATTTCTGTAATTTAAATTTTAATTTATAATTATAATTATAATTTAAGTTTAATAATAATAAAGTATATTCGAGGGTGTTTTAATTCGGGTTTCAAACCGCTTTAAGCTAAGGAAATATTGGGTATTGTTCGGGGTATTGTTCTTGAATCCAAGGCCAACCATACAGTCGTCTGCCATCATTACGTCTACGCAATTTGCCAACAATATTGAGTCTCAATATTGAACTGTGAGTTATAGATCCCTTTTTAAATACTTTAAATATTTTTGGGCTGAGAATACATGCAATTTATTTTAAACGCGATAAGACACAAGTACATACTAAATTCTACACTGAGTTAAACCGGAAATCTCTTAGCTTTGGTAACTAGTAGCTGCCAGTACATAGGATATGGACTGGTGGGCGCGAATAATTGTATATGGATCCATAGGGCTTGACATCCCCGTCCGAGCTAGAGCGCTAGCCTTTTAACGGACGTATGTTATTTGAGTTTAAGACACGTTGGTTTGCGTGTATTAAAACGAATGGGGTAATTATCACTATAGCGTTAAGTTTAGTTACCAGGGTGCTCTGTTACGTAGAATCTATTGATAAACTTTTGATGAAATCTTGTGGTCTATCTTTATACATGTTTATGACTCGAGCAATTAAACCTATAACTCACCAACATTCGTGTTGACTTTTTAGCATGTTTTATTCTCAGGTCCTTAGAATGCTTCCGCTGTGATGTGCTTGTTTCCTGCATGGAGTCTCTCATGCTTTGTACAAAGTTTATTGCATTCAAAATAAAACTGCGTTGTGTAATAAATAATTGGACTGTGATGTCAACCTATAAATTAAAGACTTATGTATTTCGGGGTTTTGCTTATACCTAAGCACTCGCCCACATGTTTATAACCTTCTATGTTTAGAAAGTCACTTATTTTAATGAATGCAATATTTTATAAAAACGTATCATATAGAGGTCAAAACCTCACTGCGGAATCAATGATTAACGTGCCGCGTCAATAGCGATTTTGACGGGTCGTTACAGTTGGTATCCGAGCTTGAGGTCATAGGGAACCAGAAATTACATTAGTGTGTTTAACTGGTAATTGTTATGATGCATTAGTGAGTCTGGACTATGACCATATCTGTTTTTACTGATTTTTGCTTATTATTTGGTCAAAAACATTATATGTGATATATTTATATGCTAACGTAATTGTTGTTTCAATTATGTGATAGATGACTTCCTCTAATCCTATCATTTTGTACGACTCGGAATCGGACACTGAATCTATTCTATCCACAACTGAAAAGGGCGTTCCAATACCTATTAAAGAAGAAATTGTGTTAGCCGGGGAATCTCAACTCCGGTAAACCCAGAGGAGGTTCCAGCTCCCCCCAGCTTTAGTTTTCCGGAGCCACAGTATCGTTGGCATGGACCCATGATCCCTGGAGTAAACGAGGATCGTCCATTTCTAAACAAATATGGACATTGGTCCAGATATACCGCCGACGGGCGGGTTGTGCCGATTACGCCTGGCAGATTTCGGTTCATGACCACCGGTACATATTCTTGCAGTTCGTCATCATATTCTCCTACACATGACTCAGACAGTTCGTCATCAGACGAGATCAGTAAGGAGGAGGATTTCGCTAATGAAATAAAAGAGATCACTAAGGAGAAATTCCAACTTGCTATAGATAATAAAAACAACCACAATAATAAAATGTCCTTAATTATTAAAAAAGAACAGGACCATTCGATCCGTAACCACCCTTATTGTATTAAACCCACTGAGGCAACGGGTACCTCAAAACCCCAACTAAAAATAAAATACACTGCCAGAATGTCTGTCGGACCATGTGCACACAAATAATTGGCAGAGAGAACCAAATGGGAAGAAGTTTCTGATAGTTCTGAATAAACGACCTCGCAACCATAAATCTTCCATGCGCTATTTTATTGCTTATGTGTGCTACTCTATCTTGTTATGTAAAATAAGCATATGTAAAATATCTGTATTGTATGGTATTGTATTATTTTGGTTTATTAATAATAAATGCATGGAATGATTATTTGTATTATTACTACTTCTTATTATTATTATTACATTATAATGTAGTAACTCGCTATAATTTTTCATAGTGGAATATTATTAGGATTTTAGTAGTTAATTCCTTGTACTAACTATTATGTATGAACTTAACGGGTAGGTAATACCCTAGAAATAATTATAAAATGCTAATAAGAAGAAAAGGCTTTTATAATAATTGGTTCATATTATTAATATGCTACGATTAACTATTGACAACTCATTTTACCTATAATATTCTATATGATTAAATTATATCTGTTGTGTTTATTGAAGAAACATGTCTCAAATGTCGGATGCTGAGTTTGAGCAACTAGTCGAGAAACGTGTGAATGAAAGAATTGCTGCAACCGAAGCAGCAAAAGCAACAGCCGAAGCAGCAGCCAAAGCAGCAGACGTAAACACAAACTCACGAAACGGATGCTCATACAAAACTTGTCAAGGATGCAAACCCCAGACGTTTAGTGGAACCGAGGGACCAGTCGGTCTAACCCGATGGTTTGAAAAGATGGAGTCCGTTTTCAAAATCAGTAATTGTGCGAACGGAGACAATTCAAAGTATGCTTCGTGCACGTTGCAAGATGGTGCACTTACTTGTTGGAACAATTATGCTAAAGCAGAAGGAATAGATACGGCATATGATATCTCTTGGGAAGAACTGAAAAAGATGCTAATCGAGGAGTACTGTCCTCGAAACGAGATCAGAAAAATGGAATCTGAGTTACGTAATCTGAAGGTTATCGGCGCGAATCTCAATAACTATGAAAAGCGTTTCATGGAACTAGCCTTGTTGTGTCCCGAATTGGTGCCAAACGAGAAACGAAAGATAGAAATGTATATTGACGGTTTATCGATCAATATCAAAGGAAATGTTACATCGTCCAAACCGAATACGATGCAGGAAGCCATGACAATGGCACACCAACTCATGGACCAGATCACAGAGAGTTCGATTAAGGCACCAATTACCAAAGTCAAGACAACTGAAGGAAAGAGGAAATGGGAAGACTATAAGGATAAAAGTACTCACCTGAAGAAACAAGAAACTTTTAAAGGTAAACAAGATGGGTCAACTGCAAGTCCAAACTATAAGGGACCCCATCCGTTTTGCAAAAGATGTTACACACATCATGCGGGTTATTGTCAAGTGGTCTGCGATAAGTGCAACAAGAAAGGACATGTGGCGAACCTCACAAATTTTGTCACAGTTCCAGCAAATCAACTTCGACTTTTCATTCGATACAATCTTACTATAACCTTGATATATATGCGTACTCTTTATTGTTACTGGGGAACCTTTTATATTCCACGATATTACCATCAGCGTTTAACCATCTAAAAACACAAATCTCCTGAAACCACCTCGGTTTGATAACCGATGACCCATATCCGTTAACTTTGAAAATCCTGACGAAGCAGCATGTTGTAGATGGTCTTAATGGCCAAAAGTTGATGATAAAGAAGGAAGTGTTAGGAACGTTCGATAGAAAATTTGGTACTAAAAATCGGATTAAGCACACCATGAAGGAAACCAAGGACAAATACAAAGACTAAACCCTATATTCAAAGAATCCAAATAATTCAATGCCTGCTGAAATCTTTAGAGAATATCTTGCTCCGAAGTCATGTTAAAATCTTGCGGAAAATTTTTCTTCATCAACCTTCGAATTTAGGAATTCCAAAATATCGTCATAAATATCTTCAATATTTCTGAAGATATCTTCATAAATATCTTCGTCCGAAATTATCCATCTTCTCGTGCTATCTATGTTACCTCATAAAAGAAACTGTTTTAGTTTCTATCCTTCTATAAAATTTGAGTTTAAATTATGGATGATTCTTGTAGAAGTGTAGGGAATTAAAGCATGAGTTAGTATAATATAATGACGTCGGGCCAACGTGGTTATATTACAGTAAGTCATGCTAAATTTCTAATGAAACGTGATGATGGTTCACAGATCTTACCCACATCATGTGCCATGTTACACGACTCTTTCATTCTACTTAATTTCTAAGCATATCACGGAAATATTTTCTTGATATTTCCGTTCTTTCGTAATTCCAACATTTTGCTAATAAATCGTGCTATTTCATTTTCTTCCTGATTAGAAGATTTCCTTAATTTCCTTGAATTTCGGAAATCAACCGTGACTACGTCAAAAGTTAAATCTCTATCTCAATCTTTTGTGATAGCTTCACTTGTACGCTTCACATAATCGAATCGTTTTATCTATATTAATCAATAAGGATAAAACTCTATTTATCAACTCATATTCGTCATGAAAACATTTTTATTGTTAGCCATGACGACCTCACTCAAATTTCGGGGACGAAATTTCTTTAACGGGTGGGTACTGCAACGACCCGGAAAATTTCGACTAATTTTAAACCAAACTCTCGATATGAGATAGTATTTTATGCAAAGTCTGTTAGGTTGAGTCTCAAAATTTTTGAACTGTTTAGATGGATTCAATTGACCTTTGTCTAATCCCGACGATTCACGAACAATTGTTGCAAATAAACATGTATATATATATATATATGTAAGTATATGTAATAAATTTAAATTCTAGAATATAATTTAAACATGGGGATTAAATATATCATATAAGATACAAAAATAAATGTGTGTAATTTAAAATGAAGTTATATATATATATATATATATATATATATATATATATATATATATATATATATATATATATATATATATATATATATATATATATATATATATATATATATATATGTTTTTTTAAATAAACGGTGATCCGAAAATTACAGGCTTATTAAAAATATATTTAGGAGCTAATTGTTAATTTTTTACATTTAGCATATTTTACTAGGGGTTGGGATTGAATAATTAATGTAATTTTTATCTAATAGTTAATGACCAAATTTTATACCATAATGACCTAGATAAATAAAGATACTTAATTTAAAATTTTGGAATTTTTCCGAAGACTTTTATCCGTCACTAATTAACAACGGGGACTCAACTGCCGGTAGTATACAAACAAGTAAACATCACGAGATGTAATTTAGATTACTATTAATCACTGTGCGCTTTACGACTTAAATTTCATTTTACATTCACATGATTGTGAATTACTATTATATTATTAATTATTAATATTAATATTATTATATTACGAATTTATGTTTAGCGAGAGTTTAATTGATTGATAAAGTTACTGTGTTATGTGTTGTTCCCACCATCAAACTTATTTATATACATATATGCATTATACATCCGTCCCACATTCTTTCTTCCTCCTTTTCTCTTGAAGCTAATCAACCCATTTCTTTCTTTAACTCTCTCATGTTTTCCTTTTACATCAACTGCTAAATATTCACAACATACAAACTCTCCCTTGATAGTCATAACCCACGACCCAAAGATCAAGAACCATCGATAACCATCAGCTACAACCCATAACCACTTGATCACTCCACAATACCACTATAATCATAACGTGTTCAAACCAAATCCTCACCCATTTACTAGTACGATTCTCGTTAGTAATCAAGAACCCAAGAACCCAAGCACTTAACCCATCGTGAAACCATCACCATTCTTAGCGAAACCAATTACCACCCGTGATCAACAATAGACCACCATCTTCTGTTTCTCTATACCTATCTGACTATATATAATCATATATATTCATACATGTCAATAAAAACACATATAATCACAACCACCTTCTACTTCTACGTTTCTGCATTTTGATTTAAAAGACCCAAAACGCCACCTTGAGCTTTCATCAAATACCATCGCTGCAATAAAATTTTCGTTGTTGCTACTGCAAATTAGGTTGTTACTCCTTCCACCATTCGCCACCCTACGGCCACCTTATCCGTCACCATAATTCACTCCATAACAGCCGGTAACCAACCTCTCTTTCCCTATAACTATCTCTCTTCTATATTATTTTTATTTTGTTTCTTCACTGTTCTACAGCCATTTAAAACAGCCCTTTCATGGCAGCTATAGCTGCGTATACTTTCTGTGTCTACTTCTGTTTCGATACAAGTACATAATTACCCACGAGCAACCACTATCGATCCACCACAACTCAACCATCACCAAAACCCTAATGACGTCTCAATTACTGTTTTGGATTAAACCAAACACCTTCAATAAAACCATCAACTGCTCGATATGCTGCTATACTCCTATTGATGCTTATATTTCTTTGTTTTCTTTCTCTTTCTATTTCATTATATAACCGTACATATGTTCACATATATGGGGGAAATTTATGATTTCAAGTGAGTACTTGGTAGGACCACTACAAATTACATAAGTGACAACACTAGTGGGTGGCTTTATTGAGTTAGTGGAAAATTTCGGTGCATAGAGTTATGTAAACAAATGAATTTCGATGATATGAATATGGAATATTGTATGTTCATAAGGATGAGCTGTAAAGAAGATGACCACTTGTTGTTTAGTTGCCTTTTCCCATTAAAAATAAAAATAAATAATAAATAAATAATAATAACACAAGTCATCCAGGATAAACTAATTTAGGACTCTACAAATGGACTTGTGGACCGATTTCATGGGTTGGACTCGTCAAATTGCTAGTGGGCCGGATATGGTTTGAATAGTTGGGCCGAGATATATAGGTTATATGATATAATTCGGGCTATAAATCAGAAAGATGTAAACAGTTCAATGGTTAAGGGTGTTGACGGGTGAGCGGGAGGTCGCGGGTTCAAGCCCTGTCTAGGGTATTCATTTTTGGAAATACTTTTAAAGGTAGTTTTATTAGTTTTGTTATTATTATTATTATTATTATTATTATTATTATTATTATTATTATTATTATTATTAATATTATTAGTATTACTATTATTAAAAGAACCATTATTTTTGAAATTATTATTTTTATAATACATTTTTATTTTCATTAAAATTTTTAGTATTATCAAGGGTATCATTATTAATAAAATTTTCATTAGTTAAAATATTTTTATTTAAAATTTCATTATCATTAGTATTATTATTATATTATAAAAAAAATATATATATATATATTTTGTATATAAAAATATACTTATACTATGATTATATTAATTATATATTGAAAAATATTAACATTTTTATTACATATATATACAAAATACATACATATATATAACATAAGATATAAAATATAAATAATATATATATATATATATATATATATATATATATATATATATATATATATATATATATATATATATATATTGGAATTTAGTACAAATTATATATATAAACTACAACACTAAATATATATATAATTACTATATAATTAGTAGATGGAATTATTTGAAATTCATCATATGTGTTAATATATATATATATATAAATGATATAGGTTCGTCAGTCCGAAGTCAACCCAACATTTGTTAAATGACGTCATATGTATTTTTACTACAAAATACAGTATGGTGAGTTTCATTTGCTCTCTTTTATATATATTTTTGGGACTGGGAATACATGCGCTGTTTTTATAAATGTTTTACGAAATAGGCACAAGTACTAAAACTAATTCTACGTGGGTTTAAACCAGAAATATACCCTTAGCTTGGTAACATTAAACTACTTGTCTATGTACGGTAGGCGCGAATCCTAAAGATAGATCTATTGGGCCTGACAAACCCCATCCTGACTATGGGATGCTTTAGTACTTCGAGGTTATTTTAAACACACCTGATCTGGTGTACTTCAGAGGGTAAAACATGAACGTTAAGGCTTGTTACCGGGTGACTACAACTTATAGAATACTTTTATACACTTGCGAGTGTACATATATTTATAAACGGAAATCTTGTGGTCTATTAATATATTAAAATGATTGTTATGATAAACCTATGAACTCACCAACCTTTTGGTTGACACTTTTAAGCATGTTTATTCTTACATACAAATTAAGTCTTCCGCTGTGCATTTGCTCATTTTAAAGACATTACTTGGAGTCGATCATCGCAATGGGACCAGATGTTGATGATTTCGTCCAGGGGGATAAGGACGGGTCGTTACATGTGGTATCAGAGCGGTGGTCTTAGCGAACCAGGTCTTGCATTAGTGTGTCTAACTAATAGTTGTTTAGATGCATTAGTGAGTCTGGACTTCGACCGTGTCTGCATGTCAAAAGTTTTGCTTATCGTTTCATGTCGAAAATTACCTGCTTATCATCCTTAGAAAATTACCTGCTCATTATTCTTAGTGTAGACACATCTTACTGCATTGACTGCATGATTAGTGTATAGACAAAACTCATATCTTAGCGTATCTGTTACTGTAAAACTTTGCCTGACATATTCTATAAATCTCTCCGTAATCTACGAAATCCTTTGTTCTATATATATAGATATTCTATGTAATTAGAATACCATCCAATAGCCGGAACTCATTTTATATCAAAAATCCTTTATTCAATCGTACGAAATGGAACTCGTCACTAGATCAAGTTCTTCGGAACCCGACAACTATTCCGATATGGAGTTTCACCTAAGCTCCGAAAGCAGTGTCACCAGAATGAATCAACCAATTCATCTGATGGGTTCGTAGCCTACTTAATCATTGGAGACAAAAAGAAGGTGATCCTTTCCATCAACCAAATTCACCTCTTGGCGGTGAACCTGAAGCACTTACCGGCGAACCTGTTCGAGATACTATTTTCTCACTCATTTCCCGAATATCTCGCCATGATTATATTCTATCTAAAATTCTAAACCTTATTCATCCGTTCGTTCCGACCGACAATCATCTTGGAGTAATGGAAGAAGTCAACAAGCTTCGCACTCGATTAATAAATTTGGAGAATATGGTGCAAGATTTACCAGCTTCAACCACATCACCGGTACTAACAGTACCATCAGCAACAGCACCAGTATCATCAACAAACCATGCCTCAACATCTCATTCTGTACCTCGAGCATAATCTTCGTTTTACACCTTGTTCTACATCGATTAATTTTCGTTCTACGAATCGTTCTATATCATTTATCTTCACAGAACATGGCGATTATGTAATCTCTAAAGTCTTAGAGATTAGCTATTCTAGTTCTAACCGAAAACTAAATGAAATTAATATCACATTAACTCATTAAGTCCATGATTATATCTGAAGAAAATATATATGTATATATTTTCATAAAGATTGTAATTAAAATTTCTCTTGTACAAACTGTTAATGGTGAAAATATTTTAACGGGTAGGTAATACCCTAGAAATATTTAGATTTCACATTAATAAGTTACACTGTACATTTTTCGAAGCTGATTCAAAAGTCGTTTACCATCCTACTTACATCCACCGATATACAAATCCGTTCACCACAGAATAACCATTTTCATCCAATTTCATATTTGAATTTTGATTTATCAGAATCCAACAAGTGGCATAATGAAGAAAACATTTGACAAAATAAAATTTGTTAGAAACAAACAAATTAACTATGAGAAATTTTGTTAAGAATCCATGCTAACTGTTCCTAGCTAATTGTTCCTAGCTAACTGACTACATTTTATTTATCGCAATTTAATTATCGCAATTTACATTCTCGCAATTTTATGTATCGTCATTTAATTTCTGTTATTTATTTTTACGCACTTTAAATATCAGGACACGTATACAAGGTTTTGACATATCATATCGACGCATCTATATATATTATTTGGAATAACCATAGACACTCTATATGCAGTAATGCTGGAGTTAGCTATACAGGGTTGAGGCTGATTCTACAATAATATATATAGTTTGAGTTATGATCAAGTCTGAGACATGTACACGGGTCACGATACGTATTAATTAATTCAAATATTATATATTAAACTATATATGAATTATTAGACTGTCAACTGTGGACTATCGACTGTGGACTAATAATATTGGACAATTAAAATGAATTAAAATATTGATTATAACATATGAAACTAAATAATTCTTCAAGTTTTCCACTTGATTTCATCTTAAACCTCATTTGAATCTTGATGATTCCAATCCATGTTCAAACCTTTCATGATTCTTGAAAACACCTCGATTGAGAGAATGAACCAGCCGCACTTCATCTACGGAAGAAGAGATTGATGCATATAGTTATGCACCTGAAAAACTCTTGGAACCTGAGTAAAGGTTTAACATGTATATGCGCTAGCTGCTTTGGCGATGTTACTACCATAAATCACTTTGCAATTCCTTTCCAGATTAGCCAAATTTTGTCACAGTTCCAGCAAATCAACTTCGAATTTTCATTCGATACAATCTTACTATAACCTTGATATATATGCGTACTCTTTATTGTTACTGGGGAACCTTTTATATTCCACGATATTACCATCAGCGTTTAACCATCTAAAAACACAAATCTCCTAAAACCACCTCGGTTTGATAACCGATGACCCAGATCCGTTAACTTTGAAAATGTTGACGAAGCAGCATGTTGTAGATGGTCTTAATGGCCAAAAGTTGATGATAAAGAAGGAAGTGTTAGGAACGTTCGATAGAAAATTTGGTACTAAAAATCGGATTAAGCACACCATGAAGGAAACCAAGGACAAATACAAAGACTAAACCCTATATTCAAAGAATCCAAATAATTCAATGCCTGCTGAAATCTTTAGAGAATATCTTGCTCCGAAGTCATGTTAAAATCTTGCGGAAAATTTTTCTTCATCAACCTTCGAATTTAGGAATTCCAAAATATCGTCATAAATATCTTCAATATTTCTGAAGATATCTTCATAAATATCTTCGTCCGAAATTATCCATCTTCTCATGCTATCTATGTTACCTCATAAAAGAAACTGTTTTAGTTTCTATCCTTCTATAAAATTTGAGTTTAAATTATGGATGATTCTTGTAGAAGTGTAGGGAATTAAAGCATGAGTTAGTATAATATAATGACGTCGGGCCAACGTGGTTATATTACAGTAAGTCATGCTAAATTTCTAATGAAACGTGATGATGGTTCACAGATCTTACCTTCATCATGTGCCATGTTACACGACTCTTTCATTCTATTTAATTTCTAAGCATATCACGGAAATATTTCCTTGATATTTCTGTTCTTCCGTAATTCCAACATTTTGCTAATAAATCGTGCTATTTCATTTTCTTCCTGATTAGAAGATTTCCTTAATTTCCTTGAATTTCGGAAATCAACCGTGACTACGTCAAAAGTTAAATCTCTATCTCAATCTTTTGTGATAGCTTCACTTGTACGCTTCACATGATCGAATCGTTTTATCTATATTAATCAATAAGGATAAAACTCTATTTATCAACTCATATTCGTCATGAAAACATTTTTATTGTTAGCCATGACGACCTCACTCAAATTTCGGGGACGAAATTTCTTTAACGGGTGGGTACTGTAACGACCCGGAAAATTTCGACTAATTTTAAACCAAACTCTCGATATGAGATAGTATTTTATGCAAAGTCTGTTAGGTTGAGTCTCAAAATTTTTGAACTGTTTAGATGGATTCAATTGAGCTTTGTCTAATCCCGACGATTCACGAACAATTGTTGCAAATAAACATGTATTTATATATATGTAAGTATATGTAATAAATTTAAATTCTAGAATATAATTTAAACATGGGGATTAAATATATCATATAAGATACAAAAATAAATGTGTGTAATTTAAAATGAAGTTATATATATATATATATATATATATATATATATATATATATATATATATATATATATATATATATATATATATATATATATATATATATATATATGTTTTTTTAAATAAACGGTGATTCGAAAATTACAGGCTTATTAAAAATATATTTAGGAGCTAATTGTTAATTTTTTACATTTAGCATATTTTACTAGGGGTTGGGATTAAATAATTAATGTTATGTTTATCTAATAGTTAATGACCAAATTTTATACCATAATGACCTAGATAAATAAAGATACTTAATTTAAAATTTTGGAATTTTTCCGAAGACTTTTATCCGTCACTAATTAACAACGGGGACTCAACTGCCGGTAGTATACAAACAAGTAAACATCACGAGATGTAATTTAGATTACTATTAATCACTGTGCGCTTTACGACTTAAATTTCATTTTACATTCACATGATTGTGAATTACTATTATATTATTAATTATTAATATTAATATTATTATATTACGAATTTATGTTGAGCGAGAGTTTAATTGATTGATAAAGTTACTGTGTTATGTGTTGTTCCCACCATCAAACTTATTTATATACATATATGCATTATACATCCGTCCCACATTCTTTCTTCCTCCTTTTCTCTTGAAGCTAATCAACCCATTTCTTTCTTTAACTCTCTCATGTTTTCCTTTTACATCAACTGCTAAATATTCACAACATACAAACTCTCCCTTGATAGTCATAACCCACGACCCAAAGATCAAGAACCATCGATAACCATCAGCTACAACCCATAACCACTTGATCACTCCACAATACCACTATAATCATAACGTGTTCAAACCAAATCCTCACCCATTTACTAGTACGATTCTCGTTAGTAATCAAGAACCCAAGAACTCAAGCACTTAACCCATCGTGAAACCATCACCATTCTTAGCGAAACCAATTACCACCCGTGATCAACAATAGACCACCATCTTCTGTTTCTCTATACCTATCTGACTATATATAATCATACATATTCATACATGTCAATAAAAACACATATAATCACAACCACCTTCTACTTCAACGTTTCTGCATTTTGATTTAAAAGACCCAAAACGCCACCTTGAGCTTTCATCAAATACCATCGCTGCAATAAAATTATCGTTGTTGCTACTGCAAATTAGGTTGTTACTCCTTCCACCATTCGCCACCCCACGGCCACCTTATCCGTCACCATAATTCACTCCATAACCGCCGGTAACCAACCTCTCTTTCCCTATAACTATCTCTCTTCTATATTATTTTTATTTTGTTTCTTCACTGTTATACAGCCATTTAAAACAGCCCATTCATGGCAGCTATAGCTGCGTATACTTTCTGTGTCTACTTCTGTTTCGATACAAGTACATAATTACCCACGAGCAACCACTATCGATCCACCACAACTCAACCATCACCAAAACCCTTATGATGTCTCAATTACTGTTTTAGATTAAACCAAACACCTTCAATAAAACCATCAACTGCTCGATATGCTGCTATACTCCTATTGATGCTTATATTTCTTTGTTTTCTTTCTCTTTCTATTTCATTATATAACCGTACATATGTTCACATATATGGGGGAAATTTATGATTTCAAGTGAGTACTTGGTAGGACCACTACAAATTACATAAGTGACAACACTAGTGGGTGGCTTTATTGAGTTAGTGGAAAATTTTGGTGCATAGAGTTATGTAAACAAATGAATTTCGATGATATGAATATGGAATATTGTATGTTCATAAGGATGAGCTGTAAAGAAGATGACCACTTGTTGTTTAGTTGCCTTTTCCCATTAAAAATAAAAATAAATAATAAATAAATAATAATAACACAAGTCATCCAGGATAAACTAATTTAGGACTCTACAAATGGACTTGTGGACCGATTTCATGGGTTGGACTCGTCAAATTGCTAGTGGGCCGGATATGGTTTGAATAGTTGGTCCGAGATATATAGGTTATATGATATAATTCGGGCTATAAATCAGAAAGATGTAAACAGTTCAATGGTTAAGGGTGTTGACGGGTGAGCGGGAGGTCGCGGGTTCAAGCCCTGTCTAGGGTATTCATTTTTGGAAATACTTTTAAAGGTAGTTTTATTAGTTTTGTTATTATTATTATTATTATTATTATTATTATTATTATTAATATTATTAGTATTACTATTATTAAAAGAACCATTATTTTTGAAATTATTATTTTTATAATACATTTTTATTTTCATTAAAATTTTTAGTATTATCAAGGGTATCATTATTAATAAAATTTTCATTAGTTAAAATATTTTTATTTAAAATTTCATTATCATTAGTATTATTATTATATTATAAAAATATATATATATATATATATATATATATATATTTTGTATATAAAAATATACTTATACTATGATTATATTAATTATATATTGAAAAATATTAACATTTTTATTACATATATATACAAAATACATACATATATATAACATAAGATATAAAATATAAATAAAATATATATATATATATATATATATATATATATATATATATATATATATATATATTGGAATTTAGTACAAATTATATATATAAACTACAACACTAAATATATATATAATTACTATATAATTAGTAGATGGAATTATTTGAAATTCATCATATGTGTTAATATATATATATATATATAAATGATATAGGTTCGTCAGTCCGAAGTCAACCATACATTTGTTAAATGACGTCATATGTATTTTTACTACAAAATACAGTATGGTGAGCTTCATTTGCTCCCTTTTATATATATTTTTGGGACTGGGAATACATGCGCTGTTTTTATAAATGTTTTACGAAATAGGCACAAGTACTAAAACTAATTCTACGTGGGTTTAAACCAGAAATATACCCTTAGCTTGGTAACATTAAACTACTTGTCTATGTACGGTAGGCACGAATCCTAAAGATAGATCTATTGGGCCTGACAAACCCCATCCTGACTATGGGATGCTTTAGTACTTCGAGGTTATTTTAAACACACCTGATCTGGTGTACTTCAGAGGGTAAAACATGAACGTTAAGGCTTGTTATCGGGTGACTACAACTTATAGAATACTTTTATACACTTGCGAGTGTACATATATTTATAAACGGAAATCTTGTGGTCTATTAATATATTAAAATGATTGTTATGATAAACCTATGAACTCACCAACCTTTTGGTTGACACTTTTAAGCATGTTTATTCTCAGGTACGAATTAAGTCTTCCGCTGTGCATTTGCTCATTTTAAAGACATTACTTGAAGTCGATCATCGCAATGGGACCAAATGTTGATGACTTCATCCAGGGGGATAAGGACGGGTCGTCACAAACTGTAACGACCCGTCAAAATTGCTATTGACGCGGCACGTTAATCATTGATTCCACAGTGAGGTTTTGACCTCTATATGATACGTTTTGATAAAATATTGCATTCATTAAAATAAGTGACTTTCTAAACATAGAAAGTTATAAACATGTGGGCGAGTGCTTAGGTATAAGCAAAACCCCGAAATACATAAGTCTTTAATTTACAGGTTGACATCACAGTCCAATTATTTATTACACAACGCAGTTTTATTTTGAATGCAATAAACTTTGTACAAAGCATGAGAGACTCCATG
The DNA here is from genome assembly GCF_046630445.1 of Rutidosis leptorrhynchoides. Lineage (NCBI taxonomy): Eukaryota > Viridiplantae > Streptophyta > Magnoliopsida > Asterales > Asteraceae > Rutidosis > Rutidosis leptorrhynchoides. Next base: position 322,611,385 of record NC_092338.1, on the reverse strand, counting down.
CAGGAAACAAGCACATCACAGTGGAAGCATTCTAAGGACCTGAGAATAAAACATGCTAAAAAGTCAACACGAATGTTGGTGAGTTATAGGTTTAATTGCTCGAGTCATAAACATGTATAAAGATAGACCACAAGATTTCATCAAAAGTTTATCAATAGATTCTACGTAACAGAGCACCCTGGTAACTAAACTTAACGCTATAGTGATAATTACCCCATTCGTTTTAATACACGCAAACCAACGTGTCTTAAACTCAAATAACATACGTCCGTTAAAAGGCTAGCGCTCTAGCTCGGACGGGGATGTCAAGCCCTATGGATCCATATACAATTATTCGCGCCCACCAGTCCATATCCTATGTACTGGCAGCTACTAGTTACCAAAGCTAAGGGATTTCCGGTTTAACTCAGTGTAGAATTTAGTATGTACTTGTGTCTTATCGCGTTTAAAATAAATTGCATGTATTCTCAGCCCAAAAATATTTAAAGTATTTAAAAAGGGATCTATAACTCACAGTTCAATATTGAGACTCAATATTGTTGGCAAATTGCGTAGACGTAATGATGGTAGACGACTGTATGGTTGGCCTTGGATTCAAGAACAATACCCCGAACAATACCCAATATTTCCTTAGCTTAAAGCGGTTTGAAACCCGAATTAAAACACCCTCGAATATACTTTATTATTATTAAACTTAAATTATAATTATAATTATAAATTAAAATTTAAATTACAGAAATAATTATAAAAATTTCGTCGAGCAAAACTGACCTTTTATAGTACTTTTCGATTTACTGTAGCTCATGCGATCGCATGAGTTTTCAGTGTTTTTGCCATGCGATCGCATGGCCGCCTTTTCTGTTTTTGTTTGTTAGTTCGTCGACATCAAATAGTGGCACTGTAGCAAATAGTGTTTACTGCAGAAATAGCGGTTTACTGTAGCAAATAGTATTTTACTGTAGCAAATAGTGTTTCACTGTAGCAAATCACTGTAGCAAATTCGTTTTCACGGTAGCAAATCACTATAGCAAATCACTTCAGCAATTTTTACTGTAGTACTGTAGCAAAATACGGTTTCACTGTAGCACTGTAGCAAAATACGGTTTCACTGTAGCAAATAGTGTTTTACTGTAGCAAATTGTGTTTTACTGTAGCAAAGTAATTTTTACTGTAGCAAATAGGGTTTTACTGTAGGAAAGTCATTTTTACTTGTACATATATATATACATACATATAATTGTTCATGAATCGTCGAGAGTAATCAAAGGTAATTGTATATATGAAACAGTTCTAAAATTTTGAGACTCAATCTAACAGACTTTGTTTAGCGTGTTAAAATAATAAATCGTATAGAGAATTGGTTTAAATAAGTCAAAAATTTTCGGGTCATCACAGTACCTCCCCCTTAAAGAAAATTTCGTCCCGAAATTTTGAGTAGTACCTGTTTCATGAGCGATATCAGTGAAAAAATGTGGATACTTTTGCTTCATCTGATCTTCACGTTCCCAAGTAAACTCGGGTCCTCGTCTTGCGTTCCAACGAACCCTAACTATCGGAATTTTGCTTTGTTTTAATTGTTTGACCTCACGGTCCATGATTTCAACAGGTTCTTCGATAAAATGGAGTTTATCATTGATTCGTATTTCGTCAAGAGGAATTACGACATCCTCTTCAGCTAAACATTTCTTCAAATTTGACACGTGAAATGTGTTGTGAACACTACTAAGTTCTTGCGGTAGCTTTAATCGATAAGCAACTATTCCAATTCTTTCGGTGATTTCAAAGGGTCCTACGTACCTAGGACTTAGCTTTCCTCGTTTACCGAATCGTACAACGCCTTTCCAGGGTGACACTTTCAACATGACTTTGTCGCCCACTTGAAATTCTAGCGGTTTTCTTCTTACATCAGCATAACTCTTTTGGCGACTCATGGCCGTTTTCAATCGTTGTGGTATTTGAATGATCTTTTCGGTGGTTTCGTGAATAATTTCTGGTCCAGTAAGTTGTCTTTCTCCTACTTCACTCCAACATATAGGAGATCTGCACTTTCTACCATAAAGTGCTTCAAATGGCGCTGCGTTGATGCTCGTATGATAGCTGTTATTGTATGAAAATTCTGCCAACGGTAAGTGTCGATCCCAACTGGTTCCAAAGTCAATCACGCATGCCCGTAACATGTCTTCCAATGTTTGTATTGTTCTTTCACTTTGACCATCTGTCTGTGGGTGATAAGCGGTGCTCATATCTAATCGAGTTCCCAATGCTTTTTGTAATGACTGCCAGAAACGTGATGTGAATCGGGTGTCGCGATCAGATATGATAGAGATGGGTACACCATGCCTAGAAACTACTTCCTTCAAATATAGGCGTGCTAATTTCTCCATACTGTCTGTCTCCTTTATTGGTAGAAAGTGAGCTGATTTAGTTAGACGATCAACTATCACCCAAATAGTATCATGACTACTTACAGTCCTTGGAAATTTCATAATGAAATCCATAGTTATTCTTTCCCATTTTCACTGCGGAATTTCTGGTTGTTGCAGTAATCCTGACGGCTTTTGGTGCTCAGCTTTGACCTTTGCACACGTCAAACATTTGCTTACATAAGTAGCAATTTCTGTCTTCATATTAGGCCACCAATAAAACTTCTTGAGATCGTGGTACATTTTTGATAATGCTAAAAACGAACATATATTTCATAGCATTATTCCTCAAGAAAGACAAGCTTTTAGTTGCAATTGTTCTATTTACAAGTAATATTCGTTTAAATAATAAAAGGTGAAGACAAAAGACAGATTCGACGAATTGAAGACGCAAACGACCAAAAAGCTCAAAAGTACAAAAGACAATCAAAAAGGTTCCAATTATTGATAAGAAACGTCTCGAAATTACAAGAGTACAAGATTCAAAACGCAAAGTACAAAATATAAAATTGTACGCAAGGACGTTCGAAAATCCGGAACCGAGACCAGAGTCAACTCTTAACGCTCGACGCAACGGACTAAAAATTACAAGTTAACTATGCATATAAATATAATATAATATATAATTAATTATATTAATTATATATATATTATATATATATATTATAAAACCGTCGGCAGAGAAACTCCAAGGGTGTGAGCTGTAAATACATTCTCCGCGACTCGCGGAGTTTGAAGAGGATTTTGCCGCGAGTCGCGGAGCCCCAAAAATCAAAAATCCCTATAAAGCAAACCGAATTCTGATCAAAATTTCATATTCTATTTTCTCTCTTCTCTCATATATACGATATATATATATATAATTTATATTTTAATTTTAATTTTAATTATAATTCTAATAATAAGGGTATGTTAGCGAATGTTGTAAGGGTGTAAGTCGAAATTCTGTCCGTGTAACGCTACGCTATTTTTAATCATTGTAAGTTATGTTCAACCTTTTTACATTAATGTCTCGTAGCTAAGTTATTATTATGCTTATTTAAAACGAAGTAATCATGATGTTGGGCTAATTACTAAAATTGGGTAATTGGGCTTTGTACCATAATTGGGGTTTGGACAAAAGAACGACACTTGTGGAAATTAGACTATGGGCTATTAATGGGCTTTATATTTGTTTAACTAAATGAAAGTTTGTTAATGTTAATATAAAGATTTACAATTGGGCGTCCCTATAAATTACCATATACACTCGATCGGACACGATGGGCGGGGTATTTATATGTACGAATAATCGTTCATTTAACCGGACACGGGAATGGATTAATAGCCACTAGAATAATTAAAACAGGGGTGAAATTACATTCAAGGGTAATTGGTGTAATTGTTAACAAAGTAGTAAAACCTTGGTTTACACGCAGTCGATAACCTGGTATATTCATTAAACAAAGTATTAAAACCTTGTTACAATTCGAATCCCCAATTAGTTGGAATATTTAACTTCGGGTATAAGAATAATTTGATGAGGACACTCGCACTTTATATTTATGACTGATGGACTGTTATGGACAAAAACCAGACGGCCATATTAAATAATCCAGGACAAAGGACAATTAACCCATGGGCATAAAACTAAAATCAACACGTCAAACATCATGATTACGGAAGTTTAAATAAGCATAATTCTTTTATTTCATATTTAATTTCCTTTATTTTATATTTAATTGCACTTCTAATTATCGCACTTTTATTTATTGTTATTTAATCGCACTTTTAATTATCGTAAGTTTATTTTATCGCACTTTTATTATTCGCAATTTCATTATCGTTATTTACTTTACGCTTTAATTTAAGTCTTGTATTTATTTTATATTTTACATTAGGTTTTAACTACGACTAAAGTCTTAAAATCGACAAACCGGTCATTAAACGGTAAAAACCCCCCTTTATAATAATAATATTACTTATATATATGTTTGTATTTTTATAAAAGTAAACTAATATAGCGTTGAGCTTTGTTTAAAGATTTCCCTGTGGAACGAACCGGACTTACTAAAAACTACACTACTGTACGATTAGGTACACTGCCTATAAGTGTTGTAGCAAGGTTTAAGTATATCCATTCTATAAATAAATAAATATCTTGTGTGAAATTGTATCGTATTTAATAGTTTTTCCTAGTAAAATATAAACTATTTTATATACACCTCGTACGACATCAAGTATTTTTGGCACCGCTGCCGGGGAACTATCTTAAAAGCCGGAAGCGCAACGCTAATAGAAAAAAAAAAAAGATTTTTAGTTTACTTTTATTAAAAAGTCGTTTTTGTAAAAATACGTTTTAAATATTCGAAAATATAAAAAGAAAAACAAAAATATAAGTATTTTTAAAGATTTTGTTAAATATTTAAGTTTTATAAGTTTCTTTATTTTAATTTATAAAAATATAAGTTTTATTAAAACATCTTTTATATATAGAAAAAAAACAGAAAACAGAAAATAAAAAAAAAAAAAAACGCGTTGAAATTATAAGCTGTCATCTGAATTTCTGAACCCCGCGACTCGCGGGGTTTTCTTTATTAAATACCACAACTCGCGGAGGGTATCTGACAGGCAACATGAAGCCCTAATTCAGCATTAATTACGGTTTATTATTAATTATAATTATTATTTAAACCTAATTATTATTATTATTATTATTAGTTTTATTTTTACTTTTACTTTTTATTTAATTTATGTATTTAGTATTAATTAGTTTTATTAAATTGTAAAATTAGTAGTTTTATAAAATAATAATATAAAAATAATATTTTTATAAAATTGTACTTTTTACAACTTTTTGTATATTTTTAATATTTTGTACTTTTTAATCGTTTAGCGTAATTTTTATATTTTTATTGTTCGTACTTAGTTTTTAGACATAGTATTTTCCGTAGTAACTTTAGATTTTTAGGCTTTGCCGTAAACTCTCTTAAGTGCTTATTCCTTAGATTAAGTATTAGGTGCTTTAGAATTTTGCGACGCCTTTTTAAGTTTTAGTTTCTTTTTTAAGTTATTTCCATTTGGGATTTAGTTTTTCCTGTAAGCTTTAATATTTTTAGACCTTTTACTATGTATCAATTATCATTCCAATTAGTAATTTCAATTTGCGATTATAATTTTAAGTTAGTTGTAGTAATAAGGTTAGGTTAGTCAAGTATTTTTAAGTTTTTATAAGTTTCTTTTATTTTTTTCGTCACCTTTTATTTTTCAACCATTTTTCTTTTTCGACCTTTATCGACGAACTCTTTTTCTTTCTTATTTCTCGCTATTCTAGTTTTAGGACATAGATTTTTATTCTACTTCTTATCTAAATTTCTTAAAATTACGAAAATTTATTTTAAGTGGTTAAATTAATAGACATCAAAATTTTCTGGATCGTAGTAATAGTTGGATTTGTACGTGGACCGGGTTATTGGAGCCAAACAGTCCTCAATTATATTGAGACCAAACGAATCCTGCCCCTCTGCTGCATCTTTTGGCTATTCGAAACGTGGGCAAAATCAGAAAAGTCTATTAATTGGATAACTTATTATAATTTTTCTTTCCTTTTTAAAACTAATAGGATATTCAGTGAATGCACCGAGCAAGACGTTCATCACCTTTTGTACGTTCACCACCTGTAACTCGATCAAGACATCGTTTAACAAATATAACCGCCGTTGATTTTTCTTTAGAATCGTCATCTAGTCAACCAAGTACTTCAGTTCAAATTTCCGATAATCCATTTTTTGAACCCGACCTCACAATTGAGAATCCGGAAAATATTCAGGAACGGTTCGTAGATCCTGAACCACTAAACTTTCCTCCGGAGCCACCAATCATTCAAACAGAGATTGTTGAGGAACGAACTATTAAATCAGAATCATCTAGTGATACCGATTCAACAAATTCAATTATGGAGAATCTGGAACCCTTAAGTATGGAAGACCGAATGAGAGCTAAACGCACTGGCCAAGGTCACGCAATTACTCATCCAGACATTAATGCGCCAGATTATGAAATCAAAGGACAAATTCTACACATGGTGACTAATCAATGCCAATTTAGTGGTGCGCCGAAGGAAGATCCAAATGAACATCTACGTACCTTTAATAGGATCTGCACACTATTTAAAATACGAGAAGTGGAGGATGAACAGATATATCTCATGTTATTTCCCTGGACTTTAAAGGGAGAAGCCAAAGATTGGTTGGAATCGTTACCTGAAGGGGCGATTGATACATGGGACGTTTTAATTGACAAATTTCTTAAACAATTCTTTCCTGCATCTAAATCCGTAAGACTTCAAGCAGAAATTGTTACGTTCACACAGAAACCAAATGAAACTCTATATGAGGCGTGGACAAGATATGGAAAGTTATTAAGAGGATGTCCGCAACATGGTTTAGACACCTGTCAAATAGTACAAATATTCTACCGAGGATGCGACATCACTACAAGAAAAGACATAGATATAGCAGCTGGTGGTTCTATTATGAAGAAAACCGAAACTGATGCTTACAAAATTATTGATAATACTACTTCCCACTCACATGAGTGGCACCAAGAAAAAGATATCGTTAGATCATCTAAAGCAGCTAGAGCCGATTCTAGCCATGACTTAGATTCCATTTCCGCAAAGATAGATGCTGTGGAGAGACGAATGGAAAAGATGACTAAGGATATTCACTCAATACGAATTAGTTGTGAGCAGTGTGGAGGACCACATTTGACAAAAGATTGTCTCAGTATTGAATTAACAATGGAACAAAGAGAGAATATTTCATACATAAACCAAAGGCCTGGAAATAATTATCAGAATAATTATCAACCGCCAAGACCGATTTACAATCAAAACCAGAATTATAACCGAAATATTCCATACAACAACCAACAAGGTCCTAGCAATCAACAAGTATCCAATAATACTTACAATCAGCAAAGACCGAATTTTCAAAACAAACCACCACAACAAACCGATGATAAAAAGCCGAATTTAGAAGATATGATGACGAAGCTAGTTGAAACTCAAACACAGTTTTTCACATCTCAGAAACAAACCAATGAACAAAATGCTCAAGCATTTAGAAATCAACAAGCTTCTATTCAAAATCTGGAACAAGAAGTAAGTAACCTAGCAAGGTTAATAGGTGAAAGAAAACCGGGAAGTCTACCAAGCGATACAAATGCTAACCCCCGGAATGAAACAGCTAAAGCTATTACCACAAGAAGTGGTACAACACTTAAACCACCTGAAATACCTGTAACTTCTGATGAAACTATTCCTACTCCACAAGAACCACAACCTGATCAAGATAAGGAAAAAGAACCGGTAGTTGAAAAAGTTAATGAAGATAACACAGTTAAGGATAAACCTTATGTTAAACCATACCAACCACCACTTCCTTACCCGAGTAAAATGAAGAAAGAGAAACTTGAAGCCGAGCAATCCAAATTTTTGGATATGTTTAAACAGATAAATGTAAATCTTCCTTTCATTGATGTGATTTCAGGAATGCCTAGATATGCTAAATTCTTGAAAGATCTAATCTCAAATAGAAAGAAAATGGAAGAACTCTCGGCTGTTACTATGAATGCTAATTGTTCAGCAGTGCTGTTGAATAAGATACCAGAAAAATTATCTGATCCAGGAAGTTTCACAATTCCATGTTTTCTGGGTAGTCTTAGTTCAATAGAAGCATTGGCAGACTTAGGTGCTAGTATAAATCTAATGCCGTATTCACTATACGCTAAACTAGACCTTGAAGAATTGAAACCAACAAGAATAAGCATACAACTAGCAGATAGATCAATAAAATATCCTAGAGGGATAATGGAGAACATGCTAGTTAAAGTTGGTACTTTAGTATTTCCAGTAGATTTTGTTGTTTTGGACATGGAAGAAGATTCTCAAGTTCCTCTCATATTAGGAAGACCATTCTTAAACACGGCTAAAGCAATGATAGACGTGTTCGGTAAGAAACTGACCCTAAGTATAGAGGATGAGAGTGTTACCTTTTCAGTTGATAGAGCAATGCAACAACCACAATCTGCAGATGATACATGTTATTATATTCAAACTATAGATGCACATGCAGAATTATTAGAAGAATTTCCAGAATTACAAGGAACAGGAGAATGTTCTTTAGAAGAAGGTAATGAACCAATTGATGAAGCTGAAATGTTAGCTACACTTATAGCTAATGGATATGAACCAACAACAGAAGAAATTCAAATGCTAAAAGAAGAAGACAGATATCGATATAAATCATCAATAGAAGAACCTCCGAAATTAGAGTTAAAGCCACTTCCAAACCATTTGGAATACGCTTATTTACATGGTGAATCTGAATTACCTGTAATAATATCGTCTTCTCTTACTGAAAATGAGAAATCACAACTCATTTCTGTGTTGAAAGCTCATAAACCAGCCATTGCATGGAAGATTCATGATATTAAAGGAATAAGTCCTTCGTATTGCACACATAAAATCCTTATGGAAGAAGGTCATAAAACGTATGTGCAACGCCAACGAAGACTAAATCCTAATATGCAAGATGTAGTTAAGAAAGAGATTATTAAACTGCTAGATGCAGGTTTGATATATCCAATCTCTGATAGTCCATGGGTAAGCCCAGTTCAATGCGTACCTAAGAAGGGTGGCATGACTGTCATTACAAATGAGAAAAATGAGCTTATTCCTACTAGGACTGTAACAGGATGGCGTGTATGTATTGATTATAGAAAATTAAATGACGCCACCAGAAAAGATCACTTTCCCTTACCTTTCATAGATCAAATGTTGGAAAGATTAGCCGGAAATAGTTACTATTGTTTTCTAGATGGATTTTCCGGATATTTTCAAATTCCAATAGCACCCGAGGACCAAGAGAAAACCACATTCACGTGCCCTTATGGTACTTTTGCTTACAAACGCATGCCATTTGGACTTTGTAACGCCCCTGCAACCTTTCAAAGGTGTATGATGGCGATTTTTCACGACATGATAGAAGAATGCATGGAAGTTTTCATGGATGACTTTTCAGTCTTCGGTGATACATTTAAATCATGTCTAGTTAATCTGGAACGAATGCTAATTAGATGCGAAAAATCAAATTTAGTACTTAATTGGGAGAAATGCCATTTCATGGTTAAAGAAGGCATCGTTCTTGGACATAAAATTTCAAAAGAAGGAATTGAAATGGATAGAGCTAAAGTAGATGTAATTGCTAAACTTCCACATCCCACCAATGTTAGAGGAGTTAGGAGTTTTCTAGGGCATGCCGGTTTTTACCGACGTTTCATAAAAGATTTTTCTAAAATTGCCACTCCTATGAATAAACTCCTAGAAAAGGATGCTCCATTCATCTTTTCAGATGAGTGTATCAAATCTTTTAATATTCTTAAAGAAAAACTCACTAATGCACCGATCATGATAACACCAAATTGGAATCTACCATTTGAACTAATGTGCGATGCAAGTGATTTTGCAATGGGAGCCGTTTTAGGACAAAGGATTGAAAAACGATTTCAACCTATATATTATGCTAGTAAGACGTTACAAGGAGCACAAACGAACTATACAACTACTGAAAAAGAACTCCTTGCTATTGTCTTTGCTTTTGACAAATTTCGATCATATCTCGTTCTAGCAAAAACGGTGGTCTATACCGACCATTCTGCTCTTAGATACCTATTTTCAAAACAAGATGCTAAACCAAGATTAATCAGTTGGATCTTACTCTTACAAGAGTTTGATATTGAAATCCGAGATAAAAGAGGAGCAGAAAATCTCGCCGCTGATCATCTTTCTCGTCTTGAAAATCTCGAATTAGAAGTTCTGAATGAATCGGCCATACAAGACAACTTTCCTGATGAATATCTATTGAAGATAGATTATAAAGAAATCCCATGGTTTGCAGACTATGCAAACTACTTAGTTTGTGGATTCCTTGAAAAAGGATTATCGTACCAAAAACGAAAGAAATTCTTCAGTGATATAAAACACTATTTCTGGGAAGATCCACATCTGTTTAAAAGTTGTCCCGATGGAATAATACGCCGATGTGTATTTGGAGATGAAGCTAGTAAAATATTAAACCATTGTCACACAGGACCAACAGGAGGGCATTATGGGCCTCAACTAACAGCAAGAAAAGTTTATGAAGCTGGATTCTATTGGCCTACAATTTACAAAGACGCACACCTTCTTTGCAAATCCTGTGATGCATGTCAAAGGGCCGGAAAAATAAGTCAACGTGATGAAATGCCACAAAATGTCATCCAAGTATGTGAAGTATTTGACATTTGGGGTATTGACTTTATGGGTCCATTTCCAAAATCTCATAATAATCTATATATACTCGTAGCCATTGATTATGTATCTAAATGGGCGGAAGCACAAGCTCTCCCAACTAACGATGCACGAGTTGTAGTCAATTTTTTAAAACGTCTTTTTGCAAGGTTTGGAACACCGAAAGCTTTAATAAGTGATCGGGGTACTCATTTCTGTAATAATCAACTTGAGAAAGTTCTTAAAAGATATGGAGTAACTCATAAAATCTCCACCGCATATCATCCACAAACAAGTGGACAAGTTGAAAATACCAACCGAGCTTTAAAACGTATTCTAGAGAAAACCGTAGGATCAAATCCGAAGGAATGGTCCATTAAATTGGAGGATGCACTCTGGGCTTTTAGAACAGCCTACAAAACTCCAATTGGAACCACACCTTTTAGACTTGTTTATGGAAAAGCATGTCATCTTCCAGTAGAAATTGAACACAAAGCATTTTGGGCTTTGAAGACATGTAATCTTGATTTACATGAAGCTGGACGTCTACGATTAAGTCAACTAAATGAATTAGAAGAATTAAGACATGAAGCATACGATAATTCGTTAATCTATAAAGAAAGAACGAAGAAATGGCATGATAAAAGAATCAGAAGTTCAAAAGAATTTAAAGAAGGAGACAGAGTTCTTCTTTTCAATTCACGATTCAAGCTATTTCCTGGAAAATTGAAATCAAGATGGTCTGGACCATTCATAGTCAAAAGAGTTTTCCCATACGGAACGATAGAATTGATAAATTCAAATGGGATTGAATTTAAAGTTAATGGTCACAGAGTTAAACATTACATACATGGTCCGATGGAAGTCGACAACGAAGTTAATCACAATTTCGACACCACAGCTAACTAAGTGTGGGGAGAATCAAGTCTTTAAAGGATAATATGTATTTCTGTTAGAGTTAGATTGTCTGTTTTCGTGTAGTTCTCGAAAATGGAACCCGAATGGTCTTTCCCTAGCAGACCCTAAAGAACTAGTCTTCTCCCCCCATTCTGAATTTTTATTTTTTTTAGGTTTTTACAAAATGAAGACTGCCTGTGAACTAAACCATGGTCTAATGCTACACGCTTTGATCACTAAACGTAATAATGACATACTACCGAGTGAAATAGTATCAGTAATCAGAGAAAGAATGGACGGAGTTAGAAAAGAATCCAGATGCGAAGATAATAAGTTACAATTTGGTAAAGGAAAATCAAAATCCGCAGCGAAAAGAAGAGCACGACACCTAGAAAGATGTCACAAATGCGGAAAATGGTCACATGGAGGTAAATGTTCAAATAATCAAACCTATTCAAATACCGAATTTGTTACTTTATGCAGAGACGGACCGTTCATATGTTTAGAAGAAAAGACACTGAATGCTCGAGGTTACGCCTATGTAGCCATGGAAAACCAATTAAACCGACTATCTTATGAATGGGATAGATCATATAACTAAGAAATCTATTCCACAGGTATGTCTGTACAGTTTTTATTTTTATTTTTATTTTTAACCTTTTGATAATAAACGCTAATTTGTTCGCTAAAAAGTATTAAATTGAAATTGAATAAAATTAGGTTTGGCGACCGAAATTATTGATATCATTCAAAAATTTATTACATCACTGCGAAATTTAACGTTTATTCTTAAGGTATAAATATCTTTAATCAATCAACCCAAAATATTTCAAAAATTCGTCATGAGTTAAATTAGGTCTTGGAACCGAAATTACTTTACCGAAAAGAGGGGCGCATATTTTTGATAATATTTGATTGATTAAAGTGGGATAGAAAAAAAAAAGAGATTTTTAAATTTATTTTTACCATGTTTTTAAAATTAATATTTAAATCTTAAATTAATATTATAAATTTTGTAAAAACAATATAATTAAAATTGTAAATATTTGAACCATAATATAAGTTTGGTATGAATTTATAAATTTTTAAATTAAGTTTGGTGTGAATTTTTAATTTTTAAAATATTAATTTTTAATTTTATGAATTTCAAATTTTAAGTTTGGTATGAATTTTTAATATTAATTTTGAATTTTATATTTAAGTTGTGTGAATTTAAAAACAAAAATTTACTTTATCTCATTAAGTTAAGAATATGATTTTTAAAATTCGTCGTAAGTTGAAGACTAGGTCTTTGAACCGAAATTGCTTTACCCCAAGGGAGGGACGAGAAATTTTATTATCATTATTTTTAATCTTTTTGATTTAAAGTATGCCAAAAACATTAAAAAACCCAAAAATCTTAAAACAATCGCTACAAAAAGACAAATTTTAAAATTTTGACGAGGGACGGACTAGGACATCGATCCGAAACAACCTCGTCCTAAATAACAAGGGAAACAAAATTTTAAAATTAATTACTTAATTGTTTTAATAAGTTAATGATTATTATAAAAAAAAAAAAAAAAAATATACCAAACTCCGCGAGTCGCGGAGTTTGGAGGGTAAATCCCCGCGACTCGCGGAGAGACTAAAAACCGGAAAAAAATATAACTGCAGAACAGATCAGTCCCCAACCCAAAACAACAAAAACACAGCGAATTCTGCACCCGAAAAACCCGAAAAACACCCCCAAAAATCCCAATTTTTAACCATTAATCACCAAATTTTTTGCTAAAATCATGTTGAGAAGGATGCTATCTAAGAATTACTCAAGAAAAACGGTAAATTTCTACACCTAAACACCATTTAATTCGAAATTTGGTGTTCTTGAGCAATTTTTTCCCCAATTTGATTTTGATGCTTTTTAGTGTAATTAGACTTAAATTGTTTATGTATTATGCTTGTATAACCTAGATTGATGCTGTTTAACATGATTAGAAGCCTTAAACTTCAAATTTTGAATAATCTAGGGTTTGTGTTCTTGAGCAATTTGGGGCTTTTTGATATAAACAGGTTATGGCCGATTTTTGTCATGAATTGTTGCTAAATTGAGTAGTGTAACATGTCTAGGTAGTTAAATGATCCAAACTTTGAGCCTAAACATGATTTTGTTAAAGTGGACTTTTTCAAGTCTAAAATTCATGAACTTGATTTTTGAAAGATAATGCCATTTGAGACTTGTTTGATTGCTAGTAATGATTATTTTGACATGTTATTTGAGTTGAATGCTTATGAACTTGGCGAACATTTTCGTATATGCTTATTTGAAAAAGTGTAGATTTGATAAAAATGTGAAAATGAGCTTAAGTTTGATTTAAATTGATAATGTCATTGTAATTATTTTGATTGATCATTTTGCTGACACTAATGCATATTTGGATGCACAAAAATTGTGTTTGATGTGTTTTGCAGAATGAAAGGGGTGAATCTTCATCCCAAGCCCGCAATGCTCCTGCTGAGAATTTGGAACAACAGGAGGTGGATAACTACTACAAGCAGGATGTACCTCATCCAGTCATGACCTTTTCCGATATGCACTTGGAAGAGTTGCACCCGAACCTGAAATTTGACAGACTTTGGATAGATTATCCAAAATATCAACGGGGTTTGCATACTCTTCATTCTAAGGTTGTTGAGGTACCGAGGGTCATAGAATGGGGACCCTTAGAAGCTGTAGAATTGGCCGGGCCAATTAGGGAATTACTTGTACAGAGGTATGGTAATTCTTCTTTTAATGACTGGATATGTTTATTCACCATACGCAGACCTGTATATAAAGTATGGTGTGAAGAATTGTTATGTAGTATAGAGTTGAATGATCGGGTAGCTAGTTTAACCGATCGTTCTTTTATTAGATTTTTGTTAGGCGGTTCGATGCGCCACATGTCTTTACTGGACATGGCTCAGGCTTTACGTATATATACGCCTGAGGAGTTAGCGTCTGCCGATTGTAGAGGATTGATACTAAACGGTAGAAAGATAGATGAGAATTTTGATACACACGGTGTGTGGAGTCAAATGACAAGCCATCACCGTTTCAAAGGGGGAAACTACTCTTATTTGGATATAGATAGAGCCGAATTAAGAGTGATACATAGGTTTTTAGCTAATTCGATTACACAAAGGGGTAAGAACAAAGAAAAAGTAAATGAACAGGATTTGTTTTACCATATGTGTATTCGAGACCCACAAAGCGCTGTAAGTATACCATATTGTGTGGGTTATTATTTATCAGCTATGGTTCGGGGGATGCGACCACATAGCATAATAGGAGGTGGAATTTTTATTACTTTGATTGGTGAATATCTCGGTGTGGATATAAGTCGGGGGGATTATTAGTAGAAGAACCAGAACCCCGTGATACTATAGGTTTAAATGTATACCATGGTGCGAAAGTTTTGAAGAGGCGAAATAACGCCGCAGTACGATACCATGGTAGACATCCACAGGTGGAGAGAAACCAGCAGCAAGGTAATGTAGGAGGGGGGAATGAGATGCAAGAAATGCATAGGTTTATAGCTTCTCAGGAATACGAAAATGCTAGACAGAGAGCATTTGAAGATTGGCAAGTTCATCAGAACCAGATCATAGCTCATTGCCAACATATAGGTAGAAACTATATTCCTACACCGAAACCCATCTTCCCTCCTTGGTCGATAGAGATGCAGCCACCATATCCTACGTATGACCCTGCCGAAGCATTCTATAGCACTTATGGTTATGCCTGGAACCCCTATTGGTACCAATATCATCCTTAGTTTACTTATTATTTTTTTTTATTTTGTAATTTGTAATTATTGATACATTTAATATTTTTGTTAATATTGTAATCATTTTTATAATTATCTAACTTTTATTCTTAGATTTTAATAATTTTTGAATGTGGGGTAATATACCAAACTTCAAAAATATGTATATATGTTTGCAGTTTATCTTATGTACACAACAGGGTAAAACAACGCATTTTCAAAGACTGGCATTAAGTTCAGCAAAAGTAACTAATTTTGACGACAAGATGCAAAATATATGTGAAATAACAAGACGGAATGAACAAATGATGTGCACCATTTATCATTCAGCAAACAAACGCCAATATATTTGGAAACTTTGGTAAAATTTAATCATTTTCACACAAATCACCCTCAATAATTTAAATTGTTACTGATTTCTTGCAAATGAGGGCATTGCAAGATCTTAAGTGTGGGAAGGGGTTAAATTCTTTCGGATTTTAAAATTTTTTACTTTATACACTTGGTTACCATTAAAAATACTAGTAAAGCAGTAGTTGTATTAGAATCTGGTGCTCTCTGATAAAAAAGAACAGCCCTAGTCTTATATACTGACTACCCAATTCTAGTAAAATTTTTCAATTAAATGAATTCAAATCATGTTTATACATATTTATGAACGATAAAACTAGGTTTTAACACCGAAATTATTGTTATCTCAGAAAGAACATAAATTAAGAAACAAACTAAAATGTCAAAATTCATTTAAAATGGAATAGAGGACGATAAAAAGAAAAATAAAAATCCAAGTGTGGGAAAATTTACCAAGTTATTTTAAACATATGTCACATATATCTGTAACAAATAACTGAAAATACTTTTGCTTTGGACTAAACTAAACTGTTTTACCCGATGAAAGAAAAGAAGAGATGGATCTACATGATGAATCAATTCCATCATTAAAAGGAAGTAAAGTCTTCCGAAAAAGACACGCGCTTCTTGATTTAGGTCATGAAGTTGTCGTGCAGACCAGCTGTAGGTTGACGAAAAATCTAGAAAAGTCATCACTAAAATCAGCAGGAAATCCACGGACCTCAGCATTAAACAGGGTCGCCATGTGGTCAGATTTATCCTAACCATGAGAAGGATTTATCTCGTACAATGGGGGGGCACCATGCAAATTAGCTGGATAAGACTAATGAATCAGATCCCCAGAAAGGATAATCTCCTTAAAGATTAAAAATCAGCTTTTAAGACTGATATTACTCAATCCTAGAGATTGACCTTAAAGATT
Organism: Rutidosis leptorrhynchoides; assembly: GCF_046630445.1. Lineage (NCBI taxonomy): Eukaryota > Viridiplantae > Streptophyta > Magnoliopsida > Asterales > Asteraceae > Rutidosis > Rutidosis leptorrhynchoides. Next base: position 322,594,693 of record NC_092338.1, on the reverse strand, counting down.
GAGAATTCAAACTCATGGAATTCAATGATATCTAAACTCGAGCTTGAACGAGAAAATATTTTGATCAAAATTACAAACCGATTTATTTTCTGAAAACCCTATTTTCAATGCGTTCATTACCATTGAACGTAAAATCCTAGGAATTCACCTGGAATTCATTAGGTCACCTGAACCAAATCAGGTGTCAACCGTAAGAACGGTGGTTGCATAGCATGGTCAAAGACAGGACCTTGTGCCAGACCGAAAAATTATAAGGGTGAGCTTTACTATTGCTCCTACCAAGGATAGTAATTGCGTCCGACACGTTATAGACCATAATTAAAAGCATGTCACGGGACATTGCCTTAACAGTTGCTTGTTCAACGCTTTCCTTTACAACCGGACGGTAGTTTGCCGAAAGGTAATATACGGAACAAGTAAACTGGACGTGTTGCTTTCCTAATACAAGGTTAGCAAGTGGGTGACACAAAACCGCAAGTTTTGAGCTAAAATTTTCAAATCTAAAACCCACCAAACCCACAAAAATATTTTGCAAACACCGGTAAAGGGTTATCCCGGAAAACTTATCTAGGGTAAAAACTAGATTTAATTTTCAAAAGATCAAATGTTTTCATAAAGATCCAATTTCCTTAATGGATCTAAATTTTTATAGTCATGTGGGACTGTAAACCATATCATTACTACCATTGTTTATACCGCCGTATAGAAATCACTGATGTACAAAGTGTGAAGAATAAAGAAGTGATTCTAGTATTTCAAGACGATATTGCTTGAGGACAAGCAACGCTCAAGTGTGGGAATATTTGATAATGCTAAAAACGAACATATATTTCATAGCATTATTCCTCAAGAAAGACAAGCTTTTAGTTGCAATTGTTCTATTTACAAGTAATATTCGTTTAAATAATAAAAGGTGAAGACAAAAGACAGATTCGACGAATTGAAGACGCAAACGACCAAAAAGCTCAAAAGTACAAAAGACAATCAAAAAGGTTCCAATTATTGATAAGAAACGTCTCGAAATTACAAGAGTACAAGATTCAAAACGCAAAGTACAAAATATAAAATTGTACGCAAGGACGTTCGAAAATCCGGAACCGGGACCAGAGTCAACTCTTAACGCTCGACGCAACGGACTAAAAATTACAAGTTAACTATGCATATAAATATAATATAATATATAATTAATTATATTAATTATATATATATTATATATATATATTATAAAACCGTCGGCAGAGAAAATCCAAGGGTGTGAGCTGTAAATGCATTCTCCGCGACTCGCGGAGTTTGAAGAGGATTTTGCCGCGAGTCGCGGAGCCCCAAAAATCAAAAATCCCTATAAAGCAAACCGAATTCTGATCAAAATTTCATATTCTATTTTCTCTCTTCTCTCATATATACGATATATATATATATAATTTATATTTTAATTTTAATTTTAATTATAATTCTAATAATAAGGGTATGTTAGCGAATGTTGTAAGGGTGTAAGTCGAAATTCTGTCCGTGTAACGCTACGCTATTTTTAATCATTGTAAGTTATGTTCAACCTTTTTACATTAATGTCTCGTAGCTAAGTTATTATTATGCTTATTTAAAACGAAGTAATCATGATGTTGGGCTAATTACTAAAATTGGGTAATTGGGCTTTGTACCATAATTGGGGTTTGGACAAAAGAACGACACTTGTGGAAATTAGACTATGGGCTATTAATGGGCTTTATATTTGTTTAACTAAATGAAAGTTTGTTAATGTTAATATAAAGATTTACAATTGGGCATCCCTATAAATTACCATATACACTCGATCGGACACGATGGGCGGGGTATTTATATGTACGAATAATCGTTCATTTAACCGGACACGGGAATGGATTAATAGCCACTAGAATAATTAAAACAGGGGTGAAATTACATTCAAGGGTAATTGGTGTAATTGTTAACAAAGTAGTAAAACCTTGGTTTACACGCAGTCGATAACCTGGTGTATTCATTAAACAAAGTATTAAAACCTTGTTACAATTCGAATCCCCAATTAGTTGGAATATTTAACTTCGGGTATAAGAATAATTTGACGAGGACACTCGCACTTTATATTTATGACTGATGGACTGTTATGGACAAAAACCAGACGGACATATTAAATAATCCAGGACAAAGGACAATTAACCCATGGGCATAAAATTAAAATCAACACGTCAAACATCATGATTACGGAAGTTTAAATAAGCATAATTCTTTTATTTCATATTTAATTTCCTTTATTTTATATTTAATTGCACTTCTAATTATCGCACTTTTATTTATTGTTATTTAATCGCACTTTTAATTATCGTACTTTTTAATTATCGCAAGTTTATTTTATCGCACTTTTATTATTCGCAATTTCATTATTGTTATTTACTTTACGCTTTAATTTAAGTCTTGTATTTATTTTATATTTTACATTAGGTTTTAACTGCGATTAAAGTCTTAAAATCGACAAACCGGTCATTAAACGGTAAAACCCCCCCTTTTATAATAATAATATTACTTATATATATATTTGTATTTTTTTATAAAAGTAAACTAATATAGCGTTGAGCTTTGTTTAAAGATTTCCCTGTGGAACGAACCGGACTTACTAAAAACTACACTACTGTACGATTAGGTACACTGCCTATAAGTGTTGTAGCAAGGTTTAAGTATATCCATTCTATAAATAAATAAATATCTTGTGTAAAATTGTATCGTATTTAATAGTTTTTCCTAGTAAAATATAAACTATTTTATATACACCTCGCATGACATCAATTTTCCCGTTTCCTGGGTGAATTGAGTACCTCGTTTTGTGTGCTTCATCTAGTACTAGTTGCCTTAGATTACCATGTTTTGGTACCCATATCCTATCAGCAAAATACAGGGTTCCATCGGCTTTTACTTCAAGCTGTTTTTCTAACCCTCTGCTCATTTCGCCTTTTTCATTTTCTTCTTTTAAAGCCTCTAACTGTGCTGCTTGAATTTGATTTGTGAGATCAGTACGAATTGTAATATTCAAAGCTCGGACCCTAAGAGGTTTTACTCTTTCTTTTCGACTTAGGGCATCAGCTACAACATTAGCCTTTCCGGGGTGGTAACGGATTTCACAATCGTAATCGTTTAACAACTCTACCCAGCGACGTTGCCTCATATTGAGTTGTTTTTGATCAAAAATATGCTGAAGACTCTTATGGTCGGTGTACACTGTACACTTGGTGCCATATAGATAGTGTCTCCATATTTTGAGTGCAAAAACTACTGCTCCAAGTTCCAAATCGTGCGTCGTATAGTTCTTTTCATGAATTTTTAGTTGTCGTGAGGCGTATGCGATGACTTTTGTGCGTTGCATTAATACACATCCTAAACCTTGGCGTGAAGCATCACAATAGATCACGAAATCATCATTTCCTTCCGGTAATGACAAAATGGGTGCAGACGTTAACTTCTTCTTTAATAACTGGAATGAGGATTCCTGTTCTGTGGACCAATCATACTTCTTTCCCTTTTGAGTCAATGCAGTTAAGGGTTTGGCGATTCTAGAGAAATCTTGAATGAATCTTTGGTAGTAACCAGCAAGACCTAAGAATTGGCGGATTTGTGTTGGAGTCTTCGGTGTTTCCCATTTACTAATGGCTTCGATCTTGGCGGGGTCAACTTTAATTCCATGTTTACTGACAACATGGCCCAAAAATTGTACTTCTTGTAACCAGAAATCACACTTCGAAAATTTTGCGTACAATTCTTCTTTCTTGAGTATCTCCAGTACCAGTCTTAAGTGTTGCTCATGTTTTTCATTGTTCTTCGAGTAAATCAATATGTCGTCGATAAAAACAATGACAAATTTGTCTAAATACGGTCTACAGATGCGATTCATTAGATCCATGAATACTGCTGGAGCATTAGTTAATCCAAAAGGCATGACTAGAAACTCATAGTGACCGTAACGGGTTCTAAACGCGGTTTTAGGAACATCTTCTTCCTTCACTCTCAGTTGATGATATCCGGAGCGTAGATCAATCTTAGAATAAACACTTGATCCTTGCAATTGATCAAACAAATCATCAATCCTCGGTAATGGGTACCGATTCTTGATCGTTAATTTGTTTAATTCTCGGTAATCTATGCACATTCTCATAGATCCATCCTTCTTCTTGACGAACTGAATAGGAGCACCCCAAGGTGAAAAACTAGGACGAATAAATCCACGGTCCGATAATTCTTGCAACTGGTCTTGTAATTCTTGCATTTCTGAAGGTGCAAGTCTATATGGAGATCGGGCTACAGGTGCAGCTCCTGGTATGAGATCAATCTGGAATTCTACACATCTGTGTGGAGGTAGCCCCGGTAATTCTTCTGGAAATACTCCGGGATATTCTCTTACAACCGGCATGTCATTAATGCTTCTTTCTTCAGTATCGATCTTCTTTACATGTGCCAGAATAGCATAACAACCTTTTCTTATAAGTTTCTGGGCCTTCATACAGCTGATAAAGTTCAGCTTTGAGTTGCTCTTCTCCCCATAAATCATTAATGACGTTTCATCCTTACGAGGGATGCGAATTGCTTTCTCAGCGCAAACAACTTCCGCTCTTGTTTTGGACATCTAGTCCATGCCAACGATTACGTCAAAACTTCCTAATTCTACGGGTATCAAATCGATTTTGAAGGTTTCACCAGCGAGATTCATTTCGCAACCATGGCAAATTTTATCGGCTTTTATCAGTTTACCATTAGCTAATTCAATAGTATATTTATCGTCTAGAGGTAATGATGCACATTTTAGTTTAAAACTAAAGTCTTTACACATATAACTTCTATCAGCACCCGTATCAAACATAATAGAAGCTAGTTGATTATTAATGGTAAACGTACCCGTGACAAGATTAGGATCCTCACGTGCTTTACTGGCACTAACATTAAATGCCCTCCCACGTGCGGGTTCTTTGTTCTTATCCTTATCAGGGCATTGATTTATAAAGTGACCAGACTTCCCGCATCCAAAACATTTCTTGACATCGGTCAGTTTTGTCTTTACTTCAGAAACGGTGGCATAACAATCTTTCGCCACATGTCCTTTCTTGTTGCACTTATCACAGACCACTTGACAATAACCCGCATGATGTGTGTAACATCTTTTGCAGAACAGATGGGGTCCCTTATAGTTTGGACTTGCAGTTGCCCCATCTTGTTTACCTTTAAAAGTTTCTTGTTTCTTCAGGTGAGTACTTTTGCCCTTATAGTCTTCCCATTTCCTCTTTCCTTCAGTTGTCTTGACTTCGGTAATTGGTGCCTTAATCGAACTCTCGGTGATCTGGTCCATGAGTTGGTGTGCCATTGTCATGGCTTCCTGCATCGTATTCGGTTTGGACGATGTAACATTTCCTTTGATATTGATCGATAAACCGTCAATATACATTTCTATCTTTCATTTCTCGTTTGGCACCAATTCGGTACACAACAAGGCTAGTTCCATGAAATGCTTTTCATAGTTATTGAGATTCGCACCGATAACCTTCAGATTACGTAACTCAGATTCCATTTTTCTAATCTCGTTTCGAGGACAGTACTCCTCGATTAGCATCTTTTTCATTTCTTCCCAAGAGATATCATATGCCGTATCTATTCCTTCTGCTTTAGCATAATTGTTCCACCAAGTAAGTGCACCATCTTGCAATGTGCACGAAGCATACTTTGACTTGTCTCCGTTCGCACAATTACTGATTTTGAAAACGGACTCCATCTTTTCAAACCATCGGGTTAGACCGACTGGTCCCTCGGTTCCACTAAACGTCTGTGGTTTGCATCCTTGAAAAGTTTTGTATGAGCATCCGTTTCGTGAGTTTGTGTTTATGGCTGCTGCTTTGGCTGCTGCTTCGGCTGTTGCTTTTGCTGCTTCGGTTGCAGCAATTCTTTCATTCACACGTTTCTCGACTAGTTGCTCAAACTCAGCATCCGACATTTGAGACATGTTTCTTCAATAAACACAACAGATATAATTTAATCATATAGAATATTATAGGTAAAATGAGTTGTCAATAGTTAATCGTAGCATATTAATAATATGAACCAATTATTATAAAAGCCTTTTCTTCTTATTAGCATTTTATAATTATTTCTAGGGTATTACCTACCCGTTAAGTTCATACATAATAGTTAGTACAAGGAATTAACTACTAAAATCCTAATAATATTCCACTATGAAAAATTATAGCGAGTTACTACATTATAATGTAATAATAATAATAAGAAGTAGTAATAATACAAATAATCATTCCATGCATTTATTATTAATAAACCAAAATAATACAATACCATACAATACAGATATTTTACATATGCTTATTTTACATAACAAGATAGAGTAGCACACATAAGCAATAAAATAGCGCATGGAAGATTTATGGTTGCGAGGTCGTTTATTCAGAACTATCAGAAACTTCTTCCCATTTGGTTCTCTCTGCCAATTGTTTGTGTGCACATGGTCCGACAGACATTCTGGCAGTGTATTTTATTTTTAGTTGGGGTTTTGAGGTACCCGTTGCCTCAGTGGGTTTAATACAATAAGGATGGTTACAGATCGAATGGTCCTGTTCTTTTTTAATAATTAAGGACATTTTATTATTGTGGTTGTTTTTATTATCTATAGCAAGTTGGAATTTCTCCTTAGTGATCTCTTTTATTTCATTAGCGAAATCTTCCTCCTTACTGATCTCGTCTGATGACGAACTGTCTGAGTCATGTGTAGGAGAATATGATGACGAACTGCAAGAATATGTACCGGTGGTCATGAACCGAAATCTGCCAGGCGTAATCGGCACAACCCGCCCGTCGGCGGTATATCTGGACCAATGTCCATATTTGTTTAGAAATGGACGATCCTCGTTTACTCCAGGGATCATGGGTCCATGCCAACGATACTGTGGCTCCGGAAAACTAAAGCTGGGGGGAGCTGGAACCTCCTCTGGGTTTACCGGGAGTTGAGATTCCCCGGCTAACACAATTTCTTCTTTAATAGGTATTGGAACGCCCTTTTCAGTTGTGGATAGAATAGATTCAGTGTCCGATTCTGAGTCGTACAAAATGATAGGATTAGAGGAAGTCATCTATCACATAATTGAAACAACAATTACGTTAGCATATAAATATATCACATATAATGTTTTTGACCAAATAATAAGCAAAAATCAGTAAAAATAGATATGGTCATAGTCCAGACTCACTAATGCATCATAACAATTACCAGTTAAACACACTAATGTAATTTCTGGTTCCCTATGACCTCAAGCTCGGATACCAACTGTAACGACCCGTCAAAATCGCTATTGACGCGGCACGTTAATCATTGATTCCGCAGTGAGGTTTTGACCTCTATATGATACGTTTTGATAAAATATTGCATTCATTAAAATAAGTGACTTTCTAAACATAGAAAGTTATAAACATGTGGGCGAGTGCTTAGGTATAAGCAAAACCCCGAAATACATAAGTCTTTAATTTACAGGTTGACAATACATAAGTCTTTAATTTACAGGATACCAACTGTAGCAAATAGTGTTTTACTGTAGCAAATAGTGTTTACTGTAGCAAATAGTGTTCACTGTAGCAAATCACTGTAGCAAACTCGTTTTCACTGTAGTAAATCACTGTAGCAAGTCGTTCAGCAATTTTTACTGTAGTACTGTAGCAAAATACGGTTTCACTGTAGCACTGTAGCAAAATACGGTTTCACTGTAGCAAATAGTGTTTTACTGTAGCAAATTGTGTTTTACTGTAGCAAAGTAATTTTTACTGTAGCAAATAGGGTTTTACTGTAGGAAAGTCGTTTTTACTTGTACATATATATATACATACATATAATTGTTCATGAATCGTCGAGAGTAATCAAAGGTAATTGTATATATGAAACAGTTCTAAAATTTTGAGACTCAATCTAACAGACTTTGTTTAGCATGTTAAAATAATAAATCGTATAGAGAATTGGTTTAAATAAGTCAAAAATTTTCGGGTCATCACAAACAAGTTAATCATACAGAATATTAAGAGTAGTTAATAGTATTTCGTAGCATAATATGAACTCATTTATAAAAGCTTTTTCTTCATATTAGCGTTTTATAAGTTTAAATTCGGGTAGTACCTACCCGTTAAGTTCATACTTAGTAGCTAATATACAATTCAACTACTACAATTCTATATGAAAAACTGATTATAATAATATTTCGCGTTCAAACTTTTATACAATATTTTACAAACTTACAATACCGCTTATTTTACATAAAGCATGAAATATAGCACACAATAACTTTGATACAAGATAGTTGTGAAGATAATTCTAGCTAGTACACAAGTCGTTCAGCAAAGGCAATAAAGACACGTAATTCATACGTCCAGAAACAAGTCATGCATTCTGGTTTTACTACTACTACTACTTCCCATCCTTGGTCTTGTGGAACATAACCGTTATGGCCATTGATAAGATAGCGTGTTGTAACGTCGTCAAAGGGACAAGGGTTACGTAATGTCCAACAGTCCCGTAACAATCTAAAAACCTTGTTTCTCACCCCAACTACTGAGTCCGTTACTTGTGGAAATGTTTTGTTTAATAGTTGTAGCCCGATGTTCTTTTTCTCACTTTGGTGAGAAGCGAACATTACTAACCCGTAAGCATTACATGCTTCTTTATGTTGCATGTTAGCCGCTTTTTCTAAATCATGAAGTCCTATATTCGGATACATTGAGTCAAAATAATTTCTTAACCCGTTGCGTAAAATAGCATTTGGATTCCCCGAAATATATGCGTCAAAGTAAACACATCGTAACTTATGGGTTTCCCAATGTGATATCCCCCATCTTTCAAACGAAAGTCTCTTATAAACCAAGACATTCTTGGAACGTTCTTCGAATGTCTTACAAACTGATTTCGCCATAAATAGTTGTGCCGAAGAATTCTGACCGAATCTAGACAAGATTTCATCAATCATGTCTCCAGGTAGGTCTCTTAAAATATTAGGTGGTCTATCCATTTTGTGTTTTTATACTGTAAAATAGACAAGAGTAAGATTCATAAAAATAAATACTTATTAATACAAGCAATTTTTACATATATCATAAAGCATAAGCACACTATATTACATATATTACACCACACGAATACAACTATCTTATTCTGACTCGCTCGTTTCTTCTTTTTCAGTTTTGGTTCGTTTTGCCAAGTTTCTAGGGATATATGATGTTCCCCTAATACGAGCTGTCGTTTTCCACAACGGTTTAGAAAAACCTGGTGGTTTAGAGGTTCCCGGGTCATTGTTACAACTTAAGGGCTTCGGGGGTTGACGATACATATAAAGTTCATCGGGGTTGGAATTAGATTTCTCTATTTTTTATGCCCTTTCCCTTATTATTTTCTTTTGCCTTTTTAAATTCAATTGGGGTAATTTCTATAACATCATCGGAATTCTCGTCGGAATCCGATTCATCGGAGAATTGGTAATCCTCCCAATATTTTGCTTCCTTGGCGGAAAAACCATTGACCATAATTAACCTTGGTCGGTTGGTTGAGGATTTTCTTTTACTTAACCGTTTTATTATTTCCCCCACCGGTTCTATTTCCTCCTCCGGTTCCTCCTCTTCCGGTTCTGATTCTTCTTCCGGTTCTGATTCTTCTTCCGGTTCTTCTTTGGGAACTTGTGAATCAGTCCAATATATATTCGACTCTTCGTTATTATTAGGTGAGTCAATGGGATTTGTGCTAGAGGTAGACATCTATCACACAATATCAAACATGTAAAGAGATTAATATATCACATAATATATACATGTTAATAATATATAGTTTCCAACAAAAATGTTAAGCAATCATTTTTAAAGAAAACACGGTCGAAGTCCAGACTCACTAATGCATCCTAACAAACTCGATAAGACACACTAATGCAAATTTTCTGGTTCTCTAAGACCAACGCTCGGATACCAACTGAAATGTCCCGTTCTTATTGATTAAAAACGTTCCATATTAATTGATTTCATTGCGAGGTTTTGACCTCTATATGAGACGTTTTTCAAAGACTGCATTCATTTTAAAACAAACCATAACCTTTATTTCATAAATAAAGGTTTAAAAAGCTTTACGTAGATTATCAAATAATGATAATCTAAAATATCCTGTTTACACACGACCATTACATAATGGTTTACAATACAAATATGTTACATCAAAATCAGTTTCTTGAATGCAGTTTTTACACAATATCATACAAACATGGACTCCAAATCTTGTCCTTATTTTAGTATGCAATAGCGGAAGCTCTTAGTATTCACCTGAGAATAAACATGCTTTAAACGTCAACAAAAATGTTGATGAGTTATAGGTTTAACCTATATATATCAAATCGTAACAATAGACCACAAGATTTCATATTTCAATACACATCCCAAACATAGAGATAAAAATCATTCATATGGTGAACACCTGGTAACCGACATTAACAAGATGCATATATAAGAATATCCCCATCATTCCGGGACACCCTTCGGATCTGATATAAATTTCGAAGTACTAAAGCATCCGGTACTTTGGATGGGGTTTGTTAGGCCTAATAGATCTATCTTTAGGATTCGCGTCAATTAGGGTGTCTGTTCCCTAATTCTTAGATTACCAGACTTAATAAAAAGGGGCATATTCGATTTTGATAATACAACCATAGAATGTAGTTTCACGTACTTGTGTCTATTTTGTAAATCATTTATAAAACCTGCATGTATTCTCATCCTAAAAATATTAGATTTTAAAAGTGGGACTATAACTCACTTTCACAGATTTTTACTTCGTCGGCAAGTAAGACTTGGCCACTGGTTGATTCACGAACCTATAACAATATATACATATATATCAAAGTATGTTCAAAATATATTTACAACACTTTTAATATATTTTGATGTTTTAAGTTTATTAAGTCAGCTGTCCTCGTTAGTAACCTACAACTAGTTGTCCACAGTTAGATGTACAGAAATAAATCGATAAATATTATCTTGAATCAATCCACGACCCAGTGTATACGTATCTCAGTATTGATCACAACTCAAACTATATATATTTTGGAATCAACCTCAACCCAGTATAGCTAACTCCAACATTCACATATAGAGTGTCTATGGTTGTTCCGAAATATATATAGATATGTCGACATGATAGGTCGAAACATTGTATACGTGTCTATGGTATCTCAAGATTACATAATATACAATACAAGTTGATTAAGTTATGGTTGGAATAGATTTGTTACCAATTTTCACGTAGCTAAAATGAGAAAAATTATCCAATCTTGTTTTTCCCATAACTTCTTCATTTTAAATCCGTTTTGAGTGAATCAAATTGCTATGGTTTCATATTGAACTCTATTTTATGAATCTAAACAGAAAAAGTATAGGTTTATAGTCAGAAAAATAAGTTACAAGTCGTTTTTGTAAAGGTAGTCATTTCAGTCGAAAGAACGACGTCTAGATGACCATTTTAGAAAACATACTTCCACTTTGAGTTTAAACATAATTTTTGGATATAGTTTCATGTTCATAATAAAAATCATTTTCCCAGAATAACAACTTTTAAATCAAATTTTATCATAGTTTTTAATTAACTAACTCAAAACAGCCCGCGGTGTTACTACGACGGCGTAAATCCGGTTTTACGGTGTTTTTCGTGTTTCCAGTTTTAAATCATTAAGTTAGCATATCATATAGATATAGAACATGTGTTTAGTTGATTTTAAAAGTCAAGTTAGAAGGATTAACTTTTATTTGCGAACAAGTTTAGAATTAACTAAACTATGTTCTAGTGATTACAAGTTTAAACCTTCGAATAAGATAGCTTTATATGTATGAATCGAATGATGTTATGAACATCATTACTACCTCAAGTTCCTTGGATAAACCTACTGGAAATGAGAAAAATAGATCTAGCTTCAAAGGATCCTTGGATGGCTTGAAAGTTCTTGAAGCAGAATCATGACACGAAAACAATTTCAAGTAAGATTTCCACTCGAAATAAGATTGTTATAGTTATAGAAATTGAATTAAAGTTTGAATATGATTATTACCTTGTATTAGAAAGATAACCTACTGTAAGTAACAAAGGTTTCTTGATCTTGGATGATTACTTGGAATGGATTTAGAAAACTTGGAAGTAAACTGGCAATCTTGGAAGTATTCTTGATTTTATGAAACTAGAACTTTTGGAATTTATGAAGAACACTTAGAACTTGAAGATAGAACTTGAGAGAGATCAATTAGATGAATAAAATTTAAGAATGAAAGTGTTTGTAGGTGTTTTTGGTCGTTGGTGTATAGATTAGATATAAAGGATATGTAATTTTATTTTCATGTAAATAAGTCATGAATGATTACTCGTATTTTTGTAATTTTATGAGATATTTCATGCTAGTTGCCAAATGATGGTTCCCACATGTGTTAGGTGACTCACATGGGCTGCTGAGAGCTGATCATTGGAGTGTATATACCAATAGTACATACATCTAAAAGCTGTGTATTGTACTAGTACGAATACGGGTGCATACGAGTAGAATTGTTGATGAAACTGAACGATGATGTAATTGTAAGCATTTTTGTTAAGTAGAAGTATTTTGATAAGTGTCTTGAAGTCTTTCAAAATTGTATGAATACATATTAAAACACTACATGTATATACATTTTAACTGAGTCGTTAAGTCATCGTTAGTCGTTACATGTAAGTGTTGTTTTGAAACCTTTAGGTTAACGATCTTGTTAACTGTTGTTAACCCAATGTTTAAAATATCAAATGAGATTTTAAATTATTATATTATCATGATATTATGATGTATAAATATCTCTTAATATGACATATATACATTAAATGTCGTTACAACGATAATCGTTACATATATGTCTCGTTTCAAAATCATTAAGTTAGTAGTCTTGTTTTTACATATGTAGTTCATTGTTAATATACTTAATGATATTTTTACTTATCATAATAGCATGTTAACTATATATATCCATATATATGTAATCATATAGTTTTTACAAGTTTTAACGTTCGTGAATCACCGGTCAACTTGGGTGGTCAATTGTCTATATGAAACCTATTTCAATTAATCAAGTCTTAACAAGTTTGATTGCTTAACATGTTGGAAACACTTAATCATGTAAATAACAATTTCATTTAATATATATATAAACATGGAAAAGTTCGGGTCACTACAACTGAAGAATCAAATCTTTTAGATTTAGAAGATTCTTTTTAAATCCCTTGAATTCCGAAATTCAATCGTGACTACATCAAAAGTTACATCTCTATCTCAATCTTTTGTGACAGCTTCACTTGTACGCTTCACATAATCGAATAGTTTTGTCTATATTAATTAATAATGATAAATCTCTATTATCAACTCATATTCATCATGAAAACATTTTTATTGTTAGCCTTGACAACCACTTTCAAATTTCAGGACGAAATTTCTTTAACGGATAGGTACTGTGACGACCCGAAAATTTCCGATCAAATTTAAACTTAATCTTTATGTGAATTCGACACGATAAGCAAAGTATGTAAAGCCGAGTCTCAAAATTTTGGAACAATTTACATGAATGCATTTGACCTTTGACTATTCTCGACGATTCATGAATCCTTGATTGTAAACAGAAATGTAGAGATAATTAATTATATATGTAAATAATTATATATAATAAATTAAATATGTTGATGAACTATTATGTGATTTAGTTATTATGAAAGATAACATAAAATAACTAAAACTTGTTATTTTGAAATATATAGAGTATATTGAATATAATTGACTTCGAATATAATTAGTCAACATTAACAAAGTATTAAATATATAATATTATACTTTGAGTTTATGTGTTTCAATATATAAAATTAATATATATGTCTACGTAATAAAACTTAATATTTAAAACATAATTATATATATAGTAGTGGGAATATATATGTGATATTTCTGCATAAATAATACTATATGCATATTAATAAAATGGATAACTAATAAACATATATAGTATATATTATATAAATATTAAACATTACATAATCAATAAATTGTGATATTATTACGTAATTACGAGTTAAAATATAGATATTATATTAATATTAGTATCATTACTTTTATTATTATTCTTAAAATAAATATTAATATCGATATCAGAATTATTAAAAAATATAAAAATGTAAAAATTTGATACATGTAACATGTTATATTTCTTTACCATTACTAGTATTATTATTATTTTTATTATTACAATTTTATTACTTTTACCATGATTTTTTTTGTATTACTTGATATTATTATTATTATTAAATTCATTATTTTTATTAATAGTATTGTTATTAATAATATAATTATTAATTACAAATTATTAATATTAAATATAAGTTATATATATAAAGATATACATACGCGTGCTATATTTATATATGTTAGGGATCAATCATTTTTTTTCTCTTCTTCTTCCTGGTGACCCGTGATTATTCCTGTCGATTAATATCTTCACTATATTACAATCGAATATCTCAGATTCGTTATCAATTACAATCATTCTTAACTTCCATAAATTGGGGGAATAAACACATAAAAGATGAACACCGATAGTTCCCCGTACCCAATTTTTTTTTACCCATAACTCAAATCTGTATCATTCTCCAAAATCTATCAATGCAGAAGTGTCCTAAATTACGTTGTAAATGTTTCCTCAATTTTCCAGGTGTTAATTCGTCAAAACAATTTCGAATTCGAAGAGTCAAACTGCAAATTCAAAAGTCAAACTTTAGTGTTCTTGAAGAAATTCGAAGTTTATGGTATGAAATAAGTTAAATAAATGATTCCAATAGTTTCTATAGATGATTTAGAATGTTTTTCATGTTATAACAATTGTCCAAATCAGTAGGAATTTCGAAATCAAATTTTTTTTTTATATAAATGCCTGCGACGAACAGCAGGTACTTTTTATTTTTTTTTTATTTTTTATTTTTTCATTTTTAAATAAATATAAACCCTTGTTATTGATTTTGATTTGTGTTAAAGAATTTAAAATCGTTGTTTGGTTGATTTTGGTTTGCCGATTGGTTTGTAGAAGATGAATATGAACACAGAATGTTATACGGGTTATATATGTTTGGATTTGGGATTATATTGTGAAGACCCGTCCTAATCCATCCGGACGAAGTCCATATCGATTATAAACGATTCACAACAGTTGATTACATCGCGAGATACTTGACCGCTATATGATACATTTTACAAACATTGCATTCGTTTTTGAAAAGACAAACTTTCATTACATCGAAAGTTGACAGGCATGCATACCATTTCATAATATATCCAACTATAATTGACTTGATAATAATCTTGATGAACTCGACGACTCGAATGCAACGTCTTTTGAAATATGCCATGAATGACTCCAAGTAATATCTATAAAATGAGCAAATACACAGCGGAAGATTTCTTTCGTACCTGAGAATAAACATGCTTTAAAGTGTCAACCAAAAGGTTGGTGAGTTCATTAGTTTAACTTAAACAATCGTTTCCATCATTTTAATAGACCACAAGATTTCAGATTTCCATTTCTCATAAACATACGTCCCATGTATAGAGACAAAAATATCATTCATATGGATTGAACACCTGGTAACCGACATTAACAATATTCATATATAAGAATATCCCCATCATTCCGGGATCCTCCTTCGGACATGATATAAATTTCGAAGTACTAAAACATCCGGTACTTTGGATGGGGCTTGTTGGGCCCGATAGATCTATCTTTAGGATTCGCGTCAATTAGGGTGTCTGTTCCCTAATTCTTAGATTACCAGACTTAATAAAAAGGGGCATATTCGACTTCGATAATCCAACCATAGAATGTAGTTTCACGTACTTGTGTCAATTTCGTAAAACAGTTATAAAAGTTGCGCATGTATTCTCAGCCCAAAAATATAAAGGGTAAAAAGGCAAATGAAACTCACGATACTGTATTTTGTAGTAAAAATACATATGACGTAATTGAACAATGCAGGGTTGGCCTCGGATTCACTAACCTATATCAATTGTGTATATATTAATACGTATAATGTAAGTTACAAAATTTCATTTATTAATATGTATTATTTATATATTATAGTTTTGTAGAATTTATTCTAACCTTTATTTTAAAACGTATACTTATATTATATTTTAAGTTATATTTTATATATATATCGATTTTATGTATATATATCTATAATGATTTACGTTTATATAAATAGTGACATTAATATATTTATATACATATATTTGTGGTTAGTATTGTATTTATGAAATTTTATTAGTTTGTTATGTGAATTATTAATACAATCCTAGTATATACCATAAGTATATATATAGTGTACAAAAGATTTATTTGTTAAAATAATAATTTAGATAATAATGATTTACTAATAATAATAATAATTTTATTAATAATGATAATACTAATAGCAAAAAAAATGAAAATGATAACTGTTAATGATACTAATAATAATAACTCTAAAATAATATTAATACTAATACCATACTTATGTTAATAATAAGGGTTCTAATATTTATAAAATGATAAATGATAATCATAATAATACTAGTAAATATTAATGATGATACTGATAAATATGATATTATTAATTGTAAATGTACTGATGATACTATTATTTATAAACCGGTACAAATTCTAATATTGATGATAATAATATATTTTTATTTCCTTCATAATAATAATAATAATGATAATCATAATCATAATCCTAATGATGATAAAATACTAAAATGATAAGTTTATTACTAATAATAATATTATTAATACCTATCATAATAATAATAGTAATGTCTATAATACTTTCAAATATGATAACAAGTATGATACTAATAATAACAATAACAATAACAATCAAAACAATCACAATAATAATAATAATACTAATAATAATTAATATATAATAACAATAATAAAATTAGAAAAGAAAACTACCTCACATGAAAAGAGTTTCAAAAAAAAAAAAAAAACTGCCGTCCTCTGGACTCGATTTCGTGACCACATGCTCACACGCAAACACTCTCGACCATCCCACCAATTCTGATTCTCTGTACTAATATCGAATTTAAATTTTATATATAAAATGTTTTTCTTCTATTCCTCTTCTTCTCCACAAGTCTCATGGATTCAACAAAACATCAATAACCAAAAAACAAAATCGGGGTTCCCTTTAAAGCTTCAAAACATTACAGAAAAAAAATAATTTGGGTTCTAAAATTAAAAAAAAAAAAAAACACTAAAGGCCTACTGCAGCGTCGGTTCTTGGAACAAAACAAAAAAAATTGATTTCGTAATAGATAACATTATAGATAATGTTTATAACACGAAATAGTTTTCTAAACATGTATAAAAACTACTGGAATCGTCAATTTGATCAGAAACATATACACGAACGCGAATTTGTCTCAAGAACAATTGTTGACTTTTTTTAAACTAAACTTTGACTTCAAAATTCAAGATCGATATAAAGATTTGAGAGTTGAGATTTTGCAGATAGATTCAAAGAAAGATTTCTAACCTTTCTGCATTTTTAGATTTTGAAACTTTATTCGAAATTGAATTAAGAGAAAAAAAAATTGGAGCGTGCAGAGAAGAAGAAAAAAAAAAATATCGCTGTGCTCTTTAATCCCATTGGATTTCCTTTTTATTTGATTTGCAATTATACATAATCATTTTGTAATAATAGAGATCGGTTGATAAAAAATGGAGAAAATGTCAACACAGGTTCACGAGTTTGGAGCAGGAAAGAAACAAAAAAAATAATAATAATAATAGAGATAAAGGATACAGAGGTCAAGCGTATAATATAGATCCCTACTGTTTTTTTTAATTAATAATAATAATATATAATAACAATACTATTAATATCTAATAATATTAATAAAATTAATAATAATGATAAATATAATATTAATGATAATAATAATTGTAAAAATGATAATAATAATAATAATAATAATAATAATAATAATAATAATAATAATAATACCATACTAATTATGATAATATTAATATTTTATCGATAATAATAATATTAGTAATAATAATCTAATTTATACATCCAATTTCATCTTTATATGATATAAAGTGATATTATGAATACAAATATTGATATTTGACGATACAAATAACATTACTACAACAACTATATTTGTATTTAAATTTAATTTATTAATATCATCTATTATTATGTAATATTTAATAATTATGTAATATGTATTGTAACATATACTGAATATTATATATTTATGCATTTTAATATAAATATATTATAATATTTATTTACATACTAATTATATTATACTTATGTATGTAATTATGAAAAATATAAATGTTTTATATATGTAAGTATTATATATATTTATTAAAATAGTACATTATTTCATCATAGATATATTATAAATTTCTACAAATACATAATATAATAATTATGTATAAAATCATATATATATAGTTATATTTATGTATATATGTATACTACCATATATATAAAATCATGTTTTAAATGTTGAGTAGATGATTAATTATGTATATTAAACAATTAACTACAAAGTATAACATTGTACATTTAATATTTTGATAACGTTGGTAAAATATGTTTGAATCATTTATATACAATATACTATATATATTCAAAATGAAAATCTTTAGTTATTAAATGTTATCTTTTATAATAACAAAATTACTTAATAGTTCATTAATACTAATATAATTAGTTTTATATATAATTATTTATATTTACATTCTTAGTTACAATTAAAGGTTCGTGAATCGTCGGAAATAGTTAAAGGTCAAATGTTATCATGAAATAGTTCAAACATAATGAGACTCGGTTTAATAGACTTTGCTTATCGAGTCGAATCATATAAGATTATGTTTAAATTTGGTCGGAAATTCCCGGGTCATCACAGTACCTACCCGTTAAAGAAATTTCGTCCCGAAATTTGAGTGAGGTCGTCATAGCTAACAATAAATATGTTTTCCTGACGAATATGAGTTGATAACTTGAGTTTTATCATCATTGAGTAATATGGATAAAAATAATTCAATTATTCGAAGAGTGCGAATGAAGCTATTCACAAAAGGATGAAATGAGAAACAAAGATTTGTTTTTAACTTTTGACGTAGTCAGGTTTGAATTTAGAAAATAAGGCGCGTCTTAACTTTTGACATTGCCTTGGTTGAATTCCGGAATTTAAGGGATTTAAAGAAAATCTTGAAGATCTATAAAATCTGATTCTTCGGGATTTATGGAAATTAAGATCTCTTTAATTAAATACGGTGATCTGCCCCGATTACTACGTCTGATATTTCCAGTATAAATTAAGCTCTTCCTTTCCATTATTCTCACCATTCTTATACTTTCTTTCTTAGTTCATACATCCAAAAGATTCTGAAAATGATTAATCCAGTTCTGATCCTTGTCCTCATCCTTACTATCGCAACAATCATTCTCCTTTTTCAACTTCCACCAGAGGAATCTGCTTTCTTCTACTTCGCCCTCGGGATTATAATGTTTTTAATTCTCCCGTGTCTTTATGTTGCGATAAACATTGATATACACGGTTTGTAATTTATGTGTTGTTATCGGACTTTATATTCTCCCTTATATTTCAAAGCTCTATGCTTTTGTTTTCTCTTCCCGACTTCAAGTCAAGCGAATAATGGTCCAGAATTTATAGATATAGAGTTTCGAATGATTATAATGTTCTAAGCTTGAAGGAACGTGATAGCACGATTTGATTTTCAAATTTATCAACATCACGGAAGATAGAACCATCAAGAATACATTTTCTTGATTTGTTACGGAGTTAAGTAGGATGAAAGAGTTATGTAACATGGCACATGATGACGTTATGATCTGTGAATCATCACGTTTCATTTAGAAACTCAGCATGACTTACTGTAATATAATCACGTTGATCAAGTGTCATTATATTATACTAACTCATGCATCAGTTCCCATCATTACTACAATAACATTCATATTTTAAGCTTGAAAATTTACAGAATATAGAAACTAACAGTTTCTATATGATGTAATACTGATAGCACGAAAAGATTAATGATTTCAGATAAGAATAGTTATAAAAATATCTCCAGAAATATGGAGGATATTTATAATGAAAGGTACGATAATATCTCAGAATATCTAAGATCAGAGGATGATAGAAACTATTGTCTGCAAGGGTTTAGAGTAAGGAGCAAGTTATTCACTATAGACTTTAGCAGACATTGAATTATTTGGATTCTTTGAAGTCAAACTTATTCTTTGTGATTTATCCACGGCTTTCTTCATAGTTTCGCATAATCTGCTTTTCGGTACTATATTTTCTATTGAATGTTTCCAATATATTGATACACAGGAAGCACGAAGAGGTATATAATTTCGGACGAGAATATTTATGAAAATATCCTCAGAAATATCAAAGATATTGATGATGATATTTTGGAATTTCTAAGTTCGACGGTTGATGGAGAAAGATTTTCCGCAAGATTTTAACATGACTTCGGAGCAAGATATTCTCTAAAGATTTCAACGGATCCAGAATTACCTGAATCCTTTGAATATAGGATTTGGTCCTTGTATTTGTCCTTGGTCTCCTTCATGGGTAACTCAATCTGTTTTTCAATACCCAATTTTCTATCGAGCGTTCCTAACACTCCTTTCTTTATCATCAAACTTTTGTCCGTTTAGACCATCTACCATTTTTCTGTTTCCTCTGCATTTAATGCTATGATATCTGAATCATCGGTTATTAATCCGAGGTGGTTTCAGGAGAATTGTGTTTTTAGATGATTAAACGCTGATGGTAATATGATGGAATATGAAAGGTTACCTGGTAACAATAAAAGAGCACGCGTATATATAAACGTTATAATAAGGTTGTTTCGTACGAAAAGTCGAAGTTGACTTGTTGGAGTTGTGACAAAATTGGCTAATTTTGAAAAGGGATCGCAAAGTTGTTTTTGTTAATAAATGCCAAAGGATCTGACGCGGCTACGTGTTGAACTTTTACTCAATTGCCGAGAGTTTCTCAGGTGCATAACTATATGCATAAATCTTTCCTTCCGTAGATGAAGTGCGGTTGATTCATCCTATCGATTGAGGTGTTTTCAAGAATCATGAAAGGTTTGAACGCAGAATGTAATCGTGAAGATACAAATGAGGTTTAAGACGAAATCAAGTGGCAAACTTGAAGAATTGTTTAGTTTCATATGTTATATTCAATATTTTAATTCATTTTAATTGTCCAATGTTATTAGTCCACAGTCGATAGTCCACAGTTGACAGTGCAATCATTCATATATAGTTTAATATATAATATTTGAATTAATTAATACGTATCGTGACCCGTGTACATGTCTCAGACTCGATCACAACTCAAAGTATATATATTATTATAGAATCAACCTCAACCCTGTATAGAGAACTCGATCATTACTGCATATAGAGTGTCTATGGTGATTCCAAATAATATATATAGATGTGTCGATATGATATGTCAAAACCTTGTATACGTGTCCCGATATTTAAAGTGCGTAAAATAAATAACAGAAATTAAATGACGATAAATAAAGTGCGTAAAGTAAATAACAGAAATTAAATGACAATAAATAAAATTGCGAGAATATAAATTGCGATAAAATAAATTGCGATAAATAAATTGCGATAAATAAAATGTAATACGGAATTAACAGTTAGCTAGGAACAGTTAGCTAGGATTTTGTTAGCGTGGTTTCTTAATAAAATTTAATATTGTTAATTAGTCTGTTTCTAATCAATTTTTATTGTGTCCATTATTTCTTCATTATGCCACTTGTTGGATTCTGATAGGTCAAAATTCAAATATGAAATTGAATTTGAATGAAAATAGTTATTCTTTGGTGAACGGATAAGTATCCCGGTGGTTGTAAATAGGATAGTGAATAACTGTTGAATCAGATTCGAAGAATATACAGTGTAACTTATTAATGTGAAATTTAAATATTCCTCGGGTATTACCTACCCGTTAAAATATTTTTATTATTAACAGTTTGTACAAAAGAATTTTTAATTACAATCTTTATGAAAACATATATACATATATATTTTCTTCAGATGTAATCATGAATTTAATGAGTTAACATGATATTAAACTCATTTAGTTTTCAGTTGGAACTAGAATAAATAATCTCTAAAACATTAGAGATTACATAATCACCATGTCGAACGAAGATAACTGATGTAGAATGTCATGTAGAATGATGATTATACTCGAGGTATAGATTGAGATGTTGAGGCATGTGATATTGAAATTTGGGTTGTTGGTGGTACCGTTGGTGCCGGTGATTTGGATGAAGCTGGTACGTTTTGCACCATATTTTCCAAGACTACAACTTATGCGCGAAGTTCATTAACTTCTTCTATTCCACCGGGATGATTGTCGGTTCGGACGAGCGGATGAATGAGGTTTAGAATCTGAGATAGTATATGATCGTGATGAGATACTTTGGAAATGAGAGAGAAAATGGTGTCTCGAACAGGTTCGCCGGTAAACGTTTTAGGTCCATTGTCAAGAGGTGAATTTGGTTAGTGGAAATGATCGCCTTCTTCGCGTTTCCATTGATTAAGTCGACTACGAACCCATCTCCAATTCATTCAGAATAGATGATGGCTAATTGATCGATTCATTCCGGTTACTCTGCTTTCGGAGCTCGAGTGGAAATCCATATCAAAATAGCTGTCGGAATAACTATCGAAATAGCTATCGAAATCAGATGGACTCGAACTGGTTGAGGGATTCATCTCGTACGATCAGATGAAGGATTTTCGATAAGAAATAGATTATAGGATGTAGATTAGTACCCTGCAATACATAATTTACATATGCATATATAATACTAAAATCCCATAAGCTACGGAGGAATCTACGGAAGCTGTCAGGCAAAGGTAACAATAACAGATACGCTAAGATATGAATTTAACTATACACTGTCTATGCAATAAAGGCAGTAAGACGTGTCTTAGACTTTAAGGATGGTAAGCAAATAATTTTTCGACACTAAATGATAAGCAAAACTTTTGACATGCAAACACGGTCGAAGTCCAGACTCATTAATGCATTCTAACGACTATCAGTTAGACTCACTAATGCAAGACCTGGTTCGCTAAGACCACCGCTCTGATACCAACTGTGAAGACCCATCCTAATCCATCCGGACGAAGTCCATATCGATTATAAACGATTCACAACAGTTGATTACATCGCGAGATACTTGACCTCTATATGATACATTTTACAAACATTGCATTCGTTTTTGAAAAGACAAACTTTCATTACATCGAAAGTTGACAGGCATGCATACCATTTCATAATATATCCAACTATAATTGACTTGATAATAATCTTGATGAACTCGACGACTCGAATGCAACGTCTTTTGAAATATGCCATGAATGACTCCAAGTAATATCTATAAAATGAGCAAATACACAGCGGAAGATTTCTTTCGTACCTGAGAATAAACATGCTTTAAAGTGTCAACCAAAAGGTTGGTGAGTTCATTAGTTTAACTTAAACAATCGTTTCCATCATTTTAATAGACCACAAGATTTCAGATTTCCATTTCTCATAAACATACGTCCCATGTATAGAGACAAAAATATCATTCATATGGATTGAACACCTGGTAACCGACATTAACAATATTCATATATAAGAATATCCCCATCATTCCGGGATCCTCCTTCGGACATGATATAAATTTCGAAGTACTAAAACATCCGGTACTTTGGATGGGGCTTGTTGGGCCCGATAGATCTATCTTTAGGATTCGCGTCAATTAGGGTGTCTGTTCCCTAATTCTTAGATTACCAGACTTAATAAAAAGGGGCATATTCGACTTCGATAATCCAACCATAGAATGTAGTTTCACGTACTTGTGTCAATTTCGTAAAACAGTTATAAAAGTTGCGCATGTATTCTCAGCCCAAAAATATAAAGGGTAAAAAGGCAAATGAAACTCACGATACTGTATTTTGTAGTAAAAATACATATGACGTAATTGAACAATGCAGGGTTGGCCTCGGATTCACTAACCTATATCAATTGTGTATATATTAATACGTATAATGTAAGTTACAAAATTTCATTTATTAATATGTATTATTTATATATTATAGTTTTGTAGAATTTATTCTAACCTTTATTTTAAAACGTATACTTATATTATATTTTAAGTTATATTTTATATATATATCGATTTTATGTATATATATCTATAATGATTTACGTTTATATAAATAGTGACATTAATATATTTATATACATATATTTGTGGTTAGTATTGTATTTATGAAATTTTATTAGTTTGTTATGTGAATTATTAATACAATCCTAGTATATACCATAAGTATATATATAGTGTACAAAAGATTTATTTGTTAAAATAATAATTTAGATAATAATGATTTACTAATAATAATAATAATTTTATTAATAATGATAATACTAATAGCAAAAAAAATGAAAATGATAACTGTTAATGATACTAATAATAATAACTCTAAAATAATATTAATACTAATACCATACTTATGTTAATAATAAGGGTTCTAATATTTATAAAATGATAAATGATAATCATAATAATACTAGTAAATATTAATGATGATACTGATAAATATGATATTATTAATTGTAAATGTACTGATGATACTATTATTTATAAACCGGTACAAATTCTAATATTGATGATAATAATATATTTTTATTTCCTTCATAATAATAATAATAATGATAATCATAATCATAATCCTAATGATGATAAAATACTAAAATGATAAGTTTATTACTAATAATAATATTATTAATACCTATCATAATAATAATAGTAATGTCTATAATACTTTCAAATATGATAACAAGTATGATACTAATAATAACAATAACAATAACAATCAAAACAATCACAATAATAATAATAATACTAATAATAATTAATATATAATAACAATAATAAAATTAGAAAAGAAAACTACCTCACATGAAAAGAGTTTCAAAAAAAAAAAAAAAACTGCCGTCCTCTGGACTCGATTTCGTGACCACATGCTCACACGCAAACACTCTCGACCATCCCACCAATTCTGATTCTCTGTACTAATATCGAATTTAAATTTTATATATAAAATGTTTTTCTTCTATTCCTCTTCTTCTCCACAAGTCTCATGGATTCAACAAAACATCAATAACCAAAAAACAAAATCGGGGTTCCCTTTAAAGCTTCAAAACATTACAGAAAAAAAATAATTTGGGTTCTAAAATAAAAAAAAAAAAAAAACACTAAAGGCCTACTGCAGCGTCGGTTCTTGGAACAAAACAAAAAAAATTGATTTCGTAATAGATAACATTATAGATAATGTTTATAACACGAAATAGTTTTCTAAACATGTATAAAAACTACTGGAATCGTCAATTTGATCAGAAACATATACACGAACGCGAATTTGTCTCAAGAACAATTGTTGACTTTTTTTAAACTAAACTTTGACTTCAAAATTCAAGATCGATATAAAGATTTGAGAGTTGAGATTTTGCAGATAGATTCAAAGAAAGATTTCTAACCTTTCTGCATTTTTAGATTTTGAAACTTTATTCGAAATTGAATTAAGAGAAAAAAAAATTGGAGCGTGCAGAGAAGAAGAAAAAAAAAATATCGCTGTGCTCTTTAATCCCATTGGATTTCCTTTTTATTTGATTTGCAATTATACATAATCATTTTGTAATAATAGAGATCGGTTGATAAAAAATGGAGAAAATGTCAACACAGGTTCACGAGTTTGGAGCAGGAAAGAAACAAAAAAAATAATAATAATAATAGAGATAAAGGATACAGAGGTCAAGCGTATAATATAGATCCCTACTGTTTTTTTTAATTAATAATAATAATATATAATAACAATACTATTAATATCTAATAATATTAATAAAATTAATAATAATGATAAATATAATATTAATGATAATAATAATTGTAAAAATGATAATAATAATAATAATAATAATAATAATAATAATAATAATAATAATAATAATAATAATAATACCATACTAATTATGATAATATTAATATTTTATCGATAATAATAATATTAGTAATAATAATCTAATTTATACATCCAATTTCATCTTTATATGATATAAAGTGATATTATGAATACAAATATTGATATTTGACGATACAAATAACATTACTACAACAACTATATTTGTATTTAAATTTAATTTATTAATATCATCTATTATTATGTAATATTTAATAATTATGTAATATGTATTGTAACATATACTGAATATTATATATTTATGCATTTTAATATAAATATATTATAATATTTATTTACATACTAATTATATTATACTTATGTATGTAATTATGAAAAATATAAATGTTTTATATATGTAAGTATTATATATATTTATTAAAATAGTACATTATTTCATCATAGATATATTATAAATTTCTACAAATACATAATATAATAATTATGTATAAAATCATATATATATAGTTATATTTATGTATATATGTATACTACCATATATATAAAATCATGTTTTAAATGTTGAGTAGATGATTAATTATGTATATTAAACAATTAACTACAAAGTATAACATTGTACATTTAATATTTTGATAACGTTGGTAAAATATGTTTGAATCATTTATATACAATATACTATATATATTCAAAATGAAAATCTTTAGTTATTAAATGTTATCTTTTATAATAACAAAATTACTTAATAGTTCATTAATACTAATATAATTAGTTTTATATATAATTATTTATATTTACATTCTTAGTTACAATTAAAGGTTCGTGAATCGTCGGAAATAGTTAAAGGTCAAATGTTATCATGAAATAGTTCAAACATAATGAGACTCGGTTTAATAGACTTTGCTTATCGAGTCGAATCATATAAGATTATGTTTAAATTTGGTCGGAAATTCCCGGGTCATCACATATATCAGAAAAACGAGCATGGTACGATGGTTAAGGGTTGTTTCGGGTATACGAGAGGACTTAGGTTCGATCCCTGCTGATGACAATTCTTTTTAAAGGGCATTTTTGAGGTAGTTACTAATTATTAATATTAATATTATTATTATTAGAATTATGTTAAATATTATTATAGTTAGTATTATTATTATTATGAAATTTACATTAAATCCATGGTATTATGTTTATGTTTGTGGATCAAAAATTTAATGTTAATAAACGATATGACTATAATTATAGTTCAAGTATGAAAATATAGATAAAAAGAACTACGAAGTAATTAAAAATATGATTTAACGATATGATAATATTCATGATTATGGCTATATTTATTATAAATAAACTATGGATATGAATATCAAGTTAATATGTTTATTTCATGGTTGTAAGGTATGTATAATCGATTTAGAATTAAACTTTAAGATTTTGGTTATTAATTGTTTATAAGCAGGTATTATCATTACTATCATTATTATTAAAAGTATTATTATTTTTAAATATAGCATTTTTATTAAAATTAGTATTATCATTAAAATTAACATTTTTAAAAATTATCATTATTATTATTATCGATATTATTAACATTATTACTAACATGACCATAATTACTATCACTAATAAGTAATTACTATTACTATTATTATGGAAATACAAACTCTTTAGTTATTATTAATATAATTTTATCAAATAAATATTAGTGACTTAAAAACATATATAATATATAAAACATAACTATATTAATATGTTTATAATAAATATTAATTATTCATCTAAGGTATATATAAAGTTAACTATACTTAATTAATAAATAAAATCTATAAACCATTAATATAAATATATATATATATATATATATATATATATATATATATATATATATATATATATATATATATATATATATATATATATATATATATATATATATATATATATATATATATATATATATATACGTACATAAATTTGTTCGATTACGATTATATGTTTTAATATATATACAAATGATATAGGTTCGTGAATCCGAGGCCAACCCTGCATTGTTCAATATAGTCATATGTATTTTTACTACAAAATACATTAGGTGAGTTTCATTTGCTCCCTTTTTAATTGCTTTTGCATTATATATTTTTGGGCTGAGAATACATGCGCTGTTTTATAAATGTTTGACGAAATAAACACAAAAACTAATCCCATTTTTAAAACTCTTTAAATGTTTTGGGATGAATAAATGAGCTTTTTGATTTACAAAATAGTTCCGTCAATAACTAAATTCTATGTAGAGTTGTATCAACAAATATTTTTGGTTACACCTCAGGCTGTGGAATAGAACTATAGATTACTATATGCTGTTTAGCATGGATTATTATATACTGTTTAGCATTGATTTTAAATTCTAAGCTGAGTTGTATCATTAAATATTTTTGTTACACCTCAATGTAGAATAATTTTATAAAATGTTTTATAAATCTATGGGCCCGTCGAACCCCATCCAAAGTACCAGATGATTTAGTACTTCGATGTTGTTTTATATCATGTCTGAAGGATTTCCCGGAATGATAGGGGATATTCTTATATGCATCTTGTTAATGTCGGTTAACAGGTGTTCAATCCATATGAATGATATTTTTGTCTCTATGCATGGGACGTTTATTTATGAGAACTGAAAATGAAAATCTTGTGGTCTATTAAAATGATGGAAATGATTATTTATGTTAAACTAATGAACTCACCAACCTTTTGGTTGACACTTGAAAGCATGTTTATTCTCAGGTATGAAAGAAATCTTCCGTTGTGCATTTGCTCATCTTAGAGATATTACTTGGAGTCATTCATGACATATTTCAAAAGACGTTGCATTCGAGTCGTTGAGTTCATCAAGATTAATATTAAGTCAATTATAGTTAGATATATTATAAAATGGTATGCATGCAGTCAACTTTTGATGTAATGAAAGATTGTCTTTTCAAAAATGAATGCAATGTTTGTAAAATGTATCATATAGAGGTCAAGTACCTCGCGATGAAATCAACTATTGTGAATCGTTTATAATCGATATGGACTTCGTTCTGATAGATTAGGATGGGTCATTAGACATCCTACGGCAGTTTTCCAATGGATAGATCATGAAAAAATACACGATTTGAAAAAAAACGGTGACTAAAACGGTGCTACGAGTCAAAAGATACGATAGATCGAATATTTTGGCCAAAGACACAAAACACCAAGCACCACGAACCGTCGGTGCTGTTTGGTGCGTGTTTCGATTTTGCGAGGAAAGATGTCTTTTTCGGAATCTAAACGACCTCGAATGGCAAGCACATTCAGAGAGTCTTGCTCGTTCAGCCGTGTTAGGGTGATCTTAAGAATTTCAGCACAATCTT
The DNA here is from genome assembly GCF_046630445.1 of Rutidosis leptorrhynchoides. NCBI lineage: Eukaryota > Viridiplantae > Streptophyta > Magnoliopsida > Asterales > Asteraceae > Rutidosis > Rutidosis leptorrhynchoides. The sequence continues at coordinate 322,565,152 of NC_092338.1, read as the reverse complement.
AAACCGAAGGTTATGCGCCGCCAAATGGTACTCCATCTGGCAGTGCATACTAATGATTTAAAAAAACTTGTTTAATGAAGTGACATTAGATTCAAATTTATACCCGTTATACATAATTAAATTGTGAGTGAAATAATAGGCCTTAAAACGATATATACCTGCTAAATCATGCATACACAAAACTAATAATAAGATGTAAATTGAAAACGTTCAAAGGGAACATTTAAAATGAGTAAAATGTCTTTTTCGGCATCCAAACGACCTCGAATGTCAAGACACTATCCATGAGTCTTTATCTTAGGGTCATTTTATGGTGATCTCGAGAATTTTGGCACAATCTGAAACCGAAGGTTATGCGCCGTCAAATGGTACTCCATAAGGCAGCGCATATTAATGACTTAAAAAAGCGTGTTTAATGAAGTGACATTAGATTCAAATCTATATGCGTTATACATAATTACATTGCGAGTGAAATATAGCCCTTAAAACAATATGTACCAGGCTAAGTCATGCATACACAAAATGAATAATAAGAATGAAATTAAAACGGTCAAAATTGAAAAAAGGCAAAATTGAAGGCTTTCAAGGTCTCGTTTCAAAAAATATTTGGGACAAACTGCCTACGGCAATTTATCCAACAGATAGATACCTAAAAAATACACGTTTTGAAAAAAAAACGGTGACTAAATCGAAACTACGAATCAAATGATACGATAGATCGAACATTTTGGCCAAAGACACAAAACACCAAGCACCACGAACCGTCAGTGGTGTTTGGTGCATGGTGCCATTTTGCGAGGAAAGATGTCTTTTTCAGAATCTGGACGACCTCGAATGGCAAGCACGTTCAGAGAGTCTTGCTCGTTCGGCCATTTTAGGATGATCTTGAGAATATCAGCACAATCTTAAACCGAAGGTTATGCGTCGCCAAATGGCAGTGCATACTAATGATTTGAAAAAATGTGTTTAATGAAGTGACGTTAGATTCAAATTTATACCCGTTATACATAATTACATTGCGAGTGAAATAATAGGCCTTAAAACGTTATATACCATGCTAAGTCATGCATACACAAAACTAATAATAAGATATAAATTGAAAACGTTGAAAGAGAACATTTAAAATGAGTAAAATGTCTTTTTTGGCATCTTAACGACCTCGAATGTCAAGACACTATCCATGAGTCTTTACCTTAGGGTCGTTTTAGGGTGATCCCGATAATTTTAGCACAATCTAAAACCGAAGGTTATGTGCCGCTAAATGGTACTCCATCTGGCGGCGCATATTAATGATTTAAAAAAGCGTGTTTAATGAAGTGACATTAGATTCAAATCTATATGCGTTATACATAATTACATTGCGAGTGAAATAATAGGCATTAAAACAATATGTACCATGCTAAGTCATGCATACACAAAAGAAATAATATGAATGAAATTCAAAACGGTTAAAATTGAAAAAGGCAAAATTGAAGGTTTTCGAGGTCTCGTTTCGAAAACTATTTGGGACAAACGGCCTACGGCCATTTGCCAACGGATAGAAACCTAAAAATACACAATTTGAAAAAAAAACAGTGACTAAATCGGAGCTACGAGTCAAAAGATACGATAGATCGAACATTTTGGCCAAAGACACAAAACACCAAGCACCACGAACCGTCGGTGGTGTTAAGTGTGTGGTGCAATTTTGCGAGGAAAGATGTATTTTTCGGTATCTAGACGACCTCGAATGGCAAGCACATTTAGAGAGTCTTGCTCGTTCGGCCGTTTTAGGGTGATCTTGAGAATTTCAGCACAATCTTAAATTGAAGGTTATGCGCCGCCAAATAGTACTCCATCTGGTGGCGCATACTAATGCTTTAAAAAAACGTATTTAATGAAGTGACATTATATTCAAATTTATACCCGTTATACATAATTACATTACGAGTGAAATAATCGGCTTTAAAACGATATATACCGAAATGCCTCGTTCATATCGATTATAAACAATTCACAATAATTGATTTCATTGAGAGGTACTTAACCTTTATATGATACATTTTACAAACATTGCATTCGTTTTTAAAAGATGAAGTTTCTTTACATCAAAAGTAGATGACCGCATGCATACCATTTCATAATACATCCAACTATAATTGACCGAATGATAATCTTGATGAACTCAATGACTAGAATGCAACGTCTTTTGAAATATGTCATGAATGACTCCAAGTAATATCCCTAAAATGAGCAAATGCACAGCGGAAGGTTTCTTTCATACTTGAGAATAAACATGCTTAAAAGTGTCAACCAAAAGGTTGGTGAGTTCATAAGTTTTTCATAAACAATAAAATTCATCATTTTGATAGACCACAAGATTTAAATACAGTACACATATCTCGTGTACTAAACCATTTTTCATAATGCTTGGCAGAGTAGGTTCGTATCCTTTTCTCCCCCGTAGGTCGCCTCGTGTTTTTTTATAACCGTACACATATCTCGTGCACAAAAATAATACACATAACCTGTGTATAAAAATCATTCTCTCGATACATAACATTCAATTTGATTTCATTGCTCAACATGGTAACCGACCTTAACATATAATGTGCATCAATAATATCCCCAAAACAGAACATCTCGTCTGTATAATATATAAACTTTGAAGTACTAAACACCACGCCCACTAGCTCTTCCATCTAGTGAACATTCTGGGTGGGGGTGTTAAACCCATTAGCTACCTTTAGGATTCGCGTGAATTAGGGCCATACCCGCTTTCTAATTCTTAGGTTACCAAGCAATAATAATTAGGGGAAAAAATTCACACCAATTGGTGGCAATCATCATGTCCACCTAATTTAATAATAATTCACAGAACTTCTGTCTGCATAATAATTCATTCGAGGAATGTTTTGCTTGTGTTATATCGGGTCAAACATTTATAAAAGTATTTCATGTATTCTCAGTTCAAAATATATTTCAAAAGCATTTAATAAAGTAGTTATGAAAACAGCGCATGTATTCTCAGTTCAAAAAATATATTTCAAAAGCATTTAATAAAGCAGTTATGAAAACAGCGCATGTATTCTCAGTCCCAAAAATGTAAAGTGTAAAAGGGAATCAAATGAACTCACAATCCAATAGTTTGTAATAAAAATATTCATACGACGAAACTGAACAATACAAGGTTGGCCTCAGATTCACGAACCTTCCAAAGCATTCTTAAAAAAATTCTCGATACCGGGCTCGAACTCAAGACCTCCCGCTAACCCAAAACATTACCACACCATCCATCTGCCACTTCTCATCTGTTTTATTATGCAACTCAAATTTATTTAAATCGTGACTTCTTTTCTCCTTCTTCGTCATCATCATTTTTAATATAATCCTCTTCATCCTAGTAGTTGTCTCAAGGCCCAACAACACTTGGATCTCGGCCCCACTACATAAAATGAGTTTCACGGCCCTAAGACAAATTATAAACATGGTGGCCCAACAAACCCATTTAAAACAAAATGATTTTTCCTTAAATTCTGTAACAATTCTATTCCCTTATCTATTACTCGTAATAATCAAATGGTTTATTAGGTTAACTGTTGTCGTCCACTAAGGAAAGAAAAGGAACGCGTGCAGCAGTCTTCGAGGAAAAAAAATAATTAATCTTCAGCTGCAATCAGTAATGGTTGATGATTTTAAAAAGAAAATCGTGGGTTTGGAAGTGGTTTCAATAGTTGGGTTTCGAAAAGAACTGGAAAACAGATAGAAAGTGTAGTAGTAGTAAACGTATATGGTTATGGTGGATGGTTTTTTAATTGAAATAGAAGACAGAAAACAATTAGGATGTAGATGATGGTAGTGATATAGGTTTGTAATGGTGCTCGATGGTGAGGTTGTCCAGGTGATGATCTCATGGTTACCAAGAAAACATAGCAGTAACAATAGCGATAAATTGCAGCTTAGGGTGGTTGTGGAATGATGTTTGGTTTCGTTTGGTTCAAAATAGAAACATAGAAGTAGCAGTAGCAAATAATGGTTCGAATAGTAAATAATTGTAGTAGTTGATTTGATCACAGCTCGTATGGGTTCATGTCTACAACTGTAGCAACAAGTGGGTTTGTTTAAGTTGAAAGTATCATAACCGCAGCAGGTTAGTAGCGTAGCAGATAGCCACAATTGCAGGAAGCTGAAGAAAAAGAAGAAAAAAAATTAGTAGTAGTAGTTCATGTGTTCACGACAAGATCATAACGATGGTGGTATGGTTATGGTGGTTTGTAATGGTTGTAACAGGAAATAGAAACCAAGATAGTAGAAAGTAGTAGCATGAATAAAGAAGAAAAATACAATAGTAATCTGTAGTGGTTTAGAAACAGAAAAGATACAACGGTTAGATGATGATATTCGTGTTCGTTTTTAGACCGAAATAAACAGAAAAACAGATTGGAAAAGCTATGGCAGTGGTGGTGTTCATGGAGGTTATATGGTGGCGGTCGACTGGTGAGAGGTGGTTAGTAATGATTTACGGTTGAGTGTGATGATCACTGCGATGATAGTTAGGGTGGTAAGGTTGTGAGGTAGTGATAGTTCACGATGGGAACCAAAGAAAAGAAAATAAAACAGAAGATGGTTTGGTGGTGAAAGCTCATGGTGGTTAGTGGTGGTTCTTGTGGTGATGGCCGATGATGTGGGTGGCGATGGAAGGGTGGTGAAGGTTGTCGGGTTCATATGAAGAAGAAGAAGGAAGTTGATTTGCTTTTTTTTTCTATCTATGTTCATATCTCTCTTACAGCATACATATATATATATATATATATATATATATATATATATATATATATATATATATATATATATATATATATATATATATATATATATATATATATATATATATAATATTAGTAATAATTAATAATAATTAAATAACGCACAGTAATAAAATGAAAATATCAGGAATCAAAACGTGTCAAATGAATAGTTAGCCATCAATGATTTGTTTCTTCTACCGACAGTTTTCACGGACAATTATTTCGTACTCCGTTGTTAAATTAGTGGCGGATAAAAAGTACTCAGATAAATCCCATATTTTTAAATTAACTATATTTATTTATTTTGGTCATTATGGTATAAAATTCAATCATTAATTTAATAAATAAAAATTACATCAACTGTCCCTCTCGATTCTAGGTAAAATATGAAAAATGTTGAAATTTATCAATTAGCTTTTAAATATATTTTTAATAAGCCTAAAATTTATATGGCTCATTTTTCGGATCACCGTTTATTTTAAAATCACATAGGTTCATTTATAACTTGTTTATTATCAATCGAATGATAATTGAGTGTTACTATGATTTTTCAAATAAATTCAAAATTATATATATATATATATATATATATATATATATATATATATATATATTCAATACACTTTATTTATATGTATATAGTTACTTTTTAAATAATAATCATTATAATATCCTATTTTTATTTTACTTTACATAAATAAATTTTAGTAACAACAACATACGATATTTAAAATTATGTTTCCAATTATTATTCATATATATATATATATATATATATATATATATATATATATATATATATATATATATATATATATATATATATATATATATATATATATATATATATATATATATATATATACACACACACCTATCAAGTTACAATTAATTATTCGTGAATCGTCGGAACTGGTCGAAGGTCAAATGATTTCATAAAATAGTTCAAAAATTTTGAAATTCAATTTAATAGACTTTGCTTATTATGTCGAAACCATATAAAGATTAAGTTTAAATTTGGTCAAAAATTTCTGGGTCGTCACAGTACCTACCCGTTAAAGAAATTTCGTCCCCGAAATTTGATAGAGATCGTCATGGCTGACAATAAGAATGTTTTCTTGACGAATATGAGTTGATAAATAGAGTTTTATTACCATAGAGTAATATGGATAAAACAATTCGATTACTCGAAGTGTACGAATGAAGCTATCACAAAAGAGTGAAAATGAGTAAATGAAGATTTGACTTAACCGGTGACGTAGTCATGGTTGATTTCTGGAATTTAAAGAATTTATAAGAAATTCTTGGAAATCTATAAAATATGATTCTTCAGAAATTAAGGAAATTATGATTTTCTTTAATTAAATGCGATCATCTCGATTGCTCTGTCGGATATTTAACTACAAATTCACTGTAAGACCCGATTATTTATTTTACAGAAGTGTATTAGAGTGCATGAAGTGTGGGGAAAATTGTGTGAGTAAACTGAAGACAGAACCTGTTCAGCCCTTCGTGCGCGCGTGCAGGGGTAATGGTGCGCGTCGCGCACTGTCCCTGCGACAGAACCCCAGTTTTTCTGTTTTGAGTTTAATGAAGGGCATTATGGTCTTTTCAATTGAGGGTCGGTTTTAGGCCACAAAGGTATATTGGTGGACTCTTTCAAGTCCACAATCTTATCTTCATCTCTTCCACACACTCTCAAACCCTAGAGTGAGAAATAGAGCTTAGAGAGAGAAAGCTTCATTTGGGGAAGAAGGAGCTTGAATCAAACGAAGTTGCAAGTGTTAAAGTTGTTCACCTTGTTCACGGCTACGTTGTGGTGGTATTGGTAAGCTCTAACTTCGAGTTTTCATAGTTTGATTTAGTGTTCATAATTGGGGTTTTGAAATGGGTGTTCTTGAAATAAACCCATTAGTTGTTAATTGGATGTTTGAGCTAGTAAATGGTGTTAATAACCATTGTTGGTTGGTTTGGGTTTGTTAATGAAGATGATTAGTTGTTAATCATGTTTGGTTGTTGGAATCACTAGTTAATTAAGATTATAAGTGATTAGAAGTGTAAACTTGCAAATGGGTGTTGACTTGAGTTTGGTCAAAATGGATTTTTGTGTCCTAATGTTGCAAGTAAGTGTTTTGATGTTGAACCTTGAGCATAAGGGGGTGTTTGAACATAATCATTAGTTAATTTTAATTATGGGTGTTTTGGGCGAGTTTTGACTTAGTCAAAGTGATGCATGTGCAAATGGGTCGATATTGCACTTATGGTGTTTTGTGTATAAGCTAGTGTATTTAGCTTATTCGGTTGTAAATTGCTTAGGTGATTTGCATCGGTCGATTAGGAGCTCAAGCGGAAGTTTCCTTACTTGAAATCAAGGTGAGTGGAATATTTATACATGTATGTATGTGGTTTATTTACTCGTACGCGATGTGGGCCTTTGGCGCCACATCGTGAGTGTTGGGTGTTATGTCACAAGTTGGTGGCTTATTTGGTATTCGGGTGAAGAGAACTATAGGTCGGTAGTATCTCGCTAGGTGTCTCACGAGTCGGTGACACCTCTTGGAGGTTTACAAGTCGGTGACCTCATATGTATTGACGGGTGGTGCACTAGTCGGTGACACCCCATAGTGTTCACAAGTCGGTGACACTTGGTGGTACTTCACAAGTCGGTGATGCCACATGGCGTTCACAAGGCGGTGACGCATAAGTAATAGTGGTGATTCACAAGTCGGTGACACCTTATGATGAGTCACAAGCCGGTGACATTTCTTAGTGATCACAAGTCGGTGACACTAGGTGGGGCTTCACAAGTCGGTGATGCTACATGGTGATTCACAAGTCGGTGACACCATATGACGAGTCACAAGTCGGTGACATGGTACGAGTGAGACTCGATGATCTTGCTCGGCTATAAGTCGGGAGTAGTAAGCGGTGAACGGTTAGCGTGTTTATGCCCTTTTATGTTTAGTATATTATCGTGTTTAATTATATACTAACGTTGTTGCTAGTCGTGTGTTTGTTGATGCTAACTCGTTTGTTCGTTGTATGTAATGGTTTTGTAGGTGGATGCGTGTAGGTAAATTACATATGTATATGTATAAGTATTGCATTCACTAAGCATTAGCTTGCCCTCTCGTTGTTTACCATTTTATAGGTTCCGGCGTGGATAAGGGTAAGGGCATTCGTTCGGACTAGAGATCCCGCTTGATGCTAGGGGACGCTTTTGGCTTTAGTAGCTCTTGGAGTTTGACCGATAGTTGGGTAGTTTAATCCCAAACGCCATGCTCATTGTGTAGTTTGGAACTTAAACTTTTTGGTGGTCGAAACTCTAAACTTGTATTAAACTTGTATTTTGGGTCGTGTGGGCCCTGCTTGTAAAACATCGTTTTATGTTTGATTCGTGTTAGTTTTACATATATAAGTTTGCCGTGAAAAGCGTTCGGTCTAAATATGTCGGGAAGTGGTCCATCTTTTTACGAGTTAAAAACAGTTTGGTCAGAGCCTGGAACTCCTTGTGCGCGCCGCGCACTTTCAGTGGAGCGCGCCGCGCACCACACCTGTGCAGCAATTTAAATTTTTTTTTGGGACTGTTTTTGGTTGGTTATCGGGTTGGGTTGTTACAAGTGGTATCAGAGCATGGTCTAAGGGATTTAGGTGACTTGAGATAGGCGCCTAGACTTAGACTTTTGTGTGTGCTATTATGCGGGACTTGTAGGATTGCGGGTCGGTTCGGGATTTAGTTAGTGCCTTAGAGAATGGGTGAACTAGCTATGTATTGATTATGTTGTTATTAATCGTGTTGTTTGCGTTGAATATCTAGCGAGATAGTTGTTGTATTCATGAGCTCGGCATGGCGTGTGAGCGTAATAATGCTTCGTGACCATTATTACGGTTGCAAGCCAAGTCATGCAAGTGATGTACAACAAGTGTTGAACTAGATGGGATGTACGAACTGTGGCATATTATATGTTTGTGAACGATTGATCGTGGTGGTGTGTGTAAGTTATTCATGTTGTGTTCCTAACCGAGTTCATTTCTTAGAATGAATACAAGGAGCAAACAAGCCAACGAAGATCAAGACGAAGATGTTGAGTTCACGGCTAAGGTTGAGGCCATCTTTAAACGTCAAAAAGCGGAGTTTCTCGGGGATGTTAGAAAAGTTTTTCAGGAATCGGTTGATGGGCAATTAACCGATCTAATTGATGAAAGGGTGAAGGTCGCAATCGAGGAAGCGCTTGATGCTAGAAATATTTATCCCCGAGGCGAAGGGAGTGAAGGAAATGGGAGGCGGGACTTTCATTACAAAAACTTCAAGGATGCACAACCTCCTATGTTTAATGGGGTAAGGGATCCGTTGAAGAGTACATGTTGGGTTTCAGACATCGAGGGGGCTTTCCGTACTAGTGAATGTCCTCCCGAGAAGAAAACGAGGTACGGTTCTAGTATGTTACGTGAAGAAGCCAAGTTGTGGTGGGATGACAAGATTCAATTGTATGGCGATGAACAATGTATGAGCTTGTCATGGGATGAGTTCAAAAAGGAGTTCTTTGATGAATACCGAACTTCTTCCGACCTTGATAGAATCCGGGACGAGTTACACAATTTGCGACATGGTTCGATGGACTTGGTTACTCTCAAGTCTACCTTCTTGGCAAAGACTCGTTTTTGTCCAGAGTATGTTGGTGACGATCACAAGTTGATGAAAGATTTCTACCGTACCATGAATGACGAGTTGAAGGGTAAGATTAGTCGGGGAATGGCTAAGTCTTTTGAATAGTTGTTTGAGCTGGCGCGGGTTTTAAACTGGAGGTGTCAAAGCCAAGTGTGTCCGATGTTAGTAAACGGAAGTTCGAAGCGGCGACGTTTTCGAACAAGAAGAGTAAAAGCGCTACCGAAGGTGTCGGAAGCGTAAAGATGAATGACACGGGTGGTTCTAAATTCGCGTGTTATAATTGTGGGCAAACGGGGCATAAGTCTCGTGATTGTCTGTCGGGTAAGGTCACATGTTTTAAGTGCCGGAAGGAGGGACACCGGAAGTCGGAATGTCCCGAGTGGAATAGTGACGGAGCGCGAAAATCTAGCGACGCTTGGTTCAGGTACTATTCGATTTTAGTACTATCTTTATGCGGGTGATTTTGGATAATGATTGAGTTTATCCATGTGTTGTAGTGACTAGCTAGGTCGAGTTAGTCCATTGCGGTTTGATTAGCCATGTCGGGTTAATCAATTGGATGTTGGATGTTGACCGAGGCGGGTTAACCAAGTGAGTTTGACTAACCGGGTCGGGTTAATCAATTAAATGATAAGTGTTGACCGAGTCGGGTTGACCTAGTGTGTTTGACTTAACCAAGTCTAGTTAATCAATTATTGTTAGGCGTTGACCGGGGCGGGTTGACTAAGGGTATTTGACTAACCGAGCTGGGTTAATCAAATTGTTTTTAGGGGATTAACCAAGTCGGGTTGACCGAGATAGTTTGACTAACCAAGTCGTGTTAATCAATAAGTTGTTGGGAGTGTTGACCAAGTCTGGTTGACCAAGTGAGTCCGACTTAACTGAGTCGGGTTAATCAATTTGATGATAAATGTTGACCGAGTCGGGTTGACCTAGTGTGTTTGACTTAACCAAGTCTGGTTAATCAATTGTTGTTAGGCGTTGACCGGGGCGGGTTGACTAAGGGTATTTGACTAACCGAGCTGGGTTAATCAAATTGTTTTTAGGGGATTAACCAAGTCGGGTTGACCGAGATAGTCTGACTAACCAAGTCGGGTTAATCAATAAGTTGTTGGGAGTGTTGACCAAGTCGGGTTGACCAAGTGAGTCCGACTTAACCGAGTCGGGTTAATCAATTTGATGATAAGTGTTGACCGAGTCGGGTTGACCTAGTGTGTTTGACTTAACCAAGTCTGGTTAATCAATTGTTATTAGGCGTTGACCGGGGTGGGTTGACTAAGGGTATTTGACTAACCGAGCTGGGTTAATCAAATTGTTTTTAGAGGATTAACCAAGTCGGGTTGACTGAGATAGTTTGACTAACCAAGTCGGGTTAATCAATAAGTTGTTGGGAGTGTTGACCAAGTCGGGTTGACCAAGTGAGTCCGACTTAACCGAGTCGGGTTAATCAATTTGGTGATAAGTGTTGATCGAGGCGGGTTGACCGAGCGTATTTGACTAACCGGGTCGGGTTAATTAATTCTTGTTAAGGGTTGGCCGCGGTAGGTTGACCGGGCAAGTTGGAGGCCTAACCAAGTCGGGTAAAATCGTGATTTGATTAGAGGGTTACTTGTATTGCGCTCCATAAGGTTTAGCGTAGTAATGGTATGCCGTTCGAGAGGCGTTCACGTTGACTTTGTATGTGTGCGAGTATAGTCATGGTGGTTGACTATCTTTGTTTGTGTGTAAGTGACCGCGTTAACGGTCGAGACGGTACGGGTAGGGTATAAGTCTTGGTGGCACCAAGCATCGCCATTGTAAGTGAAAGTTTGCTAGGCCTGCTTTGTGTCCTAGGTAGATCTCGACTAGTAGTTGATTGCTAGGGAGTTGTGGCGTTGGGACGTAATGTTCATTGGGTTTGGGTGACTTCGAATAGTCAAGTGTCATATAACGCCGAGGATGGACCCCGAAAGGGGCAAGTGAATGAGACTCGGTGGTAGTAATGGGAGTTGCATAACACTACGTCAGGTGCCCTCCATATACCTGCAAGTGGAATGCTTCACTCCGGTGGTGTGATTACTTTGTACTTGGGTACCGGTGAGGAAACCAGAAGGTACGATCATGGTTTATTGCGACGACTAGCGGGCGTTGACGTTTAGCCGATTCGGAAAGACTAGGTTCGAGTATCTTGTGGTATGTCCGCGGAAAATTTTGAGTATGACCGACGTTGGTACCGGTCATGTATGTTGTGGAATGTTGAAATTTCGCAAGGTATTATCATCTTGACGATGATAAGGTAGCGTTAAAACCCTAAGTGGGGGAGTATGTACCCGGAGGGTACGATGCTTCTTTGGTTTGGAAGGCGTGTTTGAGCCATTTGCCGTAAGTTATCTCATTTTGAGAGCCAACTAGAGACGTAGAGTGTTAGTTTGGACTGTCTCATGTAGGGGCGTGTTAGGATAGAGTGCGTTCGGGAACGAACTCTCTAGAGTATTGGCGATGGGCGTTAGAACTCTAAGTCGTGAGTTGGAGTATGCCAAGGAAATCATGAAGGTTAATTGTGCAATTGGAACATTGCATGGTGGTAAAGTGTGATCGATAGGATGCACGGTGGCCTTAAAGGTTCCGAGATTGTGTGAGAACTCGAAGACTTGTGGAAAATGAGTTGTTTTCATTCGCGATGAGGTTTATATCGCGAGGACGCGATCCAATTTAAGTGGGGGGAGAGTTGTAAGACCCGATTATTTATTTTACAGAAGTGTATTAGAGTGCATGAAGTGTGGGGAAAATTGTGTGAGTAAACCGAAGACAGAACCTGTTCAGCCCTTCGTGCGCGCCGCGCAGGGGTAATGGTGCGCGCCGCGCACTGTCCCTGCGACAGAACCCCAGTTTTTCTATTTTGAGTTTAATGAAGGGCATTATATTCTTTTTAATTGAGGGTCGGTTTTAGGCCACAAAGGCAGATTGGTGGACTCTTTCAAGTCTACAATCTTATCTTCATCTCTTCCACACACTCTCAAACCCTAGAGTGAGAAATAGAGCTTAGAGAGAGAAAGCTTCATTTGGGGAAGAAGGAGCTTGAATCAAACGAAGTTGCAAGTGTTAAAGTTGTTCACCTTGTTCACGGCTACGTTGTGGTGGTATTGGTAAGCTCTAACTCCGAGTTTTCATAGTTTGATTTAGTGTTCATAATTGGGGTTTTGAAATGGGTGTTCTTGAAATAAACCCATTAGTTGTTAATTGGATGTTTGAGCTAGTAAATGGTGTTAATAACCATTGTTGGTTGGTTTGGGTTTGTTAATGAAGATGATTAGTTGTTAATCATGTTTGGTTGTTGGAATCACTAGTTAATTAAGATTATAAGTGATTAGAAGTGTAAACTTGCAAATGGGTGTTGACTTGAGTTTGGGTCAAAATGGATTTTTGTGTCCTAATGTTGCAAGTAAGTGTTTTGATGTTGAACTTGAGCATAAGGGGGTGTTTGAACATAATCATTAGTTAATTTTGATTATGGGTGTTTTGGGCGAGTTTTGACTTAGTCAAAGTGACGCATGTGCAAATGGGTCGATATTGCACTTATGGTGTTTTGTGTATAAGCTAGTGTATTTAGCTTATTCGGTTGTAAATTGCTTAGGTGATTTGCATCGGTCGATTAGGAGCTCAAGCGGAAGTTGCCTTACTTGAAATCAAGGTGAGTGGAATATTTATACATATATGTATGTGGTTTATTTACTCGTACGCGATGTGGGCCTTTGGCGCCACATCGTGAGTGTTGGGCGTTATGTCACAAGTTGGTGGCTTATTTGGTATTCGGGTGAAGAGAACTACAGGTCGGTAGTATCTCGCTAGGTGTCTCACGAGTCGGTGACACCTCTTGGAGGTTTACAAGTCGGTGACCTCATATGTGTTGACGGGTGGTGCACTAGTCGGTGACACCCCATAGTGTTCACAAGTCGGTGACACTTGGTGGTACTTCACAAGTCGGTGAGGACACATGGCATTCACAAGGCGGTGACCCATAAGTAATAGTGGTGATTCACAAGTCGGTGACACCTTATGATGAGTCACAAGTCGGTGACATTTCTTAGTGATCACAAGTCGGTGACACTAGGTGGGGCTTCACAAGTCGGTGATGCTACATGGTGATTCACAAGTCGGTGACACCATATGACGAGTCACAAGTCGGTGACATGGTACGAGTGAGACTCGATGATCTTGGTCGGCTACAAGTCGGTAGTAGTAAGCGGTGAACGGTTAGTGTGTTTATGCCCTTTTATGTTTAGTATACTATTGTGTTGAATTATATACTAACGTTGTTGCTAGTCGTGTGTTTGTTGATGCTAACTCATTTGTTCGTTGTATGTAATGGTTTTGTAGGTGGATGCGTGTAGGTAAATTACATATGTATATGTATAAGTATTGCATTCACTAAGCATTAGCTTACCCTCTCGTTGTTTACCATTTTATAGGTTTCGGCGTGGATAAGGGTAAGGGCATTCGTTCGGACTAGAGATCCCGCTTGATGCTAGGGGACGCTTTTGGCTTTAGTAGCTCTGGGAGTTTGACCGATAGTTGGGTAGTTTAATCCCAAACGCCATGCTCATTGTGTAGTTTGGAACTTAAACTTTTTGGTGGTCGAAACTCTAAACTTGTATTAAACTTGTATTTTGGGTCGTGTGGGCCCCGCTTGTAAAACATCGTTTTATGTTTGATTCGTGTTAGTTTTACATATATAAGTTTGCCGTGAAAAGCGTTCGGTCTAAATATGTCGGGAAGTGGTCCATCTTTTTACGAGTTAAAAACAGTTTGGTCAGAGCCTGGAACGCCTTGTGCGCGCCGCGCACTTTCAGTGGAGCGCGCCGCGCACCACACCTGTGCAGCAGTTTAAATTTTTTTTTGGGACTGTTTTTGGTCGGTTATCGGGTTGGGTTGTTACAAGTGGTATCAGAGCATGGTCTAAGAGATTTAGGTGACTTGAGATAGGCGCCTAGACTTAGACTTTTGTGTGTGCTATTATGCGGGACTTGTAGGATTGCGGGTCGGTTCGGGATTTAGTTAGTGCCTTAGAGAATGGGTGAACTAGCTATGTATTGATTATGTTGTTATTAATCGTGTTGTTTGCGTTGAATATCTAGCGAGATAGTTATTGTATTCATGAGCTCGGCATGGCGTGTGAGCGTAATAATGCTTCGCGACCATTATTACGGTTGCAAGCCAAGTCATGCAAGTGATGTACAACAATTGTTGAACTAGATGGGATGTACGAACTGTGGCATATTATATGTTTGTGAACGATTGATCGTGGTGGTGTGTGTAAGTTATTCATGTTGTGTTCCTAACTGAGTTCATTTCTTAAAATGACTACAAGGAGCAAACAAGCCAACGAAGATCAAGACGAAGACGTTGAGTTCACGGCTAAGGTTGAGGCCATCTTTAAACGTCAAAAAGCGGAGTTTCTCGGGGATGTTAGAAAAGTTTTTCAGGAATCGGTTGATGGGCAATTAACCGATCTAATTGATGAAAGGGTGAAGGTCGCAATCGAGGAAGCGCTTGATGATAGAAATATTTATCCCCGAGGCGAAGGGAGTGAAGGAAATGGGAGGCGGGACTTCCATTACAAAAACTTCAAGGATGCACAACCTCCAATCTTTAATGGGGTAAGGGATCCGTTGAAAAGTACATGTTAGGTTTCAGACATCGAGGGGACTTTCCGTACTAGTGAATGTCCTCCCGAGAAGAAAACGAGGTACGGTTCTAGTATGTTACGTGAAGAAGCCAAGTTGTGGTGGGATGACAAGATTCAATTGTATGGCGAGGAACAATGTATGAGCTTGTCATGGGATGAGTTCAAAAAGGAGTTCTTTGATGAATACCGAACTTCTTCCGACCTTGATAGAATCCGGGACGAGTTACACAATTTGCGACAAGGTTCGATGGACTTGGTTACTCTCAAGTCTACCTTCTTGGCAAAGACTCGTTTTTGTCCGGAGTATGTTGGTGACGATCACAAGTTGATGAAAGATTTCTACCGTACCATGAATGACGAGTTGAAGGGTAAGATTAGACGGGGAATGGCTAAGTCTTTTGAAGAGTTGTTTGAGTTGGCACGGGTTTCAAACTGGAGGTGTCAAAGCCAAGTGTGTTCGATGTTAGTAAACGGAAGTTCGAAGCGGCGACGTTTTCGAACAAGAAGAGTAAAAGCGCTACCGAAGGTGTCAGAAGCGTAAAGATGAATGACACGGGTGGTTCTAAATTCGCGTGTTATAATTGTGGGAAACGGGGCATAAGTCTCGTGATTGTCCGTCGGGTAAGGTCACATGTTTTAAGTGCCGGAAGGAGGGACACCGGAAGTCGGAATGTCCCGAGTGGAATAGTGACGGAGCGCGAAAATCTAGCGACGCTTGATTCAGGTACTATTCGATTTTAGTACTATCTTTATGCGGGTGATTTTGGATAATGATTGAGTTTATCCATGTGTTGTAGTGACTAGCTAGGTCAAGTTAGTCCATTGCGGTTTGATTAGCCATGTCGGGTTAATCAATTGGATGTTGGATGTTGACCGAGGCGGGTTAACCAAGTGAGTTTGACTAACCGGGTCGGGTTAATCAATTAAATGATAAGTGTTGACCGAGTCGGGTTGACCTAGTGTGTTTGACTTAACCAAGTCTAGTTAATCAATTATTGTTAGGCGTTGACCGGGGCGGGTTGACTAAGGGTATTTGACTAACCGAGCTGGGTTAATCAAATTGTTTTTAGGGGATTAACCAAGTCGGGTTGACCGAGATAGTTTGACTAACCAAGTCGGGTTAATCAATAAGTTGTTGGGAGTGTTGACCAAGTCGGGTTGACCAAGTGAGTCCGACTTAACCGAGTCGGGTTAATCAATTTGATGATAAGTGTTGACCGAGTCGGGTTGACCTAGTGTGTTTGACTTAACCAAGTCTGGTTAATCAATTGTTGTTAGGCGTTGACCGGGGCGGGTTGACTAAGGGTATTTGACTAACCGAGCTGGGTTAATCAAATTGTTTTTAGGGGATTAACCAAGTCGGGTTGACCGAGATAGTCTGACTAACCAAGTCGGGTTAATCAATAAGTTGTTGGGAGTGTTGACCAAGTCGGGTTGACCAAGTGAGTCCGACTTAACCGAGTCGGGTTAATCAATTTGATGATAAGTGTTGACCGAGTCGGGTTGACCTAGTGTATTTGACTTAACTAAGTCTGGTTAATCAATTGTTATTAGGCGTTGACCGGGGCAGGTTGACTAAGGGTATTTGACTAACCGAGCTAGGTTAATCAAATTGTTTTTAGGGGATTAACTAAGTCGGGTTGACCGAGATAGTTTGACTAACCAAGTCGGGTTAATCAATAAGTTGTTGGGAGTGTTGACCAAGTCGGGTTGACCAAGTGAGTCCGACTTAACCGAGTCGGGTTAATCAATTTGGTGATAAGTGTTGATCGAGGCGGGTTGATCGAGCGTATTTGACTAACCGGGTCGGGTTAATTAATTCTTGTTATGGGTTGGCCGAGGTAGGTTGAACGGGCGAGTTGGAGGCCTAACCAAGTCGGGTAAAACCGTGATTTGATTAGAGGGTTACTTGTATTGCGCTCCATAAGGTTTAGCGTAGTAATGGTATGCCGTTCGAGAGGCGTTCACGTTGACTTTGTATGTGTGCGAGTATAGTCATGGTGGTTGACTATCTTTGTTTGTGTGTAAGTGACCGCGTTAACGGTCGAGACGGTACGGGTAGGGTATAAGTCTTGGTGGCACCAAACATCGCCATTGTAAGTGAAAGTTTGCTAGGCCTGCTTTGTGTCCTAGGTAGATCTCGACTAGCAGTTGATTGCTAGGGAGTTGTGGCGTTGGGCCGTAATTTTCATTGGGTTTGGGTGACTTCGAATAGTCAAGTGTCATATAACGCCGAGGATTGAAATGTCCCGTTCTTATTGATTAAAAACGTTCCATATTAATTGATTTCGTTGCGAGGTTTTGACCTCTATATGAGACGTTTTTCAAAGACTGCATTCATTTTAAAACAAACCATAACCTTTATTTCATCAATAAAGGTTTAAAAAGCTTTACGTAGATTATCAAATAATGATAATCTAAAATATCATGTTTACACACGACCATTACATAATGGTTTACAATACAAATATGTTACAACAAAATAAGTTTCTTGAATGCAGTTTTTATACAATATCATACAAGCATGGACTCCAAATCTCGTCCTTATTTAAGTATGCGACAACGGAAGCTCTTAATAATCACCTGAGAATAAACATGCTTAAAACGTCAACAAAAATGTTGGTGAGTTATAGGTTTAACCTATATATATCAAATCATAATAATAGACCACAAGATTTCATATTTCAATACACATCCCATACATAGAGATAAAAATCATTCATATGGTGAACACCTGGTAACCGACATTAACAAGATGCATATATAAGAATATCCCCATCATTCCGAGACACCCTTCGGATATGATATAAATTTCGAAGTACTAAAGCATCCGGTACTTTGGATGGGGTTTGTTAGGCCCAATAGATCTATCTTTAGGATTCGTGTCAATTAGGGGGTCTGTTCCCTAATTCTTAGATTACCAGACTTAATAAAAAGGGGCATATTCGATTTCGATAATTCAACCATAGAATGTAGTTTCACGTACTTGTGTCTATTTTGTAAATCATTTATAAAACCTGCATGTATTCTCATCCCAAAATATTAGATTTTAAAAGTGGGACTATAACTCACTTTCACAGATTTTTACTTCGTCGGGAAGTAAGACTTGGCCACTGGTTGATTCACGAACCTATAACAATATATACATATATATCAAAGTATGTTCAAAATATATTTACAACACTTTTAATATATTTTGATGTTTTAAGTTTATTAAGTCAGCTGTCCTCGTTAGTAACCTACAACTAGTTGTCCACAGTTAGATGTACAGAAATAAATCGATAAATATTATCTTGAATCAATCCACGACCCAGTGTATACATATCTCAGTATTGATCACAACTCAAACTATATATATTTTGGAATCAACCTCAACCCTGTATAGCTAACTCCAACATTCACATATAGAGTGTCTATGGTTGTTCCGAAATATATATAGATGTGTCGACATGATAGGTCGAAACATTGTATACGTGTCTATGGTATCTCAAGATTACATAATATACAATACAAGTTGATTAAGTTATGGTTGGAATAGATTTGTTACCAATTTTCACGTAGCTAAAATGAGAAAAATTATCCAATCTTGTTTTACCCATAACTTCTTCATTTTAAATCCGTTTTGAGTGAATCAAATTGCTATGGTTTCATATTGAACTCTATTTTATGAATATAAACAGAAAAAGTATTGGTTTATAGTAGGAAAAATAAGTTACAAGTCGTTTTTGTAAAGGTAGTCATTTCAGTCGAAAGAACGACGTCTAGATGACCATTTTAGAAAACATACTTCCACTTTGAGTTTAACCATAATTTTTGGATATAGTTTCATATTCATAATAAAAATCATTTTCTCAGAATAACAACTTTTAAATCAAATTTTTATCATAGTTTTTAATTAACTAACCCAAAACAGCCCGCAGTGTTACTACGACGGCGTAAATCCGGTTTTACGGTGTTTTTCGTGTTTCCAGGTTTTAAATCATTAAGTTACCATATCATATAGATATAGAACATGTGTTTAGTTGATTTTAAAATTCAAGTTAGAAGGATTAACTTTTGTTTGCGAACAAGTTTAGAATTAACTAAACTATGTTCTAGTGATTACGAGTTTAAACCTTCGAATAAGATAGTTTTATATATATGAATCGAATGATGTTATGAACATCATTACTACCTCAAGTTTAGTAGGTAAACCTACTGGAAGTGACAATAAATGATCTAGCTTCAAAGGATCTTGGATGGCTTGAAAGTTCTTGAAGTAGGATCATGACACAAAAACAAGTTCAAGTAAGATTTTTACTCGAATTAAGATAGTTTATAGTTATAGAAATTGAATCAAAGTTTGAATATGAATATTACCTTGAATAAGAAAGATAACCTACTGTATATAACAAAGGTTTCTTGATCTTAGATGATTACTTGGAATGGATTAGAAAGCTTGGAAGTAAATTAGTAAACTTGAAGGGATTTTTGAAGTGTTCTTGAAGTGTTCTTGAAGTGTTCTTCCTATGATGATTATAGCTTGATTCTTGAAGTGATTTTTGATGAAGATGATGATTAACTACTGGAAAAATACGTTCATAATAGTGTGGGTGTGTTGAGAGAGAATTAGAAAGAGAATTGGAAGTGAAATGGAGTGAATGATGAGTGGTAATTGGGGAGTGGTGAGTGGGGTTAAAAGGAGTTCTAGTTAGTTGACTAGCTCATGGTAGAAGTTAAAATTGATTAGTCATACATGACATAATCAAGAGTGGAATCCCATGCTAGTTCCTATTGGTATATACCCATAGTAAATACGTTTTGAAGCTGTGTATAATACGGGTAAAAATACGACTAGAATTCTTGATGAAAGAAAAGAATGGGAAAGTAACTGTAACCATTTTCGTTAAGTATGAGTGTTTTGATATATGTTTTGAAGTCTTCCAAAAGTATTTTAATACATCTAAATACACTACATGTATATACATTTTAACTGAGTCGTTAAGTCATCGTTAGTCGTTACATGTAAGTGTTGTTTTGAAACCTTTAAGTTAACGATCTCAATTAATGTTGTTAACCCATTGTTTATTATATCTAATGAGATGTTAAATTATTATATTATCATGATATTATGATATATTAATATATCTTAATATGATATATATACATTTAACTGTCGTTACAACGATAATCGTTACATATATGTCTCGTTTCGAAATCCTTAAGTTAGTAGTCTTGTTTATATGTATATAACTCATTGTTAATATACTTATGGAGATACTTACTTATCATAATCTCATGTTAACCATATGTATATCCATATATATATCGTCATGTCGTTTTTACAAGTTTTAACGTTCGTGAATCGCCGGCCAACTTGGGTGGTCAATTGTCTATATGAAACATATTTCAATTAATCAAGTCTTAACAAGTTTGATTGCTTAACATGTTGGAAACATTTAATCATGTAAATATAAATCTCAATTAATATATATAAACATGGAAAAGTTCGGGTCACTACAGTACCTACCCGTTAAATAAATTTCGTCCCGAAATTTTAAGCTGTTGAAGGTGTTGACGAATCTTCTGGAAATAGATGCGGGTATTTCTTCTTCATCTGATCTTCACGCTCCCAGGTGAACTCGGGTCCTCTACGAGCATTCCATCGAACCTTAACAATTGGTATCTTGTTTTGCTTAAGTCTTTTAACCTCACGATCCATTATTTCGACGGGTTCTTCGATGAATTGAAGTTTTTCGTTGATTTGGATTTCATCTAACGGAATAGTGAGATCTTCTTTAGCAAAACATTTCTTCAAATTCGAGACGTGGAAAGTGTTATGTACAGCCGCGAGTTGTTGAGGTAATTCAAGTCGGTAAGCTACTGGTCCGACACGATCAATAATCTTGAATGGTCCAATATACCTTGGATTTAATTTCCCTCATTTACCAAATCGAACAACGCCTTTCCAAGGTGCAACTTTAAGCATGACCATCTCTCCAATTTCAAATTCTATATCTTTTCTTTTAATGTCAGCGTAGCTCTTTTGTCGACTTTGGGCGGTTTTCAACCGTTGTTGAATTTGGATGATCTTCTCGGTAGTTTCTTGTATAATCTCCGGACCCGTAATCTGTCTATCCCCCACTTCACTCCAACAAATCGGAGACCTACACTTTCTACCATAAAGTGCTTCAAACGGCGCCATCTCAATGCTTGAATGGTAGCTGTTGTTGTAGGAAAATTCTGCTAATGGTAGATGTCGATACCAACTGTTTCCGAAATCAATAACACATGCTCGTAGCATGTCTTCAAGCGTTTGTATCGTCCTTTCGCTCTGCCCATCAGTTTGTGGATGATAGGCAGTACTCATGTCTAGACGAGTTCCTAATGCTTGCTGTAATGTCTGCCAGAATCTTGAAATAAATCTGCCATCCCTATCAGAGATAATAGAGATTGGTATTCCATGTCTGGAGACGACTTCCTTCAAATACAGTCGTGCTAACTTCTCCATCTTGTCATCTTCTCTTATTGGCAGGAAGTGTGCTGATTTGGTGAGACGATCAACTATTACCCAAATAGTATCAAAACCACTTGCAGTCCTTGGCAATTTAGTGATGAAATCCATGGTAATGTTTTCCCATTTCCATTCCGGGATTTCGGGTTGTTGAAGTAGACCTGATGGTTTCTGATGCTCAGCTTTGACCTTAGAACACGTCAAACATTCTCCTACGTATTTAGCAACATCGGCTTTCATACCCGGCCACCAAAAATGTTTCTTGAGATCCTTGTACATCTTCCCCGTTCCAGGATGTATTGAGTATCTGGTTTTATGAGCTTCTCTAAGTACCATTTCTCTCATATCTCCAAATTTTGGTACCCAAATCCTTTCAGCCCTATACCGGGTTCCGTCTTCCTGAATGTTAAGATGCTTCTCCGATCCTTTGGGTATTTCATCCTTTAAATTTCCCTCTTTTAAAACTCCTTGTTGCGGATCCTTTATTTGAGTAGTAAGGTTATTATGAATCATTATATTCATAGATTTTACTCGAATGGGTTCTCTGTCCTTCCTGCTCAAGGCATCGGCTACCACATTTGCCTTCCCCGGGTGGTAACGAATCTCAAAGTCGTAATCATTCAATAATTCAATCCACCTACGCTGCCTCATATTTAGTTGTTTCTGATTAAATATGTGTTGAAGACTTTTATGGTCGGTATATATAATACTTTTGACCCCATATAAGTAGTGCCTCCAAGTCTTTAATGCAAAAACAACTGCGCCTAATTCCAAATCATGCGTCGTATAATTTTGTTCATGAATCTTCAATTGTCTAGACGCATAAGCAATCACCTTCGTTCGTTGCATTAATACACAACCGAGACCTTGCTTTGATGCGTCACAATAAATCACAAAATCATCATTACCTTCAGGCAATGACAATATAGGTGCCGTAGTTAGCTTTTTCTTCAATAACTGAAACGCTTTCTCTTGTTCATCATTCCATTCAAATTTCTTCCCTTTATGCGTTAATGCAGTCAAGGGTTTTGCTATTCTGGAAAAGTCTTGGATGAACCTTCTGTAGTAACCAGCTAGTCCTAAAAACTGGCGTATGTGTTTCGGAGTTTTCGGGGTTTCCCACTTTTCAACAGTTTCTATCTTTGCCGGATCCACCTTAATACCTTCTTTGTTCACTATGTGACCGAGGAATTGAACTTCTTCCAACCAAAATGCACACTTTGAAAACTTAGCGTACAATTCTTCCTTCCTCAATATTTCTAACACCTTTCTCAAATGTTCACCGTGTTCTTGGTCATTCTTTGAGTAAATAAGTATGTCATCAATGAAAACAATGACAAACTTGTCAAGGTATGGTCCACACACTCGGTTCATAAGGTCCATGAACACAGCTGGTGCATTAGTTAAACCAAACGGCATGACCATAAACTCGTAATGACCGTAACGTGTTCTGAAAGCAGTCTTTGGAATATCATCTTCTTTCACCCGCATTTGATGATACCCGGAACGTAAGTCAATCTTTGAATAAACAGACGAGCCTTGTAGTTGATCAAATAAGTCGTCGATTCTCAGTAGTGGGTAGCGGTTCTTGATGGTAAGTTTGTTCAACTCTCGGTAGTCGATACACAACCTGAATGTACCATCTTTCTTCTTGACAAACAAAACAGGTGCTCCCCACGGTGATGTGCTTGGTCGAATGAAACCACGCTCTAAAAGTTCTTGTAATTGGCTTTGCAGTTCTTTCATCTCGCTGGGTGCGAGTCTGTAAGGAGCACGAGCTATTGGTGCAGCTCCTGGTACAAGATCTATTTGAAATTCAACGGATCGATGTGGGGGTAATCCCGGTAATTATTTCGGAAATACATCGGGAAATTCTTTTACAATGGGAACATCATTGATGCTCTTTTCTTCAGTTTGTACTGTCTCGACGTGTGCTAGAACAGCATAGCAACCTTTTCTTATTAGTTTTTGTGCCTTCAAATTACTAATAAGATGTAGCTTCGTGTTGCCCTTTTCTCCGTACACCATTAAGGGTTTTCCTTTTTCTCTTATAATGCGAATTGCATTTTTGTAACAAACGATCTCTGCTTTCACTTCTTTCAACCAGTCCATACCGATTATCACATCAAAACTCCCTAACTCTACTGGTATCAAATCAATCTTAAATGTTTCGCTAACCAGTTTAATTTCTCGATTCCGACATATATTATCTGCTGAAATTAATTTACCATTTGCTAATTCGAGTAAAAATCTTACTTGAACTTGTTTTTGTGTCATGATCCTACTTCAAGAACTTTCAAGCCATCCAAGATCCTTTGAAGCTAGATCATTTATTGTCACTTCCAGTAGGTTTACCTACTAAACTTGAGGTAGTAATGATGTTCATAACATTATTCGATTCATATATATAAAACTATCTTATTCGAAAGTTTAAACTCGTAATCACTAGAACATAGTTTAGTTAATTCTAAACTAGTTCACAAACAAAAGTTAATCCTTCTAACTTGACTTTTAAAATCAACTAAACACATGTTCTATATCTATATGATATGCTAACTTAATGATTTAAAACCTGGAAACACGAAAAACACCGTAAAACCGGATTTACGCCGTCGTAGTAACACCGCGGGCTGTTTTAGGTTAGTTAATTAAAAACTATGATAAAAATTTGATTTAAAAGTTGTTATTCTGAGAAAATGATTTTTATTATGAATATGAAACTATATCCAAAAATTATGGTTAAACTCAAAGTGGAAGTATGTTTTCTAAAATGGTCATCTAGACGTCGTTCTTTCGACTGAAATGACTACCTTTACAAAAACGACTTGTAACTTATTTTTCCGACTATAAACCAATACTTTTTCTGTTTAGATTCATAAAATAGAGTTCAATATGAAACCATAGCAATTTGATTCACTCAAAACGGATTTAAAATGAAGAAGTTATGGGTAAAACAAGATTGGATAATTTTTCTCATTTTAGCTACGTGAAAATTGGTAACAAATCTATTCCAACCATAACTTAATCAACTTGTATTGTATATTATGTAATCTTGAGATACCATAGACACGTATACAATGTTTCGACCTATCATGTCGACACATCTGTATATATTTCGGAACAATCATAGACACTCTATATGTGAATGTTGGAGTTAGCTATACAGGGTTGAGGTTGATTCCAAAATATATATAGTTTGAGTTGTGATCAATACTGAGATATGTATACACTGGGTCGTGGATTGATTCAAGATAATATTTATCGATTTATTTCTGTACATCTAACTGTGGACAACTAGTTGTAGGTTACTAACGAGGACAGCTGACTTAATAAACTTAAAACATCAAAATATATTAAAAGTGTTGTAAATATATTTTGAACATACTTTGATATATATGTATATATTGTTATAGGTTCGTGAATCAACCAGTGGCCAAGTCTTACTTTTCGACGAAGTAAAAATCTGTGAAAGTGAGTTATAGTCCCACTTTTAAAATCTAATATTTTGGGATGAGAATACATGCATGTTTTATAAATGATTTACAAAATAGACACAAGTACGTGAAACTACATTCTATGGTTGAATTATCGAAATCGAATATGCCCCTTTTTATTAAGTCTGGTAATCTAAGAATTAGGGAACAGACCCCCTAATTGACGCGAATCCTAAAGATAGATCTATTGGGCCTAACAAACCCCATCCAAAGTACCGGATGCTTTAGTACTTCGAAATTTATATCATATCCGAAGGGTGTCCCGGAATGATGGGGATATTCTTATATATGCATCTTGTTAATGTCGGTTACCAGGTGTTCACCATATGAATGATTTTTATCTCTATGTATGGGATGTGTATTGAAATATGAAATCTTGTGGTCTATTATTATGATTTGATATATATAGGTTAAACCTATAACTCACCAACATTTTTGTTGACATTTTAAGCATGTTTATTCTCAGGTGATTATTAAGAGCTTCCGCTGTCGCATACTTAAATAAGGACGAGATTTGGAGTCCATGCTTGTATGATATTGTATAAAAACTGCATTCAAGAAACTTATTTTGTTGTAACATATTTGTATTGTAAACCATTATGTAATGGTCGTGTGTAAACATGATATTTTAGATTATCATTATTTGATAATCTACGTAAAGCTTTTTAAACCTTTATTGATGAAATAAAGGTTATGGTTTGTTTTAAAATGAATGCAGTCTTTGAAAAACGTCTCATATAGAGGTCAAAACCTCGCAACGAAATCAATTAATATGGAACGTTTTTAATCAATAAGAACGGGACATTTCAAGGATGGACCCCGAAAGGGGCAAGTGAATGAGACTCGGTGGTAGTAATGGGAGTTGCATAACACTACGTCAGGTGCCCTCCATATACCTGCAAGTGGAATGCTTCACTCCGGTGGTGTGATTACTTTGTACTTGGGTACCGGTGAGGAAACCCGAAGGTACGATCATGGTTTATTGCGACGACTAGCGGGCGTTGACGTTTAGCTGATTCGAAAAGACTAGGTTCGAGTATCTTGTGGTAAGTCCGCGGAAAATTTTGAGTATGACCGACGTTGGTACCGGTCATGTATGTTGTGGAATGTTGAAATTTCGCAAGGTATTATCATCTTGACGATGATAAGGTAGCGTTAAAACTCTAAGTGGGGGAGTATGTACCCGGAGGGTACGATGCTTCTTTGGTTTGGTAAGCGTGTTTGAGCCATTTGCCGTAAGTTATCTCATTTTGAGAGCCAACTAGAGACGTAGAGTGTTAGTTTGGACTGTCTCATGTAGGGGCGTGTTAGGATAGAGTGCGTTCGGGAACGAACTCTCTAGAGTATTAGTGATGGGCGTTAGAACTCTAAGTCGTGAGTTGGAGTATGCCAAGGAAATCATGAAGGTTAATTGTGCAATTGGAACGTTGCATGGTGGTAAAGTGTGATCGATAGGATGCACGGTGGCCTCAAAGGTTCCGATATTGTGTGAGAACTCGAAGACTTGTGGAAAATGAGTTGTTTTCGTTCGCGATGAGGTTTATATCTCGAGGACGCGATCCAATTTAAGTGGGGGAGAGTTGTAAGACCCGATTATTTATTTTACAGAAGTGTATTAGAGTGCATGAAGTGTGGGGAAAATTGTGTGAGTAAACCGAAGACAGGACCTGTTCAGCCCTTCGTGCGCGCCGCGCAGGGGTAATGGTGCGCGCCACTCACTGTCCCTGCGATAGAACCCCAGTTTTTCTATTTTGAGTTTAATGAAGGGCATTTTGGTCTTTTCATCTCTTCCACACACTCTCAAACCCTAGAGTGAGAAATAGAGCTTAGAGAGAGAAAGCTTCATTTGGGGTAGAAGGAGCTTGAATCAAATGAAGTTGCAAGTGTTAAAGTTGTTCACCTTGTTCACGGCTACGTTTTGGTGGTATTGGTAAGCTCTAACTCCGAGTTTTCATAGTTTGATTTAGTGTTCATAATTGGGGTTTTGAAATGGGTGTTCTTGAAATAAACCCATTAGTTGTTAATTGGATGTTTGAGCTAGTAAATGGTGTTAATAACCATTGTTGGTTGGTTTGGGTTTGTTAATGAAGATGATTAGTTGTTAATCATGATTGGTTGTTGGAATCACTAGTTAATTAAGATTATAAGTGATTAGAAGTGTAAACTTGCAAATGGGTGTTGACTTGAGTTTGGGTCAAAATGGATTTTTGTGTCCTAATGTTGCAAGTAAGTGTTTTGATGTTGAACCTTGAGCATAAGGGGGTGTTTGAACATAATCATTAGTTAATTTTGATTATGGGTGTTTTGGGCGAGTTTTGACTTAGTCAAAGTGATGCATGTGCAAATGGGTCGATATTGCACTTATGGTGTTTTGTGTATAAGCTAGTGTATTTAGCTTATTAGGTTGTAAATTGCTTAGGTGATTTGCATCGGTCGATTAGGAGCTCAAGCGGAAGTTGCCTTACTTGAAATCAAGGTGAGTGGAATATTTATACATGTATGTATGTGGTTTATTTACTCGTACGCGATGTGGGCCTTTGGCGCCACATCGTGAGTGTTGGGCGTTATGTCACAAGTTAGTGGCTTATTTGGTATTCGGGTGAAGAGAACTACAGGTCGGTAGTATCTTGCTAGGTGTCTCACGAGTCGGTGACACCTCTTGGAGGTTTACAAGTCGGTGACCTCATATGTATTGACGGGTGGTGCACTAGTCGGTGACACCCCATAGTGTTCACAAGTCGGTGACACTTGGTGGTACTTCACAAGTCGGTGATGCCACATGGCGTTCACAAGGCGGTGACCCATAAGTAATAGTGGTGATTCACAAGTCGGTGACACCTTATGATGAGTCACAAGTCGGTGACATTTCTTAGTGATCACAAGTCGGTGACACTAGGTGGGGCTTCACAAGTCGGTGATGCTACATGGTGATTCACAAGTCGGTGACACCATATGACGAGTCACAAGTCGGTGACATAGTACGAGTGAGACTCGATGATCTTGGTCGGCTACAAGTCGGTAGTAGTAAGCGGTGAACGGTTAGCGTGTTTATGCCCTTTTATGTTTAGTATACTATCTTGTTGAATTATATACTAACGTTGTTGCTAGTAGTGTGTTTGTTGATGCTAACTCGTTTGTTCGTTGTATGTAATGGTTTTGTAGGTGGATGCGTGTAGGTAAATTACATATGTATATGTATAAGTATTGCATTCACTAAGCATTAGCTTACCCTCTCGTTGTTTACCATTTTATAGGTTCCGGCGTGGATAAGGGTAAGGGCATTCGTTCGGACTAGAGATCCCGCTTGATGCTAGGGGACGCTTTTGGCTTTAGTAGCTCTTGGAGTTTGACCGATAGTTGGGTAGTTTAATCCCAAACGCCATGCTCATTGTGTAGTTTGGAACTTAAACTTTTTGGTGGTCGAAACTCTAAACTTGTATTAAACTTGTATTTTGGGTCGTGTGGGCCCCGCTTGTAAAACATCGTTTTATGTTTGATTCGTGTTAGTTTTACATATATAAGTTTGCCGTGAAAAGCGTTCGGTCTAAATATGTCGGGAAGTGGTCCATCTTTTTACGAGTTAAAAACAGTTTGGTCAGAGCCTGGAATGCCTTGTGCGCGCCGCACACTTTCAGTGGAGCGCGCCGCGCACCACACCTGTGCAGCAGTTTAAATTTTTTTTTTTTGGGACTGTTTTTGGTCGGTTATCGGGTTGGGTTGTTACATTCACCCTCTTCATTTCCTTTATATTTTGGAGTTCCACCCTTTTGTTTTCTCTTTTCGACTTTAAGTCAAGCGAATAATGGTCCAAATTCGTAGGTATGAAGTTTCGAATGAACATGACTAACGTTCTAAGAAAGAAACAGTAATAGTACAGTCTGACTTTTCAATTTACTAGAATTCAAGGGAAAATATAGGACTATCAAGAAAAAATGTTCTTGATGTGATTATAGATTAGATAGAATGTAAGAGTCATGTAACATGGCACATGATGGCGGTTGGGTCTGTGAATCATCACGTTCCATTAGAAACTCAGCATGACTTACTGTAATATAATCATGTTGATCAAGTGTCATTATATTATACTAACTCATGCTTCAGTTCCCAACACTACTTCAAAAATATTCATATTTTAAATTCGAATCTTTCAGAATTTAGAAACTAAAACAGTTTTCTTTCTGATGTAACACTGATAACATGAGAAGATAAATGATTTCGGATAAGAATAGTTATGAAAATCTCTTCAGAAATATCGAGGATATTTATAATGAAAGATACGATGATATATTAGAATTTCTAATATCGATGAATGATGAAGAAGATTTGTCCGTAAAGGTTTAGAGTCCGGAGCAAGGTATTTGTTAATGACTTCAGTAGATACTATCTGCAGCCTCCTTCATGGTTTGATCAATCCGTTTTCCAGTTTCAACTTTTCTGAGCTTTGCCAACATACTATCTTTTGTCATCAAACTTCCGACAGTTAAGGTCGTTTACAGTTATCTACAGTTTCTACTGCTTCATTCAGCTTTTTCAACATTCAGAGTATTGATTTGTAGACTGAGTGTTTTTCAGAATTTCAGAATGAAAGATCATAATACTGATTGCTAATTCCCAGTAATTGGTATGGTATTTCTCGTTATAAGATGTGGATGAGTATATGATAAGGTTTTAATGAACAATTATAATGGTTCTTCGGAGAGACTTAAGCCAATGAGTAATGAAGTTGTTGGTAAGTTTACTGCTAAAATGGTGGAATATAAACGATTCCCCGATAACGATGACGAAAGGCAAACTTATATATCAAGGTTATAATATGGCTAATCCGACTGAAAAGTCGAAGTTGACTTGCTGGAGCTGTGACAAAATTGACTACTTTGGAAAGGGATTGCAAAGTTATTTTCGGTAATAACAATGCCAAAGGAGCTATCACAGATACGTGTTTAACGTTTAGTCAGGTTCCGAGTGTTTTCAGGTGCATAACTATATGCATCAATCATTTCTCTCGTAGATGAAGTGTGGTTGGTTCATCCTCTCGATTGAGGTGTTTTCAAGAATCATGAAAGGCTTGAACGCAGATTGTAATCGGCAAGATACAAATGAGGTTTAAGATGAAATCAAGTGGAAAACTTGAAGAAATGTTTAGTTTCATATGTTATAATCAATATTTTAATTCATTTTAATTGTCCAATGTTATTAGTCCACAGTTAGTAGTCCACAATTAGTAGTTCAACAATTCATATATAGTTTAATATATAAAATTTGAATTAATTAATACGTATCGTGACCCATTGTATACATGTCTCAGACTCGATTACAACTCAAAGTATATATATTATTTAAAAATCAACCTCAACCATGTATAGCTAACTCGAGCATTACCGCATATAGAGTGTCTATGGTTATTTCAAATAATATATATAGACGACGTCAATATGATATGTCAAAACATTATATATGTGTCCCGATTTATACGAAGATATTTAAAGTGCGTAAAATAAATAACAGAAATTGAGTGACGATAAATAAAATTGCGAGAATTAAAATTGCGATAAATAAATTGCGATAAATAAAATGTAATATGGAATTAACAGTTAGCTAGGAACAGTTAGCTAGAATTTTGTTAGTGTGGATTCTTAGCGAAATTTCTCATAGTTAATTTGTTTCTTTCTAACAAATTTTATTTTGTCCAATGTTTTCTTCATTATTCCACTTGTTGGATTATGATAAGTCAAAATCCAAATATGAAATTGAATGAAAATGGTTATTCTGTGGTGAACGGATTCATATATCTGTGGATGTAAGTAGGATAGTAAATGACTGTTGAATCAGATTCGAAGAATGTAAGTGTAACTTATTAATGTGAAATCTAAATATTCCTCGGGTATTACCTACCCGTTAAAATGTTTTCTTCATTAACAGTTTGTACGAAAGAATTTTCAATTACAATCTTTATGAAAATATATATACATATATATTTTCTTCAAATGTAATTATGGATTTAATGAGTTAATATGATGTTAAACGCATATGATTTATGGTTAGAACTAAATTACATAATCTCTAAAACATTAGAGATTACATAATCGTCATGAAGAATGAAGATAACCGATGTAGAACAAGATGTAGAAAAAAGATTATGCTCGAGGTATAGATTGTGATGTTGAGGCATGTGATGTTGAAACTTGGGTTGTTGTGGTACTGGTGTTGATTTGGTGAAGCTGATAAGTTTTGCACCATATTCTCCAAAATCATTACTCATGCGCGAAGCTCGTTGACTTCTTCGATTACTCCGGGATGATTGGCGGTTCGGACGAGCGGATGAATAAGATCTAAAATGTGAGATAGTATATAATCATGATGAGATACTCTAGAAATGAGAGAGAAAATGGTATTATGAACAGGTTCGCCGGTAAGTGCTCCAGGTTCTTCGCCAAGAGGTGAATTCGGTTGATGGAAGGGATCGCCTTTTTCTCGTCTCCATTGATTAAGTCGACTACGAACCCATCCCCAATTCATCCAGAATAGATGATGGCTAATTGGTTGATCCACTCTAGTCACACTGCTTCTGGAGTTTAGGTGAACATCCATGTCGGAATA
Source organism: Rutidosis leptorrhynchoides (assembly GCF_046630445.1). Taxonomy (NCBI): domain Eukaryota; kingdom Viridiplantae; phylum Streptophyta; class Magnoliopsida; order Asterales; family Asteraceae; genus Rutidosis; species Rutidosis leptorrhynchoides. The sequence goes on along the minus strand of NC_092338.1, from coordinate 322,533,447 downwards.
GCTGTCGGATTTCGAAGAACTTGAACTAGTGGCGAGTTCCATTTCGTACGATTGAGTAAAGGATTTTTCGGTATGAAACAATTTTCAGATATTGGATGATATTCTAATTACATAGAATATATATATATATATATATATATATATATATATATATATATATATATATATATATATATATATATATAGGACAAAAGATTTCGTAGATTACGGAGGAATTTACAGAATATGTCAGACAAAGTTTACAGTAATAAATACGCTAAGATATGACTTAGCAGATACACTAAGATATGAATTTTGTCTATACACTATTCATGCAATCAATGCAGTAAGACGTGTCTAGACTTAAGATGATAAGCATGTAATTTCTGAAAACAAATGATAAGCAAAACTTTTGACATGCAGACACGGTCGAAGTCCAGACTCACTAATGCATCTTAACAACTATCAGTTAGACACACTAACGCAAGGCCTGATTCGCTAAGACCACCGCTCTGATACCAACTGAAATGCCCCATTCATATCGATTATAAACGATTCACAATAGTTGATTTCATTGATAGGTACTTGACCTATATATGATACATTTTACAAACATTGCATTCGTTTTTAAAAGACGAACTTTCTTTACATCGAAAGTTGACGGCATGCATACCATTTCATAATACATCCAACTATAATTGACTTAATGATAATCTTGATGAACTCAATGACTCGAATGCAACGTCTTTTGAAATATGTCATGAATGACTCCAAGTAATATCCCTAAAATGAGCAAATGCACAGCGGAATGTTTCTTTCATACCTGAGAATAAACATGCTTAAAAGAGTCAACCAAAAGGTTGGTGAGTTCATAAGTTTTTCATAAACAATAAAATTCATCATTTTGATAGACCACAAGATTTAAATACAGTACACATATCTCGTGTACTAAACCATTTTTCATAATGCTTGGCAGAGTAGGTTCGTATCCTTTTCTCCCCCGTAGGTTGCCTCGCGATTATTAATAACCGTACACATATCTCGTGCACAAAAATAATACACATAACATGTGTATAAAAATCATTCTCTCGATACATAACATTCAATTTGATTTCATTGCTCAACATGGTAACCGACCTTAACATATAATGCGCATCAATAATATCCCAAAACAGAACATCTCGTCTGTATTATATATAAACTTCGAAGTACTAAACACCACGCCCACTAGCGCTTTCGTCTAGTGAATATTCTGGGTGGGGGTGTTAAACCCGGTAGCTACCTTTAGGATTCACGTAAATTAGGGCCATACCCGTTTTCTAATTCTTAGGTTACCAAGCAATAATAATCAGGGGTTAATATTCACATCAATTGGTGGCAATCATCATTTCCACCTAATTTAATAATAATTCACAGAACTTCTGTCTGCATAATAATTCATTCGAGGAATGTTTTGCTTGTGTCATATCGCTTCAAACATTTATAAAAGCATTTCATGTATTCTCAGTTCAAAAAATATATTTCAAAAGGATTTAATAAAGAAGTTATGAAAACAGCGCATGTATTCTCAGTTCAAAAAATATATTTCAAAAGCATTTAATAAAGCAGTTATGAAAACAGCGCATGTATTCTCAGTCCCAAAAATGTAAAGAGTAAAAGGGAATCAAATGAACTCACAATCCAATATTTTTTAGTAAAAATATTCATACGACGAAACTGAACAATGCAAGGTTGGCCTAAGATTCACGAACCTTCCAAAGATTTTTTAAAAAAAATGCCCCATACCGGGCTCGAACTCAAGACCTCCTGAGTAAAATGTCTTTTTTTGGCATCCTAACGACCTCGAATGTCCAGACACTATCCATGAGTCTTTATCTTAGGGTCGTTTTAGGTTGATCTCGATAATTTCAGCACAAACTGAAACCGAAGGTTATGCGCCACCAAATGGTACTCCATCTGGCGGCGCATATTAATGATTTAAAAAACCGTGTTTAATGAAGTGACATTAGATTCAAATCTATATGCGTTATACATAATTACATTGCTAATGAAATAATATGCCTTAAAACAATATGTACCATGCTAAGTCATTGATAGTGCTCCAAATGAACATATATTTAGTAGCAATATCCTCCCAATATGCAAATTATTAGGTTGTAATTGTCCTATTTTAAGTTGTAATCGTTTAAATTAAATAAGTGCGAAGACAAAAGGCAAAAACAACGATTTGAAGACGCAAATGACCAAAAAAGCTCAAATGTACAAGATACAATCCAAGTGGTTCAATTTATTGATAAGAAACGTCTAAAAATGACAAAAGTACAAGTTGCGAAACGCAAAGTACAAGATATTAAATTATACGACAGGACGTTCGAAAATCCGGAACCAGGACATGAGTCAACTGTCAACGCGCGACGCAACGGTGCAAAAATTACAAGTCAACTATGCACATAAATAAAATATAATATATAAATAATTCTTAAAAATTATATATATATTATATTATTATTTAATAACGTCGGCAGACTAAGATCCAAAATGATGTGAGCTGGAAAATCAAACTCCACGACTCGCGGAGTTTGAAGGCCAAAAACTCCACGACTCTCGGAGTTTGAAGGCCAAAAACTCCACGACTCGCGGAGTTTGAAAAATCAGAAATCCCTATAAAAGGCCACGAATTCTGCGAGTTTAAATAACATAATAATAATAATACTCCTTAAGATAATAAATAAATAAATATATATATATATATAATATATATATATATAATATATATATATAATATATATATATATATAATATATATATATATATAATATATATATATATATATATATATATATATATATATATATATATATATATATATATATATATATATATATATATATATATATAGTATAGGTTATTTTTATATTAGATTAGTTTGGGTTATGTAAAAGTTATTTTTACGGGTTTTGAAGTCGAAATTCTGTCCGTGTAACACTACGCGATAAATACTCAATGTAAGTTATGTTTTCCCTTTTAAATTAATGTCTCGTAGCTATGTTATTATTATGCTTATTTAATCCGAAGTAATCATGATGTTGGGCTAAAAATATTAAAATTGGATAATTGGACTTTGTACCATAATTGGGGTTTGGATAAAAGAACAACACTTGTGGAAATTAGACTATGGGCTATTAATGGGTTTTATATTAACTAAACAATACCTTGTTAATTTAATATACAAACTTATAATTTGACGTATTTATATATAACCACATACGCTTGACTGGGTACGGTGGGCGGGATATCTATAAATACCAATAATTATTCATTTTACCGGACACGGGACTGGATTAATAGTTAATAGACTTGTTGAAACAGGGGTGAATTACATTCAAGGGTAATTGGTGTAATTGTTAACAAAGTAGTAAAACCTTGGTTTACATGTAGTCGATAACCTGGTGTATTCATTAAACAAAGTATTAAAACCTTGTTACAATTCGAATCCCCAATTAGTTGTAATATTTCACTTCGGGAATAAGAATAATTTGACGAAGGCTTTCGCTCTTTATATTTATGACTGATGGACTATTATGGACATATTAAATAATCTAGGATAAAGAACAATTAACCCATGGGAATAAACTAAAATCAACACGTCAAACATCATGGTTACGGAAGTTTAAATAAGCATAATATATTTTATTTCATATTTCCTCGTACTTTTATTTATTGTCATTTTAATTATTGTTATTTATTTTATATTGTTAGTTAAATATCGTCATTTACTATACGCTTCGCTTAAAATATAAATCGACAAACCGGTCATTAAACGGTAAATCCCCTTTTATATATTATTATATATAATTATATATATTTTGTACAAATATAGTTGTTTAAAAATATAGTGTGCAATAAGCCCGCTCCCTGTGGAATGAACCGGACTTACTAAAAACTATACTACTCTACAATTACGTACACTGCCTATAGCGTTGTAGCAAAGTTTAGGTATATCCCATTTGTAAATAAATAATTAAAACTTGTGTAATAATTTGTAACGTATTACGTAGTAAAATATAGTACTATCACGTACCCCCACGCTACCACATCACGTTTTTGGCGCCGCTGCCGGGGACTCGGCGAAACGCTATATTTTTAATTTATTTTTGTATAAATATATTTATATATATTTTTAGAAAAACAATATAAAATTAAAAAAAAACACGTTTTTCAAACTCCACGACTCGCGGAGTTTGCAGGGTTAAAACTCCACGACTCGTGGAGCCGCCCTGACCAACCTGACCAGAAACCCTATTTCGCATTAATTACGGGGTATTATTAATTATTATTATTATTTAACCCTAATTACTTTATTATTATCATTATTTAGTTTAAGTTTTTAAATTAATTAGTTATAATTAATTATATTTAGTTTTAATATATAAAAAATTAATACTTTTATAAAATATAAAAATAAAAATATAAAAATAATATTTTTTATAAAAATAAGTAATTTTATCACTTTTTATAATTTGTATCCTTTTATTTAGTGTAATCATAATATTTTGTATATTTTTCGTTCGCAATTAGTTTTAAAATTAGTTTTTCCGTAGTTATTTTATATGTATAGATTCTTAGGCTTTGCCGTAAAATCCCTTAAGTGCTATTTCTTTAGACTAAGATTTAGGTGCTTTAGAATTTTGCGACGATTTTAAAATTTTAGTGCCTTTTAAGTCACGACTCGCTACTTTCTTATTTTTATTTTTCGACGTTTTTCGACGCGCATTCTTTTTCTTTCTTATTTCTCGACGCTTTAGTTTTTAGGACTTAAAATTTTCTCTATTTCTTATCTACTATCTCAAACGGAAAAAAAAATTATTTAACTGGTTAAATTAATGGACGTTGACAATTTTCTGCTTCGTAGTAATAGTTGGATTTGTTAGTGGCTGAGTTGTGAGCTTCCGATTTAAAGGGTTCTGGCTCCCTGCTGCATCTTTTGTCTATTCGAAACGTGGGAAAAAGCAGAAAAGTCTACTAATTGGACAACTTATATAAGTTTTTCTATTTTTATAACTAATAGGATAATTAGTAAATGCACCACATTGTAGCTAAAATTTGGCCATCGCAATAAAATGGAAAATTTTGAAAACAAGGCCTTGGAAACTCTTTTTGAACTCCAAAATCAATTAAATCAATACTCTCAAACGGGTTTTGATGGTAATTCGTTCAGTCAATCTTGGATCACGAATGACGAAACAATAACTGGTTGTGAAATTTGTGGAGATTATCACTCAACATGGGAATGTTATTATTACGTTCCTATGGAAAATTATGAACCCATAGAACCTGAATGGAATGATTATGAGGAATACAATTCTAATTGGGATTATTCCCAAGAATATATCCAAACTCAACAACCAGAGGACGAGGAAAAGTATGTGTCTGAAAATTCTTTAGATTATATGAAAATCAAACTCGAAGAACTTCATGCTCAAAATGAACAAATGAGAGAGTTTGTAAATAGGCAAGTTGAAACTCTATCAGATTATTCAGCTGTTGATCTGAGGAGTAGTGTGCAAGAAAATCTCAGATCATCGAATTTTGATGAATTCGAGAGCTCCGAAATCACCAACTATCCCGATGATACTTTTTTTTCAGTCTTACCAATTTCACAACATAATGACACATTAGCCTCTACCGACAAAATCATCAATCCATCAATGGATGATGAAGAAGAAGTAAGGGTGACAAATTGGTACTCTTGGGAAAATGATAACGTTGAAAATTTTACCCCCGAGGCCAAACCGAACTTCACCATTACACAACCTTCCAACCCAATATTCTCAATAGACGAGTCATCTACCGAAGATGAACTACGAGCTGTAATAGATAATGACACCTCAGATTTCACCCAATCGGGTAATAGAGGTGAAAACTTTGATCACGAGAATAAAAGGAAGGAAATATTAGGAATTGTCCACCCTATAGAAATAAGCATGTTGGTGTATATCGATCCATTTGACCAAGAACCATAAAAGAGACATATCCATTTACTAAAAGCTACACTTAAAAAAGAATTAGGTAGTGACGATCGGGTGGGTCTAAACTTTAAACCCATTGATATAATATATACCACCCGAGATGTAAATAACTGGCTCACTATTTTAATTCGTGGAACTTATTCTACCGAATTCACATGTCTTCAGCTAAGTGTGGGGAAGTCTAACCTCACTTAACGTTAAATTAGGGGTTCGGGTTAGTGCATAACTCGTTAATAAAAATGCATGATAAGTTAGGGTAAAAGACGCATTTTCAAAAATTAGCAAACAGTCCAGAAAAGCAGCCGTTTTTGAAGAAAAACATGTGTGATAAAACAAGAAGGAATGAACGATGAGGCGCGCCATCTATCATTCGACGAGCTTTGTAATTACAAACTGGGTATTTTTAATCACTTTTCTACACTTATCATCCTCGTGAATTTATAATTATAGTCTGATTTCATGCAAATGAGGGCATTGCATGAACTCAAGTGTGGGGAAAGGTTATAAATTCTCTCGGGTTTGCACTTAGTTTATTTGCCAAATTTTGTGAAAATTTTAAAAATTTTCAAATAAATGAATTCAAAATCATGTTTATATACATATTTATGAAAGATGAAAATTAGATGTTAATACCGAAATTATCGTTACCTCGGAAAGGACATAAATTGAGAAACACCCTAAAATGATTGAATTCATTTAAAATGGAATAAAGGAGAATAAAAAGGCAAAGAAAGAAACTAAGTGTGGGGAGAATGTACCAAGTTATTCAATTAAAAACTATATATCACATGTTTCTGTAAAGTTATTGCAGGTACTTTTGTTTTGGACGATTTTAATCAGTTTTACCTGATTTACTGTAATATATTTGAAAGAAAAGATGGATCTACACGATGAATCAATTCCATCATTAAAAGGAAGTAAAGTCTTCCAAAAAAGACACGCGCTTCTTGATTTAGGTCAAGAAATTGTCGTCCAGACCAGCTGTAGGTTGACGAAAAATCTAGAAAAGTCATCTCTAAAATCAGCAGGAAATCCACGGACCTCAGCATCAAACAGCGTCGCCAAGTGGTCAGATTTATCTTAACCATGAGAAGGATTTATCTCGTACAATGGGGGGCACCGTGCAAATTAGCTTGATAAGACTGATGAATCAGATCCCCAAAAAGGATAATCTCCTTAAAAGATCAAAAATCAGCTTTTAAGACTGATATTACTCAATCCTTGAGATTGACCTTAAAGATTGAGAATTCAAACTCATGGAATTTAATGATATCTAAACTTGAGCTTGAACGAGAAAATATTTTGATCAAAAATTACAAACCGATTTGTTTTCTGAAAACCTATTTTCAATGCGTTCATTACCATTGAACATAAAATCCTAGGAATTCACCTGGAATTCATTAGGTCACCTGAACCAAATCGGGTGTCAACCGTAAGAACGGTGGTTGCATAGCATGGTCGAAGACAGGACCTTGTGCCATACCGAAAAATTATAAGGGTGAGCTTTACTATTGCTCCTACAAAGGATAGTAATTGCGTCCGACACGTTATAGACCATAATCAAAAGCAAGTCACGGGACATTGCCTTAACAGTTGCTTGTTCATCGCTTTCCTTTACAACCGGACGGTAGTTTACCGAAAGGTAATATACGGGACAAGTAAACTGGACGTGTTGCTTTCCTAATACAAGGTTAGCAAGTGGGTGACACAAAACCATAAGTTTTGAGCTAAAATTTTCAAATCTGAAACCCACAAAACCCACAAAAATATTTTGCAACACCGGTGAAGGGTTATTCCGGAAAACTTATCTAGGGTAAAAGCTAGATTAAATTTTCAAAAAGATCAAATGTTTCCTTAAGGATCTACATTTTCATAGTTATGTGGGACTGTAAACCACATCGTTACTATCATTGTTTATACCGCCGTATCAAAATCACTAATGTATAAAGTGTGAAGTATAAAGAAGTGATTCGTGTGATTTAATTTCAAGTTCTGTATTGCTTGAGGACAAGCAACGTTCAAGTGTGGGGATATTTGATAGTGCTCCAAATGAACATATATTTAGTAGCAATATCCTCCCAATATGTAAATTATTTAGTTGTAATTGTCCTATTTTAAGTTGTAATCGTTTAAATTAAATAAGTGCGAAGACAAAAGGTGAAAACGACGATTTGAAGACGCAAATGACCAATAAAGCTCAAATGTACAAGATACAATCTAAGTGGTTCAATTTATTGATAAGAAACGTCTAAAAATGACAAAAGTACAAGTTGCGGAACGCAAAGTACAAGATATTAAATTATACGAAAGGACGTTCGAAAATCCGGAACCGGGACATGAGTCAACTCTCAACGCGCGACGCAACGGTGCAAAAATAACAAGTCAACTATGCACATAAATAAAATATAATATATAAATAATTCTTAAAAATTATATATATATTATACTATTATTTAAGAACGTCGGTAGACTAAGATCCAAAATGATGTGAGCTGGAAAATCAAACTCCACGACTCGCGGAGTTTGAAGGCCAAAAACTCCAAGACTCGCGGAGTTTGAAAAATCAGAAATCCCTATAAAAGGCCACGAATTCTGCGAGTTTAAATAACATAATAATAATAATACTCCTTAAGATAATAAATATATATATATATATATATATATATATATATATATATATATATATATATATATATATATATATATATATATATATATATATATATAGTATAGGTTAGTTTTATATTAGATTAGTTTGGGTTATGTAAAAGTTATTTTTACGGGTTTTGAAGTCGAAATTCTGTACGTGTAACACTACGCGATAAATACTCAATGTAAGTTATGTTCTCCTTTTTAAATTAATGTCTCGTAGCTAAGTTATTATTATGCTTATTTAATCCGAAGTAATCATGATGTTGGGCTAAAAATATTAAAATTGGGTAATTGGACTTTGTACCATAATTGGAGTTTGGATAAAAGAACGACACTTGTGGAAATTAGACTATGGGCTATTAATGGGTTTTATATTAACTAAACAATACCTTATTAATTTAATATACAAACTTATAATTTGACGTATTTATATATAACCACATACACTTGACTGGGTACGGTGGGCGGGATATCTATAAATACCAATAATTATTCATTTTACCGGACACGGGACTGGATTAATAGTTAATAGACTTGTTGAAACAGGGGTGAATTACATTCAAGGGTAATTAGTGTAATTGTTAACAAAGTAGTAAAACCTTGGTTTACACGCAGTCGATAACCTGGTGTATTCATTAAACAAAGTATTAAAACCTTGTTACAATTCGAATCCCCAATTAGTTGGAATATTTGACTTCGGGAATAAGAATAATTTGACGAAGGCTTTGACTCTTTATATTTATGACTGATGGACTATTATGGACAAATCCGTATGGACATATTAAATAATCCAGGATAAAGAACAATTAACCCATGGGAATAAACTAAAATCAACACGTCAAACATCATGGTTATGGAAGTTTAAATAAGCATAATATATTTTATTTCATATTTCCTCGTACTTTTATTTATTATCATTTTAATTATTGTTATTTATTTTATATTGTTAGTTAAATATCGTCATTTACTATACGCTTCGCTTAAAATATAAATCGACAAACCGGTCATTAAACGGTAAATCCCTTTTATATATTATTATATATAATTATATATATTTTGTACAAATATAGTTGTTTAAAAATATAGTGTGCAATAAGCCCGCTCCCTGTGAAACAAACCGGACTTACTAAAAATTTACTACTCTACGATTAGGTACACTGCCTATAGTGTTGTAGCAAGGTTTAGGTATATCCCATTTGTAAATAAATAATTAAAACTTGTGTAATAATTTGTAACGTATTTTGTAGTAAAATATAGTACTATCACGTACCCCCACACTACCACATCAGTCATGCATACACAAAAGGAATAATATGAATGAAATTCAAAGCGGTCAAAATCGAAAAAAGGCAAAATTGAAGGCTTTTGAGGTCTCGTTTAAAAAAATATTTAGGACAAACTGCCTACGGTGGTTTACCAATGGATAGATACCTAAAAAATACACGATTTAAAAAAAACGGTGACTAAATCGGAGCTACGAGTCAAAAGATACGATAGATCGAACATTTTGGCTAAAGACACAAAACACCAAGCACCACGAACCTTCGGTGGTGTTTGGTGCGTGGTGCGATTTTGTGAGGAAAGATGTCTTTTTCAGAATCTAGATGACCTCAAATGGCAATCACATTCAGAGAGTCATGCTCGTTCGGCCGTTTTAGGGTGATCTTGAGAATTTCAGCACAATCTTAAACTGAAGGTTATGCGTCGCCAAATGTGTCAAACCCCGTCCTAATCCATCTGGACGAAGTCATCAACATTTGGTCCCATTGCGAGGTACTGTTCTAAGTATGCAATGAGCGACTCCATGTAATATCTTTAAAATGAGCAAATGCACAGCGGCAGATTTCTTTCATACCTGAGAATAAACATGCTTTAAAGTGTCAATCAAAAGGTTGGTGAGTTCATAGGTTTATCGTAATCAATCATTTCCATATTTTAATAGACCACAAGATTTCAATTTTTCCATAAATATACATCTCATATCAGGCATTTCGCAAACTGCATAGAGATAAAAATCATTCATATGGTGAACACCTGGCAACCGACATTAACAAGATGCATATAGAATATCCCCAAAATAGAATCCTCTCGTTTGTATAACAGAATCCTCTCATCTGTATAAAAATCGAAGTACTAAAGCATTCGTATCTCGGATGCGGTTTGTTAGGCCCATAGATCTATCTTTAGGATTCACGTTAATTACGGGTACTGTTCCCTAATTCTTAGGTTACCAAGCTAAAAAGGGAGATATTCGATTTCGATAATCCAACCATAGAATGTAGTTTTAAGTACTTGTGTCTATTTCGTCAAACATTTATAAAAACAGCGGATGTATTCTCAGTCCCAAAAATATATATTGCAAAAGCATTTAAAAAGGGAGCAAATGAAACTCACTATACGATATTTTGTAGTAAAAATATGCATACGATGATATTGAACAATGCAGGTTGGCCTCGGATTCACGAACCTATATCAAGTATATATATTAACACATATAATAGTATTCAAGTAATTATATATTTTGATATTAGTAATATACTTGTGATATTATATTTAATATTAACAATTACTTAAATATATTTATTTTATATATTTTATTAATTTATCATAGTAATATATTATATACTTTATTAAAATATTTTAAATAAATATTTAGTATTATTATTTTTAAGTACTCATAATTTTTAATATGATAATATTTTTTAATAAATTTGAGTTATATTAAAACGTAAATGAACAAAAAGTATTTTATTAGTAAAAGTACTATAGATACTTTTATATATCTAATGTTTTTATCTAACTTATGATATCTATCTTTTTAGTTTAATATCATAAAAATATAATTATATTTTTTATACAAAATACATTTAAAACTAAAGTTATAGTTAGTAATATTAATTATAATAATAATAATGATTAAATAATACTAATAATAATAAAAACTATGATAATAACTTTACTACTAATGATAATAATGATGATAATAATAATAATAAGAGTAATAATAATAAAAATAATAATAATAATAATAATAATAATGATATATCAAATACTAACAATAATGGTAATAATATTAATTTTATGAATGATACTAATAATTATATTTTTAATATTTGTAATAATCTAATAACAATAATAATTAATAATAACAATAATAATAACAATAATAATAATAATGAGTAATAAGTAAACTACCTCAAAGAAGTAGCCCTTAAAAAAATGCCCAAGTCCGGGTTTGAACCTGTGACGTCCCGCTAACCCGATAACACTCCTAACCATCGAACCATAGGTTTGTTTATGTTATACCCCGTTCGGATATTTGCGAGTGAATTGCTACAGTGAAAACGACTTTGCTACAGTAAACACTATTTGCTATAGTAAACACTATTGCTACAGTAAATACTATTTACTACAGTAAACCACTATTTGATGTCGACGAACTAGCAAACAAAAACGTATAAGGCGGCCATGCGATCGCATGGCAAAAACATTGAAAACTCATGCGATCGCATGAGCTACAGGAAATTGAAAAGTACTATAAATACGTCAGTTTGCTCGACGGGTTATTGCACATCTTTTCTGTAGTGACCCGAACTTTTCCATGTTTATATATATTAATTGAGATTGATATTTACATGATTAAATGTTTCCAACATGTTAAGCAATCAAACTTGTTAAGACTTGATTAATTGAAATATGTTTCATATAGACAATTGACCACCCAAGTTGACCGGCGATTCACGAACGTTAAAACTTGTAAAAATGACATGACGATATATATATGGATATACATATGGTTAACATGAGATTATGATAAGTAATTATCTCCATAAGTATATTAACAATGAGTTATATACATATAAACAAGACTACTAACTTAAGGATTTCGAAACGAGACATATATGTAACGATTATCGTTGTAACGACATTTAAATGTATATATATCATATTAAGATATATTAATATATCATAATATCATGATAATATAATAATTTAACATCTCATTAGATATAATAAACAATGGGTTAACAACATTAATTGAGATCGTTAACTTAAAGGTTTCAAAAAAACACTTACATGTAACGACTAACGATGACTTAACGACTCAGTTAAAATGTATATACATGTAGTGTATTTAGATGTATTAAAATACTTTTGGAAGACTTCAAGACATATATCAAAACACTCATACTTAATGAAAATGGTTACAGTTACTTTCCCATTCTTTTCTTTCATCAAGAATTCTAGTCGTATTCTTACCCGTATTATACACAGCTTCAAAACGTACTTACTATGGGTATATACCAATAGGAACTAGCATGGGATTCCACTCTTGATTATGTCATGTATGACTAATCAATTTTAACTTCTACCATGAGCTAGTCAACTAACTAGAACTCCTTTTAACCCCACTCACCACTCACCAATTACCACTCATCATTCACTCCTTTTCACTTCCAATTCTCTTTCTAATTCTCTCTCAACACACACACACACTATTATGAACGTATTTTTCCAATAGTTAATCATCATCTTCATCAAAAATCACTTTAAGAATCAAGCTATAATCATCATAGGAAGAACACTTCAAGAACACTTCAAAAATCCCTTCAAGTTTACTAATTTACTTCCAAGCTTTCTAATCCATTCCAAGTAATCATCTAAGATCAAGAAACCTTTGTTATATACAGTAGGTTATCTTTCTTATTCAAGGTAATATTCATATTCAAACTTTGATTCAATTTCTATAACTATAAACTATCTTAATTCGAGTAAAAATCTTACTTGAACTTGTTTTTGTGTCATGATCCTACTTCAAGAACTTTCAAGCCATCCAAGATCCTTTGAAGCTAGATCATTTCTTGTCACTTCCAGTAGGTTTACCTACTAAACTTGAGGTAGTAATGATGTTCATAACATCATTCGATTCATATATATAAAACTATCTTATTCGAAGGTTTAAACTCGTAATCACTAGAACATAGTTTAGTTAATTCTAAATTTGTTCGCAAACAAAAGTTAATCCTTCTAACTTGACTTTTAAAATTAACTAAACACATGTTATATATCTATATGATATGCTAACTTAATGATTTAAAACCTGAAAACACGAAAAACACCGTAAAACCGGATTTACGCCGTCGTAGTAACACCGCGGGCTGTTTTCGGTTAGTTAATTAAAAACTATGATAAACTTTGATTTAAAAGTTGTTATTCTGAGAAAATGATTTTTATTATGAACATGAAACTATATCCAAAAATTATGGTTAAACTCAAAGTGGAAGTATGTTTTCTAAAATGGTCATCTAGACGTCGTTCTTTCGATTGAAATGACTACCTTTACAAAAACGACTTGTAACTTATTTTTCCGACTATAAACCTATACTTTTTCTGTTTAGATTCATAAAATAGAGTTCAATATGAAACCATAGCAATTTGATTCACTCAAAACGGATTTAAAATGAAGAAGTTATGGGTAAAACAAGATTGGATAATTTTTCTCATTTTAGCTACGTGAAAATTGGTAAGAAATCTATTCCAACCATAACTTAATCAACTTGTATTGTATATTATGTAATCTTGAGATACCATAGACACGTATACAATGTTTCGACCTATCATGTCGACACATCTATATATATTTCGGAACAACCATAGACACTCTATATGTGAATGTTGGAGTTAGCTATACAGGGTTGAGGTTGATTCCAAAATATATATAGTTTGAGTTGTGATCAATACTGAGATACGTATACACTGGGTCGTGGATTGATTCAAGATAATATTTATCGATTTATTTCTGTACATCTAACTGTGGACAACTAGTTGTAGGTTACTAACGAGGACAGCTGACTTAATAAACTTAAAACATCAAAATATATTAAAAGTGTCGTAAATATATTTTGAACATACTTTAATATATATGTATATATTGTTATAGGTTCGTGAATCAACAGTGGCCAAGTCTTACTTCTCGACGAAGTAAATATCTGTGAAAGTGAGTTATAGTCCCACTTTTAAAATCTAATATTTTTGGGATGAGAATACATGCAGGTTTTATAAATGATTTACAAAATAGACACAAGTACGTGAAACTACATTCTATGGTTGAATTATCGAAATCGAATATGCCCCTTTTTATTAAGTCTGGTAATCTAAGAATTAGGGAATAGACACCCTAATTGACGCGAATCCTAAAGATAGATCTATTGGGCCTAACAAACCCCATCCAAAGTACCGGATGCTTTAGTACTTCGAAATTTATATCATATCCGAAGGGTGTCCCGGAATGATGGGGATATTCTTATATATGCATCTTGTTAATGTCGGTTACCAGGTGTTCACCATATGAATGATTTTTATCTTTATGTATGGGATGTGTATTGAAATATGAAATCTTGTGGTCTATTGTTACGATTTGATATATATAGGTTAAACCTATAACTCACCAACATTTTTGTTGACGTTTAAAGCATGTTTATTCTCAGGTGAATATTAAGAGCTTCCGCTGTTGCATACTAAAATAATGACAAGATTTGGAGTCCATGTTTGTATGATATTGTGTAAAAACTGCATTCAAGAAACTGATTTCGATGTAACATATTTGTATTGTAAACCATTATGTAATGGTCGTGTGTACACAGGATATTTTAGATTATCATTATTTGATAATCTAAGTAAAGCTTTTTAAACATTTATTTATGAAATAAAGGTTATGGTTTGTTTTAAAAATGAATGCAGTCTTTGAAAAACGTCTTATATAGAGGTCAAAACCTCGCAACGAAATCAATTAATATGGAACGTTTTTAATCAATAAGAACGGGACATTTCAGTTGGTATCAGAGCATTGGTCTTAGAGAACCAGAATTTTACATTAGTGTGTCTTATCGAGTTTGTTAGGATGCATTAGTGAGTCTGGACTTCGACCGTGTTTACTTGAAAAATGATTGCTTAACAAATTTTGTTAGAAACTATATATTTTTAACATGTGAATATTATGTAATATATTAATCTCTTAACGCGTTTGATATTATGTGATAGATGTCTACCTCTAGAACAAGTCCCATTGACTCACCTAATAATAATGAAGAGTCAAATGTAAATTGGAATAATTCGTGGACTGATTCACAAGTTCCCGAAGAGGAACCGGAAGAAGAGTCGGAATCGGAAGAAGAATCGAAACCGGAAGAAGAATCGGAATCGGATGAAGAAATAGAACCGGTGGGGGAAATAATAAAACGGTTAAGTAAAAGAAAATCCTCAACCAACCGACCAAGGTTAATTATGGTCAATAGTGTTTCCGCCAAGGAAGCAAAATATTGGGAGTATTACCAATTCTCCGATGAATCGGATTCCGACGAGAATTCCGATGATGTTATAGAAATTACCCCAACTGAATTTAAAAAGGAAAAAGAAAATAATAAGGGAAAGGGCATAAAAATAGAGAAATCTAATTCCAACCCCGATGAACTTTATATGTATCGTCAACCCCCGAAGTCCTTAAATTGTAACAATGACCCGGGAACCTCTAAACCACCAGGTTTTTCTAAACCAATGTGGAAAACGACGGCTCGTATTAGGGGAACATCATATATCCCTAGAAACTTGGCAAAACGAACCAAAACCGAAGAAGAAGAAACAAGCGAGTCGGAATAAGATAGTTGTATTCGTGTGGTGTAATATATGTAATATAGTGTGCTTATGCTTTATGATATATGTAAAAATTGCTTGTATTAATAAGTATTTTTTTTTATGAATCTAACTCTTGTCTATTTTACAGTATAAAAACACAAAATGGATAGACAACCCAATATTTTAAGAGACCTACCCGGAGACATGATTGATGAAATCTTGTCTAGAGTCGGTCAGAATTATAAAAGGCTAACATTCCAAGAATGCCTTGGTTTATAAAAGGCTTTCGTTCGAAAGATGGGGGATATCACATTGGGAAATCCATAAGTTACGACGTGTTTACTTTGACGCATATATTGCGGGGAACCCAAATGCTATTTTACGCAATGGGTTAAGAAATTATTTTGACTCAATATATCCGAATATTGGACTTCGTGATTTAGAAAAAGCGGCTAACATGCAACATAAAGAAGCATGTTATGCTTACGGATTAGTAATGTTCGCTTCTCACCAAAGTGAGAATAAGAACATCGGGCTACAACTATTAAATAAAACGTTCCCACAAGTGACGGAGTCGGTAATTGGAGTAAGAAATGAGGTTTTTAGATTGTTACGGGACTGTTGGACATTACGTAACCCTCGTCCCTTTGACGACATTACAACACGCTGTCTTATCAACGGCCATAACGGTTATGTTTCAAAAGACCAAGGATGGGAAGTAATCCTAGTAAAACCAGAATGCATGACTTGTTTCTGGACGTATGAATTATGTGTCTTTATTGCCTTTGCTGAACGACTTGTGTACTAGCTAGAATTATCTTCACAACCATCTTGTATCAAATTTATTGTGTGCTATATTTCATGCTATATGTAAAATAAGCGGTATTGTAAGTTTGTAAAATATAGTGTAAAAGTTTGAACGCGAAATATTATTATAATCAGTTTTTCATATTGTATATTAGCTACTAAGCATGAACTTAACGGGTAGGTACTACCCGAATTTAAACTTATAAAACGCTAATATGAAGAAAAAGCTTTTATAAATGAGTTCATATTATGCTACTAAATACTATTAACTACTCTTAATATTCTGTATGATTAACTTGTTCCATTTAACTATTTTGAAGGAAATGGCACCGACTACTCGACACACCGTGAATATGAATGAAGAGGAATTTCGTACTTTTCTAGCTTCAAACATAGCCGCAGTACAGGCTGCGCTACATACCAACAATAACCTTGGATCTAGCAGTACAGGAAATCGTGTAGGATGCACCTACAAAGAATTCACTGCCTGCAAACCTTTGGAATTTGATGGAACTGAAGGACCGATCGGATTGAAACGGTGGACCGAGAAGGTCGAATCGGTGTTTGCCATAAGTAAGTGTACTGAAGAGGACAAAGTTTAGTACGCTACGCATACCTTCACAGGTTCTGCGTTAACATGGTGGAATACCTATCTAGAGCAAGTGGGAAAAGACGATGCGTACGCACTACCGTGGTCAACATTCAAGCACTTGATGAATGAGAAGTACCGTCCCAAAACCGAAGTCAATAAGCTCAAGACAGAACTTAGAGGGTTACGAACCCAAGGATTTGATATTACCACGTACGAAAGACGATTCACAAAATTGTGCCTATTGTGTCCGGGAGCATTCAAAGATGAGGAAGAGAAGATCGACGCATTTGTGAAAGGATTACCGGAAAGAATCCAAGAAGATATAAGTTCACACGAGCCCGCCTCCATACAACAGGCATGTAGAATGGCTCACAAACTAGTGAACCAGATTGAAGAAAGAATTAAAGAACAGACTGCTGAAGAGGCCAATGTAAAGCAAGTCAAAAGAAAGTGGGAGGAAAATGGTGATAAGAATCACCAATACAACAACAACAGCAATTACAACAATAATCGCAACAATTATCCCAACAATCGCAACATCAATCGCAACTACAACAAACGGCCCAACAACAACAACAACAACAACAACTACTACAACAATCATCCCAACAACAATAATAACCGCAACAACAACAACAATCAGAAGCAGCTATGCCAAAGGTGTGAAAAGTATCACTCGGGGTTCTGCACCAAATTTTGCAATAAGTGTAAAAGAAATGGTCATAGCGCGGCGAAGTGTGAGGTCTACGGACCAGGGGTTAATAGAACGAAAGGAACAAATGGTGTCGGAACGAGTAATGGCGGAGCAAGTAGTGTCGGAGCAAGTTATGCCAATGTAGTTTGTTATAAATGTGGAAAATCGGGCCACATTATTAGAAATTACCTTAACCAGGAGAACACGAATCGACAAGGCCGCGGAAGAGTTTTCAATATTAATGCGGCAGAGGCACAGGAAGACCCGGAGCTTGTTACGGGTACGTTTCTTATTGACAATAAATCTGCTTACGTTTTATTTGATTCGGGTGCGGATAGAAGCTATATGAGTGGAGATTTTTGTGCTAAATTAAGTTGTCCATTGACGCCTTTGGATAGTAAATTTTTACTCGAATTAGCAAATGGTAAATTAATTTCAACAGATAATATATGTCGGAATCGAGAAATTAAACTGGTTAGCGAAACATTTAAGATTGACTTGATACTAGTAGAGTTAGGGAGTTTTGATGTGATAATCGGTATGGACTAGTTGAAAGAAGTGAAAGCAGAGATCGTTTGTTACAAAAATGCAATTCGCATTATACGAGAAAAAGGAAAACCCTTAATGGTGTACGGAGAAAAGGGCAACATGAAGCTACATCTTATTAGTAATTTGAAGGCACAAAAACTAATAAGAAAAGGTTGCTATGCTGTTCTAGCACACGTCGAGAAAGTACAAACTGAAGAAAAGAGCATCAATGATGTTCCCATTGCAAAAGAATTTCCCGATGTATTTCTGAAAGAATTACCGGGATTACCCCCACATCGATCCGTTGAATTTCAAATAGATCTTGTACCAGGAGCTGCACCAATAGCTCGTGCTCCTTACAGACTAGCACCCAGTGAGATGAAAGAACTGCAAAGCCAATTACAAGAACTTTTAGAGCGTGGTTTCATTCAACCAAGCACATCACCGTGGGGAGCTCCTGTTTTGTTTGTCAAGAAGAAAGATGGTACATTCAGGTTGTGTATCGACTACCGAGAGTTGAACAAACTTACCATCAGGAACCGTTACCCGCTACCGAGAATCGATGACTTATTTGATCAACTACAAGGCTTGTCTGTTTATTCAAAGATTGACTTACGTTCCGGGTATCATCAAATGCGGGTGAAAGAAGATGATATTCCAAAGACTGCTTTTAGAACACGTTACGGTCATTACGAGTTTATGGTCATGCCGTTTGGTTTAACTAATACACCAGCTGTGTTTATGGACCTTATGAACCGAGTGTGTGGACTATACCTTGACAAGTTTGTCATTGTTTTCATTGATGACATACTTATTTACTCAAAGAATGACCAAGAACACGGTGAACATTTGAGAAAGGTGTTAGAAGTATTGAGGAAGGAAGAATTGTACGCTAAGTTTTCAAAGTGTGCATTTTAGTTGGAAGAAGTTCAATTCCTCGGTCACATAGTGAACAAAGAAGGTATTAAGGTGGATCCGGCAAAGATAGAAACTGTTGAAAAGTGGGAAACCCCAAAAACTCCGAAACACATACGCCAGTTTTTAGGACTAGCTGGTTACTACAGAAGGTTCATCCAAGACTTTTCCAGAATTGCAAAACCCTTGACTGCATTAACGCATAAAGGGAAGAAATTTGAATGGAATGATGAACAAGAGAAAGCGTTTCAGTTATTGAAGAAAAAGCTAACTACGGCACCTATATTGTCATTGCCTGAAGGGAATGATGATTTTGTGATTTATTGTGACGCATCAAAGCAAGGTCTCGGTTGTGTATTAATACAACGAACGAAGGTGATTGCTTATGCGTCTAGACAATTGAAGATTCACGAACAAAATTATACGACGCATGATTTGGAATTAGGCGCGGTTGTTTTTGCATTAAAGATCTGGAAGCACTACTTATATGGGGTCAAAAGTATTATATATACCGACCACAAAAGTCTTCAACACATATTTAATCAGAAACAACTAAATATGAGGCAGGGTAGGTGGATTGAATTGTTGAATGATTATGACTTTGAGATTCGTTACCACCCGGGGAAGGCAAATGTGGTAGCCGATGCCTTGAGCAGGAAGGACAGAGAACCCATTCGAGTAAAATCTATGAATATAATGATTCATAATAACCTTACTACTCAAATAAAGGAGGCGCAACAAGGAGTTTTAAAAGAGGGAAATTTAAAGGATGAAATACCCAAAGGATCGGAGAAGCATCTTAATATTCAGGAAGACGGAACCCGGTATAGGGCTAAAAGGATTTGAGTACCAAAATTTAGAGATATGAGAGAAATGGTACTTAGAGAAGCTCATAAAACCAGATACTCAATACATCCTGGAACGGGGAAGATGTACAAGGATCTCAAGAAACATTTTTGGTGACCGGGTATGAAAGCCGATGTTGCTAAATACGTAGGAGAATGTTTGACGTGTTCTAAGGTCAAAGCTGAGCATCAGAAACCATCAGGTCTACTTCAACAACCTGAAATCCCGGAATGGAAATGGGAAAACATTACCATGGATTTCATCACTAAATTGCCAAGGACTGCAAGTGGTTTTGATACTATTTGGGTAATAGTTGATCGTCTCACCAAGTCAGCACACTTCCTGCCAATAAGAGAAGATGACAAGATGGAGAAGTTAGCACGATTGTATTTGAAGGAAGTCGTCTCCAGACATGGAATACCAATCTCTATTATCTCTGATAGGGATGGCAGATTTGTTTCAAGATTCTGGCAGACATTACAGCAAACATTAGGAACTCGTCTAGACATGAGTACTGCCTATCATCCACAAACTGATTGGCAGAGCGAAAGGATGATACAAAGGCTTGAAGACATGCTACGAGCATGTGTTATTGATTTCGGAAACAGTTGGGATCGACATCTACTGTTAGTAGAATTTTCCTACAACAACAGCTACCATTCAAGCATTGAGATGGCGCCGTTTGAAGCACTTTATGGTAGAAAGTGCAGGTCTCCAATTTGTTGGAGTGAAGTGGGAGATAGACAGATTACGGATCCGGAGATTATACAAGAAACTACCGAGAAGATCATCCAAATTCAACAACGGTTGAAAACCGCCCAAAGTCGACAAAAGAGCTACGCTGACATTAAAAGAAAAGATATAGAATTTGAAATTGGAGAGATGGTCATGCTTAAAGTTGCACCTTGGAAAGGCGTTGTTCGATTTGGTAAACGAGGGAAATTAAATCCAAGGTATATTGGACCATTCAAGATTATTGATCGTGTCGGACCAGTAGCTTACCGACTTGAATTACCTCAACAACTCGCGGCTGTACATAACACTTTCCACGTCTCGAATTTGAAGAAATGTTTTGCTAAAGAAGATCTCACTATTCCGTTAGATGAAATCTAAATCAACGAAAAACTCCAATTCATCGAAGAACCCGTCGAAATAATGGATCGTGAGGTTAAAAGACTTAAGAAAAACAAGATACCAATTGTTAAGGTTCGATGGAATGCTCGTAGAGGACCCGAGTTCACCTGGGAGCGTAAAGATCAGATGAAGAAGAAATACCCGCATCTATTTCCAGAAGATTCGTCAACACCTTCAACAGCTTAAAATTTCGGGACGAAATTTATTTAACGGGTCGGTACTGTAGTGACCCGAACTTTTCCATGTTTATATATATTAATTGAGATTGATATTTACATGATTAAATGTTTCCAACATGTTAAGCAATCAAACTTGTTAAGACTTGATTAATTGAAATATGTTTCATATAGACAATTGACCACCCAAGTTGACCGGCGATTCACGAACGTTAAAACTTGTAAAAACGACATGACGATATATATATGGATATACATATGGTTAACATGAGATTATGATAAGTAAGTATCTCCATAACTATATTAACAATGAGTTATATACATATAAACAAGACTACTAACTTAAGGATTTCGAAACGAGACATATATGTAACGATTATCGTTGTAACGACATTTAAATGTATATATATCATATTAAGATATATTAATATATCATAATATCATGATAATATAATAATTTAACATCTCATTAGATATAATGAACAATGGGTTAACAACATTAATTGAGATCGTTAAGTTAAAGGTTTCAAAACAACACTTACATGTAACGACTAACGCTGACTTAACGACTCAGTTAAAATGTATATACATGTAGTGTATTTAGATGTATTAAAATACTTTTGGAAGACTTCAAGACATATATCAAAACACTCATACTTAACGAAAATAGTTACAGTTACTTTCCCATTCTTTTCTTTCATCAAGAATTCTAGTCGTATTCTTACCCGTATTATACACAGCTTCAAAACGTACTTACTATAGGTATATACCAATAGGAACTAGCATGGGATTCCACTCTTGATTATGTCATGTATGACTAATCAATTTTAACTTCTACCATGAGCTAGTCAACTAACTAGAACTCCTTTTAACCCCACTCACCAATCACCAATTACCACTCATCATTCACTCCATTTCACTTCCAATTCTCTTTCTAATTCTCTCTCAACACACACACACTATTATGAACGTATTTTTCCAGTAGTTAATCATCATCTTCATCAAAAATCACTTCAAGAATCAAGCTATAATCATCATAGGAAGAACACTTCAAGAACACTTCAAAAATCCCTTCAAGTTTACTAATTTACTTCCAAGCTTTCTAATCCATTCCAAGTAATCATCTAAGATCAAGAAACCTTTGTTATATACAGTAGTTTATCTTTCTTATTCAAGGTAATATTCATATTCAAACTTTGATTAAATTTCTATAACTATAAACTATCTTAATTCGAGTAAAAATCTTACTTGAACTTGTTTTTGTGTCATGATCCTACTTCAAGAACTTTCAAGCCATCCAAGATCCTTTGAAGCTAGATCATTTCTTGTCACTTCCAGTAGGTTTACCTACTAAACTTGAGGTAGTAATGATGTTCATAGCATCATTCGATTCATATATATAAAACTATCTTATTCGAAGGTTTAAACTCGTAATCACTAGAACATAGTTTAGTTAATTCTAAACTTGTTCGCAAACAAAAGTTAATCCTTCTAACTTGAATTTTAAAATTAACTAAACACATGTTCTATATCTATATGATATGCTAACTTAATGATTTAAAACTTGGAAACACGAAAAACACCGTAAAACCGGATTTACGCCGTCGTAGTAACACCGCGGGCTGTTTTGGGTTAGTTAATTAAAAACTATGATAAACTTTGATTTAAAAGTTGTTATTCTGAGAAAATGATTTTTATTATGAACATGAAACTATATCCAAAAATTATGGTTAAACTCAAAGTGGAAGTATGTTTTCTAAAATGGTCATCTAGACGTCGTTCTTTCGACTGAAATGACTACCTTTACAAAAACGACTTGTAACTTATTTTTCCAACTATACTTTTTCTGTTTAGATTCATAAAATAGAGTTCAATATGAAACCATAGCAATTTGATTCACTCAAAACGGATTTAAAATGAAGAAGTTATGGGTAAAACAAGATTGGATAATTTTTCTCATTTTAGCTACGTGAAAATTGGTAACAAATCTATTCCAACCATAACTTAATCAACTTGTATTGTATATTATGTAATCTTGAGATACCATAGACACGTATACAATGTTTCGACCTATCATGTCGACACATCTATATATATTTCGGAACAACCATAGACACTCTATATGTGAATGTTGGAGTTAGCTATACAGGGTTGAGGTTGATTCCAAAATATATATAGTTTGAGTTGTGATCAATACTGAGATACGTATACACTGGGTCGTGGATTGATTCAAGATAATATTTATCGATTTATTTCTGTACATCTAACTGTGGACAACTAGTTGTAGGTTACTAACGAGGACAACTGACTTAATAAACTTAAAACATCAAAATATATTAAAAGTGTTGTAAATATATTTTGAACATACTTTAATATATATGTATATATTGTTATAGGTTCGTGAATCAACAGTGGCCAAGTCTTACTTCTCGACGAAGTAAAAATCTGTGAAAGTGAGTTATAGTCCCACTTTTAAAATCTAATATTTTTGGGATGAGAATACATGCAGGTTTTATAAATGATTTACAAAATAGACACAAGTACGTGAAACTACATTCTATGGTTGAATTATCGAAATCGAATATGCCCCTTTTTATTAAGTCTGGTAATCTAAGAATTAGGGAACAGACACCCTAATTGACGCGAATCCTAAAGATAGATCTATTGGGCCTAACAAACCCCATCCAAAGTACCGGATGCTTTAGTACTTTGAACTTTATATCATATCCGAAGGGTGTCCCGGAATGATGGGGATATTCTTATATATGCATCTTGTTAATGTCGGTTACCAGGTGTTCACCATATGAATGATTTTTATCTCTATGTATGGGATGTGTATTGAAATATGAAATCTTGTGGTCTATTGTTACGATTTGATGTATATAGGTTAAACCTATAACTCACCAACATTTTTGTTGACGTTTAAAGCATGTTTATTCTCAGGTGAATATTAAGAGCTTCTGCTGTTGCATACTAAAATAAGGATAAGATTTGGAGTCCATGTTTGTATGATATTGTGTAAAAACTGCATTCAAGAAACTGATTTCGATGTAACATATTTGTATTGTAAACCATTATGTAATGGTCGTGTGTACACAGGATATTTTAGATTATCATTATTTGATAATCTACGTAAAGATTTTTAAACCTTTATTTATGAAATAAAGGTTATGGTTTGTTTTAAAAATGAATGCAGTCTTTGAAAAACGTCTCATATAGAGGTCAAAACCTCGCAACGAAATCAATTAATATGGAACATTTTTAATCAATAAGAACGGGACATTTCATTTTCTTTTCTTTCTTAATATTATATTTATATTTTATAATTTAAGTTTAATAATAATAAGGTATATACGCGGGTGTTTTTAATTAGGGTTTCAAACCGTTTTAAGCTAAGGAAATATTGGGTATTGTTCGGGGTATTGTTTGTGAATCCAAGACCAACCATACGGTCGTCTACCATCATTACGTCTACACAATTTGCCTACAATATTGAATCTCAATATTGAATCGTGAGTTTATAGTCTCTCTTTTTAAATACTTTAAATATTTTTGGGCTGAGAATACATGCAATTTATTTTAAACGCAATAAGACACAAGTACATACTAAATTCTACACTTATTTAAATTGAAAATCCCTTAGCTTTGGTAACTCGTAGATACCAGTACATAGGATATGGACTGGTGGGCGTGAATAATCGTATATGGATCCAAAGGGCTTGACATCCCCGTCCGAGCTAGAGCGCTAGCCTTTTAACGGACGTATGTTATTTGAGTTTATGACATGTTGGTTTGCGTGTATTAAAACGAATGGGGTAATTATCATTATAGCGTTAAGTTTAGTTACCAGGGTGCTCTGTTACATAGAATCTATTGATAAAGTTTTGATGAAATCTTGTGGTCTATCTTTATATACTTATGACTCGAGCAATTAAACCTATAACTCACCAACATTCGTGTTGACTTTTTAGTATGTTTTATTCTCAGGTCCTTAGACTGCTTCCGCTGTGATGTGCTTGTTGCCTGCATGTAGTCTCTCATGCTTTGTACAAAGTTTATTGCATTCAAAATAAAACTGCGTTGTGTAATAAATAATTGGACTGTGATGTCAACCTGTAAATTAAAGACTTATGTATTTTGGGGTTTTGCTTATACCTAAGCACTCGCCCACATGTTTATAACTTTTTATGTTTAGAAAGTCACTTATTTTAATGAATGCAATATTTTATCAAAACGTATCATATAGAGGTCAAATCACTGTGGAATCAATGATTAACGTGCCGCGTCAATAGCGATTTTGACGGGTCGTTACAATTAGAGATTACATAATCGCCATGTAGATCGAAGAAAATGAGGTAGAATGATACGTAGAATGAAGATAATCAATTAGAACGATATGTAGAACGAAGATCATACTCGAAGTACAGATGGTGATATTGAGGTGTGTGATGTTGAGGCTTGTGTTATTGGTGATACTGGTGCCGATGCTGGTGGTACTGTTGGTGCCGGTGTTGACGGTGAAGCTTGCAAGTTGTGCATCGTATTCTCCAAAGCTACTACTCGAGCACGAAGTTCGTTGACTTCTTCTATTATTTCGGGATGATTGTTGGCTTGAACAAGCGAATGAATAAGGTTTAGAATTGTAGATATTATGTAATCATTGCGAGCTATTCTGGAAATGAGGGTGAAAATGGTGTTTCGGATTGGTTCGCCGGTAAGTGCTTTAGGTTCTTCGTCAAGAGTGCAGGTTGGTGGGTGGAAAGGATCGCCTTCTTCTTGTCTCCATTGATTAAGTTGAATACGAACCCATTCCCAATTCATCCAGAATTGAAGATGACTAATTGGTTGATCCATTCCGGTTACACTGCTTTCGGAGCTCGAGTGAAAATCCATATCGGAATAGCTGTCGGAATCTGAGGGAATTGAACTAGTTGAGAGTTTCATCTTGCACGGTCAGATAAAGTATTTTAGTTAGGAAATAGATTATAGGATTTAGTTTGGTATCCTTCAATACATAATTTACATATGTATATATAATACCAAAATTCCATAGATTACGGAGGAATCTTCGGAAGCTGTCAGACAAAGTTTATAGTAATAGATATGCTAAGATATGAATCTGTCTATACACTATCTATGCAATAAATGCAGTAAGACGTATCTAGACTTAGGAATGCTAAGCAGGAAATTTTCCACTATGAATGATAAACAAAACTTATAATATGCAGCTAAGGTCGAAGTCCAGACTTGCTAATGCATTATAACGACTATCAATCAGACTCACTAATGCAAGACCTGGTTCGCTAAGACCACCGTTCTGATACCACATGTCAAACACCGTCCTAATCCATCTGGACGAAGTCATCAACATTTGGTCCCATTGCGAGGTACTGTCCTAAGAATGCCATGAGCGACTCCATCTAATATCTTTAAAATGAGCAAATGCACAGCGGAAGATTTTTTTATACCTGAGAATAAACATGCTTTAAAGTGTCAACCAAAAGGTTGGTGAGTTCATAGGTTTATCATAATCAATCATTTTCATATTTTAATAGACCACAAGATTTCAATTTTTCCATAAATATACATCTCATATCAGGCATTTCGCAAACTGCATAGAGATAAAAATTATTCATATGGTGAACACCTGGTAACCGACATTAACAAGATGCATATAGAATATTCCCAAAACAGAATCCTCTCGTCTGTATAACAGAATCCTCTCGTCTGTATAAAAATTGAAGTACTAAATCATCCGTACCTCGGATGGGGTGTGTTAGGCCCATAGATCTATCTTTAGGATTCGCGTCAATTAGGGGTTCTGTTCCATAATTCTTAGGTTAGCAAGCTAAAAAGGGCGATATTCGATTTCGATAATCCAACCATAGAATGTAGTTTTGAGTACTTGTGTCTATTTCGCCAAACATTTATAAAAACAGCGGATGTATTCTCAGTCCCAAAAATATATATTGCAAAAGCATTTAAAAAGGGAGCAAATGAAACTCACTATACGATATTTTGTAGTAAAAATATGCATACGACGATACTGAACAATGCAGGTTGGCCTCGGATTCACGAACCTATATCAAGTATATATATTAACACATATAATAGTATTCAAGTAATTATATATTTTGATATTAGTAATATACTTGTGATATTATATTTAATATTAACAATTACTTAAATATATTTATTTTATTAATTTATCATAGTAATATATTATATATTTTATTAAAATATTTTAAATAAATACTTAGTATTATTATTTTTAAGTACACATAATTTTTAATATGATAATATTTTTTTAATAAATTTGAGTTATATTAAAACGTAAATGAACAAAAAGTATTTTATAGGTAAAAGTGCTATACATACTTCTATATATCTAATGTTTGTATCTAACTTATGATATCTATCTTTTTAGTTTAAGATCATAAAAATATAATTATATTTTTTATACAAAATACATTTAAAACTAAAGTTATAGTTAGTAATATTAATTATAATAATAATAATGATTAAATAATACTAATAATAATAAAAACTATGATAATAACTTTACAACTAATGATAATAATAATAATAATAATAAGAGTAATAATAATAATAATAATAATGATATTACTAATACTAATACTAACAATAATGGTAATAATATTAATTTTATGAATGATACTAATAATTATATTTTTAATATTTGTAATAATCTAATAACAATAATAAATGATAATAACAACAATAATAATAATGAGTAATAAGTAAACTACCTCAAAGAAGTAGTCCTTAAAAAAATGCCCAAGTTCGGGTTTGAACCCGCGACGTCCCGTTAACCCGATAACACTCCTAACCATCGAACCATAGGTTTGTTTCTGTTATACCCTGTTCGAATATTTGTTTATTATGTACGAAACTGATTATCCCATCCTACTTCTACCATTATCAAGATCACGATTAACATCATCTTCAACATGATTCTTTAACATCATCATCAAAACTAAACATCTTATCATCTATCATTTACATCGTGCATTAATATCACGACTATCATCATCATTTTATCTTAATCTCACATCATAATCATAATGTTCATAATATCATAACCATTCGTTAATCTCCAAACCTATTGCATCAACTCACAAAAACACAACCCTTCGGCCCAATAGATAAATGGATCATCTTGGCCCAACAAGTAAACTACACGGCCCAATTCAACACCTATCTTTTACGGCCCAAATAGACAAAGAAATATAGTCTGCCTTGTAACCGATATCCCTACATCCCACTTCATTTTATGTAATATCAATCATAATCATAACAGGTCGACATCCGTCTTTAATATAATACTTAAATTAAATATAACTTTTTACAAAAGAAAACAAAGAACAGATTGAGTGGGTGATTTGTTTGGGTTTTTGTTTGGCTTTACTAAACAATAATAGCTGTAATGTAATAGCAAAAAACCTACTCATCATATCCGTCATTTTCTTTCTCTTAGCATGAACTGAAACAGAAAAACTTTTCAGCAGCAACAATTTCGAATATTGTAGCAGTCGTAGGAAAATAATTGGAACAAATTAGGAGTAGCGAGTAACAGCCATGGTTGAACTGTGATGGCTGTGAAAACAGGAAGAACAATAGCAGCATAACAACGATTTGTGGTGATGGGTTGTTCATGTAGATTTATTACGGTAGTAGTAAGCAGGAAAGGAAAACAGATGTATTCATTCTTGTCGGGTTTTCAAAATATAACAAAGGAGAGGGAGAGAAGTGGATGGGTGGCGGGTATAGTGATTAAAACAGAAAAAAATATAAAGTAGCAGTTGGTTCTTCTCGAACTAAATCAAACAGAAAAACGGATAGCAGTTTGATGATTTTGATGGCTTCGAACCGTGCAGGTGTTGCGACGTTCGTGTGGTTCATTTAATAGTCACAAAAATCATGGTTTTGGAGATGGTTTGATTGGGTTTGTGTGATGATGGTGATATGGTTTAATGAGTAAGATGAAGACCAAATGTGGTGTTTGGAACGAATCAAGACAGGAAACATTGGGCAGCCGTAATACCCACTCAACTTGATCATTTGGTGGTTGTTAATCGAAAATAATGATAATAATACAAGTGAGTGTTTAATGGTAGTAGCTATAAACAAAAGTGGGTTTTGATTTGGGATTCTTTTAGTAAGCAGCAACAATAATAAGTTGTGATGATAAATGTTTTATGATGATGATCAATTACATCTCATGACAATGGACAATATTTGATGACGATGGTGATGCTTGGTGGCGGTATAAGGGTGATTCTAGAGGTGGTGTTAAGGAGGTGGTTGGTGTGGTGTTCATTGGTGACGGAAGGTGGAGTTTAGAGTGGTGGTTTGAACAGTTTTGTTTGGTGGTTCCCGGTGTCGGTTTATGGTTGTCGAAGGTGACCAAATATAGCATAAATAAGGGATAGTGAGTTTAAAGATGGTTTTGATGAAGAAGAATGGTTGAAGTGGTAAAGTCTCATGGAAACAGAAACATATAATAAGTGGGTTCATATAATATAGATAGTGGATAGTGGAATCAATAAAAGCAAAAACAGTAATAAGAATAATGCAAGGTGTTTGTTACTAACAGTGATGTTTTTGGATTTTGTCGACCAATTGTTATTTGTAAATGTGATCAGTTCATATGCATGTATCATCATAATATAATATGCTAATGAAAATGAAATGAAACACAAACAGTATATATCAATCAAACACAGTAATATATCAATCACATTTATCTATTCAAATCACAAGTCACGGATACGTTTTTCAAGTGGGTTCTATCATTCATATATAATATGTATATACCCATACAAGATATTAGATGCAGTTTATTGTATTCAAAAAGTAAGCAGTAATAAATAGTAAATCCATACTAATAATTATAATGCAAGTTTATAATAATAATCAAGTTGAAAGGAATGTGTAACTTATCGAATAATAATAATAATATAATAATAATTATAATATAATTTAAAATATAAACGTGTAATAAGTTAGCCGTCACCATTTACGGACTGAAGTTCGTACTCCGTTGTTAATCAGTGGCGAATGAAAGTCTTTGGAAAAATCTCAAATTTTATATTAATTATCTTTAATATTTCTAATTATTATTTATATACCTATATATACATATATATATATATATATATATATATATATATATATATATATATATATATATATATATATATATATATATATATATATATATATATATATATATATATATATAGTTGAAGGGTAATTGCATATATGAAACAGTTCCAAATATTTTTGAGACTCAACATTATAGACTTTGCTTATCGTGTCAAAATCATATAAAGATTAAGTTTAAATTTGGTCGGAAATTTCCGGGTCGTCACAAAATGGTACTCCATCTGGCGGCGCATACTAATGATTTAAGAAAATGTTTCTAATGAAGCGACATTAGATTCAAATTTATACCTATTATATATAATTACATTGCGAGTGAAATAATAGGCCTTAAAACTATAACGACCCGTCCTAATTCATCTGGACGAATACATCACATTTGGTTACATCGCGAGGTATTTGACCTCTATATGATACATTTTACAAACATTGCATTCGTTTTTAAAAGACAAACTTCCATTACATCGAAAGTTGACGGCATGCATACCATTTCATAATATATCCAACTATAAATGACTTAATAATATCCTTGATGAACTCAACGACTCAAATGCAACGTCTTTTGAAATATGTCATGAATGACTCCAAGTAATATCTCTAAAATGAGCAAATGCACAGCGGAAGGTTTCTTTCATACCTGAGAATAAACATGCCTTCAAGTGTCAACTAAAAGGTTGGTGAGTTCATTAGTTTATCATAATTATTCATTTTCATCATTTTAATAGACCACAAGATTTTTAGATATTTAATTGTACACGTAACCCGAGTACAAAATAATTCGCGTAACCCGCGAATTAAAAATCATCCATATGGTGAACACCTGGTAATCGACATTAACAAAATCAAAATCTAGAATATTCCCATCATTCCAGGACTCTCATCGGACATGATAAAATCAAAGTACTAAAGCATCCGTAACCCGGATGGGGTTTATTAGGCCCAATTGATCTATCTTTAGGTTTCGCGTCAATTAGGGTTTCTGTTCCCTAATTCTTAGATTACCAGACTAAAAAGGGTGATATTCGATTCGATAATCCAACCATAGAATGTAGTTTCGATTACTTGTGTCTATTTCGTAAAACATTTATAAAAGCAGCGCATGTATTCTCAGTCCCAAAAATATATTGCAAAAGCATTGAAAAATGGAGCAAATGAAACTCACAATACTGTATTTTGTAGTAAAAATACATATGACGACATTGAACAAGTGTATGGTTGGCCTCGAATTCACGAACCTATATCATTTGTGTATATATATTAATACATAATCGTAATCGAATAAGTTTATATATATAACCTATTATGATATTATTTTAATATTAATAACATATTTATATTTCATATATTCCTTTGATATAATAAAATATTTTGTTGTGTTATATGTGTTAAACATATATATTTATGTATTTTATTTATTTATCAAAACAGTAGTTCTAATTATACTAAGTTAATATTAGTAAAAATAATGATAATAACATTAATAATATA
The DNA here is from genome assembly GCF_046630445.1 of Rutidosis leptorrhynchoides. Lineage (NCBI taxonomy): Eukaryota > Viridiplantae > Streptophyta > Magnoliopsida > Asterales > Asteraceae > Rutidosis > Rutidosis leptorrhynchoides. The sequence continues at coordinate 322,500,789 of NC_092338.1, read as the reverse complement.
CTTATGTTAATAATAACTCTAATATTGATAATAACAATGATATTAATAATAATACTTGTAAAAATATTAATTTTACTGTTACTGATAGTTATGATAATGATTTTAGCAACCACATAATAATACTGATAACAATAAAAATGATAGTTTTAATGATATCAAAATAATAATTTTAGTAAAAATGATGGTAATGATTGTAGTAATTTTTAATAATAACAATACTAATAATAATAATCATATTAATAATAATAATGATCATAATTATAATAATACTTATGTTAATAATAATAATAATAAAAATCCTAATAACTATAAAATGATACTAATGTTAATATTAATGAAAGTAATAATAAATTTTATTATTTTTCGTAATAATAATGATGATGATGATAATAATAATAATAATAATAATAATAATAATAATAATAATAATAATAATAATAATAATAATAATAATAATAATAATAATAATAATAATAATAATAATAATAATAATAATAATAATAATAATCATGTTTTTACTATTATCATAATAAATATTAATCAATGATAATCTTTATCATGGTACCTATTTTAGTAATAAGGATAATAATTATAATAGTAATAATAGTAACAATATTAGTAATAAATAATAATGGTAATAATAATAACGATATTATTCATAATACTTAATAACAATAATGCTAATGATAATAATACTAGCACTTAATAATATTATCAATAATAGTAATAATAATGATAATAATAACAACAATAACAATATAATTTATAATAGCAATGATAATAATAATAATAATAATAATAATAATAATAATAATAATAATAATAATAATAATAATAATAATAATAATAATCATAATAATAATAATAATAATCGTAATAATAATCATAATAATAATAATAATAATAATAATAATATAATAATAATAATAATAATAATAATAATAATAATAATAATAATAATAATAATAATAATAATAATAATAATAATAATAATAATAATAATAATAATAATAATAATTGATTACTACCTTAAAGGCTCAAAAAGATAACAAACCGCCCAAGCCGGGACTCGAACCCGAGAGCACTCACTAACCAACACACCCTTTAACCATTGCTCCGTATCATTTTATCTGACTTATAACACTTTTGATTAATTATAATCCGAATTACTTCTGTTACATTTTCATCTTCTTCATTATCAAAATCAGTTTAATTGATTGTAATCCAAACACCACTCATAACAGCTACATTATATTATGGAATTTACACAGAAACGCCCGTCAAAGATTGGTTGAATTAATTTAAAAACGTAACGATGAAATCGAGCTGTAACAGCTTTGTTTTTGAAGTTTAAGAACTCCACATTTGATTTTGAAATTTATAAAGTTTTAGACCTCGATCATAACATGAAAAATGTTTCAAATCCCCCCTAGAAACTATCTGATTCCTCAATTTGACTCAAAACATCAGATTGAAATCTAATTTCATGATTAACACTCTTGTTGACTTTTTGAAATTAAGATTTGACTCTCAAATTCGATCTCGATTTAAAAAATTGGAACTTGAAACATTGCAGGTAGTTTAAACACATTATTTCTAACAACACTGCATTTACAGATTTTTAAATAAAACTCTAACTCGAAAATTTGACTAAAAAGTGAAGAACAGAGATAATGAGCTGTGTTATTAAAATTAAATTTTGATTTTTGATTTTTTAATTCGAATTAAGTAGGGTATTATACAGATGTTAACAGATATAATTATAGTTACTGTAACTCAATTAATGTTTGTTTGCTAGCCTAATTGGTACGACCAAATCAAATCAAAAGAAAAATTAGAAAACTCCAATCTTCCCTAACAGAATTTGTTTGATACCAGGACCAAATGGGATTGAATCGTACTAGTTGCAGTTAAAAAAAACAAATTACAACACAATTTGATAACGATAGGAACATAATACTAAATTATATACGTATTCAATCGTATCTATTTATATAATTATATATAATAACCGTATTTATATCTCCAAATATATCTGTATTTTGTATATGCTTATATAATTAATTATAACCTGTATATATATATATATATATATATATATATATATATATATATATATATATATATATATATATATATCATTATTCATGTATCTGTATTTATATCCATATTTATATATCTCTTTTATTTATGTAATTGTATTTATAGATTATAATTTATCTTTTAAATATAACTATAATAATATTACTCTTAATATTATAAATAATAGTAGTACTAATTTATAATAATATAATAGTAATAATAATAATAATATTATTACTAATGATAATGATAATAATTATTATAAATGTATAACAATAGTTTTATTAATAACAACAATACTAATTATAATGGTACTAATACTTTTAATAACAACCATAATGCTAATAATAATACTATATCAATTTATATATATTTGCTTTCATATCTATATAATATCTATTGGAAATAATAATATATTTAACACTAATTTTAATAATGATAATGATAAAAATATTAATATTATTAATGGTACTAATAATATTATTGTTTATAATAATATAAATTTTAATAATGGTAATAATAATATTAACAATAATAATAATATAACAACTTGTACTTATCAAATTTCATATATATATATATATATATATATATATATATATATATATATATATATATATATATATATATATATATGTATACACTTATATAATAATATTAATGATACAAATATTAATATTAATAATGATAGTGAAAGTAATGATAATAATATTAATATTACAATTATATTTTAACTTGTAATTACCTATAATATATATTACCATTTATTATATCATATCTACCAATTATATATTTTAGTGAATCTTTGATATTTGTATATTACAATATATATAATATTACTTATGTATAGAATTTATTTATACATATATTTACATATTTATTTACACACCATTGTTCGTGAATCGTCGGAAATAGTCAAAGGTAATTGATTACGTGAATATAGTTTCCAAAATTTTTGAGACTCCACATTACAGGCTTAGTTTAACTTTTCAAAATCATATAAAGATTAAGTTTAAATTTGATCGAAAATTTCTCGGTCGTCACAGAAACGATATATACCATGCAAATTCGTGCATACACAAAACTAATAATAAGATATAAATTGAAAACGTTCAAAGAGAACATTAAAAATGAGTAAAATGTCTTTTTTCGGCATCCTAACGACCTCGATTGTCAAGACATAATCCAGGAGTCTTTATGTTAGGGTCGTTTTAGGGTGATCTCGAGAATTTTAGCACAATCTGAAATCGAATGTTATGCGCCGCCAAATGGTACTCCATCTGTCGGAGCATATTAATGATTTAAAAAAGTTTGTTTAATGAAGTGACATTAGATTCAAATCTATATGCGTTATACATAATTACATTGCAAGTGAAATAATAGGCCTTAAACCAATATGTACCATGCTAAGTCATGCATACACAAAAGGAATAATATGAATGAAATTCAAAACGGTCAAAATCGAAAAAAGGAAAAATTGAAGGCTTTCGAGGTCTTGTTTCGAAAAATATATAGGACAAACCGCCTACGGCAGTTTGCCAACAGATAGATACCTAAAAAATACACGATTTGAAAAAAACGTTGACTAATTGGAGCTACGAATAAACAGATACGATAGATCGAACAATTTGGTCAAAGACACAAAACACCAAGCACCACGAACCATCGGTGGTGTTTGGTGCATTGTCCGATTTTGCGAGGAAAGGTGAATATTTCGGAATCTAGACGACCTCGAATGGCAAGCACGTTCAGAGAGTCTTGCTTGTTCGGCCGTTTTAGGTTGATCTTGTAAATTTCAGCACAATCTTAAACCGAAGGTTATGTGCCGCCAAATGGTACTCCATCTGGCGGCGCATACTAATGATTTAAAAAAACGTGTTTAATGAAGTGACATTAGATTCAAATTTATACCCATTATACATAATTATATTGCGAGTGAAATAATAGGCCTTAAAATGATATATACCATGCTAAGTCATGCATACACAAAACTAATAATAATATATAAATTGAAAACGTTGAAAGAAACATTAAAAATGAGTAAAATGTCTTTTGTGGCATCCTAATGACCTCGAATAACAAGACACTATCCATGATTCTTTATCTTAGGGTCGTTTTAGGGCGATCTCAATAATTTTAACACAATCTGAAACCGAAGGTTATGCGCTGTCAAATAGTACTCCATCTGGCGGCGCATATTAATGATTTAAAAAGCGTGTTTAATGAAGTGACATTAGATTCAAATCTATATGCGTTATACATAATTACATTGCGAGTGAAATAATAGGCCTTAAACCAATATGTACCATGCTAAGTCATGCATACACAAAAGGAATAATATGAATGAAATTCAAAACAGTAAAAATCGAAAAAATGACAAATTGAAGGCTGTCGAGGTCTTGTTTTGAAAAATATATGGGACAAACCACCTACAGCAGTTTGCCAACAGATAGATACCTAAAAAATACACGATTTAAAAAAACGGTGACGAATTTGGAGCTACGAGTCAAAAGATACGATAGATCGAACAATTTGGTCAAATACACAAAGCACCAAGAACCACGAACCATTGGTGGTGTTTGGTGCGTTGTGCGATTTTGTGAGGAAAGGTGTATTTTTCGGAATCTAGATGACCTAGAATGGCAAGCACGTTCAGAGAGTCTTGCTCGTTCGGCCGTTTTAAGTTGATCTTAAGAATTTCAGCACAATCTTAAATCGAAGGTTATGCGCCGCTAAATGGTACTCCATCTGGCAGCGCATACTAGTGATTTAGAAAAACTTGTTTAATGAAGTGACATTAGATTCAAATTTATACCCGTTATAGATAATTACATTGCGAGTGAAATAATAGGCCTTAAAACGATATATACCATGCAAAGTCATGCATACACAAAACTAATAATAAGATATAAATTGAAAACGTTGAAAGAGAACCTTAAAAATGAGTAAAATGTCTTTTTTGGCATCCTAACGACCTCGAATGACAAGACAATATCCATGATTCTTTATATTAGGGTCGTTTTTTGGTGATCTCGATAATTTCAACACAATCTGAAACCGAAGGTTATGCGCCGCCAAATGGTACTCCATCTGGCGGCGCATATTAATGATTTAAAAAAGCGTGTTTAATGAAGTGACATTAGATTCAAATCTATATGCGTTATACATAATTACATTGCGAGTGAAATAATAGGCCTTAAACCAATATGTACCATGGTAAGTCATGCATACACAAAAGGAATAATATGAATGAAATTCAAAACGGTCAAAAATCGAAAAAAGGCAAAACTGAAGACTTTAGAGGGCTCGTTTAGAAAAATATTTGGACAAACCGCCTACGGCAGTTTGCTATCGGATAGATACCTAAAAATACACGATTTGAAAAAACGGTGACTAAATCGGAGCTACGAGTCAAAAGATACAATGAATCGAACATTTTAGCCAAAGACAGAAAACACCAAGCACCACGAACCGTCGGTGGTGTTTGGTTCGTGGTGCGATTATGCGAGGAAAGATGTCTTTTTCGGAATCTAGATGACCTCAAAAAGCAAGCACATTCAGAGAGTCTTGCTCGTTCAGCCGTTTTATGGAGATTCTTGAGAATTTCAGCACAATCTTAAACCGAAGGTTATGCGCCGCCAAATGGTACTCCATCTGGCACCGCATATTAATGATTTGAGAAAACGTGTTTAATGAAGTGACATTAGATTCAAATTTATACTCGTTATACATAATTACATTGCGAGTGAAATAATAGGCTTTAAAACGATATATACCATGCTAATTCGTGCATACAAAAAATTATAATTAAGATATATATTGAAAACGTTCAAAGAGAACATTAAAATGAGTAAAATGTCCTTTTTCGGCTTCCTGACGACCTCGAATGTCAAGACACTATCCAGGAGTCTTTATGTTATGGTCGTTTTAAGGTGATCTCGAGAATTTCAGCACAATCTAAAACCGAAGTTTATGCGCCGCCAAATGGTACTCCATCTGGCAGCGCATATTAATGATTTAAAAAAGCGTGTTTAATGAAGTGACATTAGATTCAAATCTATATGCGTTATACATAATTACATTAGGAGTGAAATAATAGGCCTTAAAACAATATGTACCATGCTAAGTCATGCATACACAAAAGGAATAAAATGTATGAAATTCAAAACGGTCAAAATCGAAAAAAGAAAAATTGAAGGCTTTCGAGGTCTCGTTTCAAAAAATATTTGGGACAAACCGCCTACGGCAGTTTGCTAATGGATAGATACCTAAAAAATATACGATTTGAAAAAAAAAATCGGTGACTAAATCGAAGCTACGAGTCAAAAGATACGATAGATCGAACATTTTGGCCAAAGACACAAAACACCAAGCACCACGAACCGTCGGTGGTGTTTGGTGCGTGGTGCGATTTTGCGAGGAAAGATGTCTTTTTTGCAATCTAGACAACCTCAAATGAAAAGCACATTCAAAGAGTCTTGCTCGTTTGGCCGTTTTAGGGTGATCTTGAGAATTTCAGCACAATCTTAAACCGAATGTTATGCGCCGCCAAATGGTACTCCATCTGGCAGCGCATACTAATGGTTTAAAAAAAACGTGTTTAATGAAGTGACATTAGATCCAAATTTATAGCCGTTATACATAATTACATTGTGAGTGAAATAATAGGCCTTAAAACGATATATACCATTCTAGGTCATGCATACACAAAATAATAATAAGATATAAATTGAAAACGTTGAAAGAGAACATTAAAAATGAGTAAAATGTCTTTTTTGGCATCCTAACGACCTTGAATGTCAAGATACTATCCATGAGTTTTTATCTTAGGGTTGTTTTAAGGCGATCTCGATAATTTCAGCACAATCTGAAAAAGAAAGTTTTGCGCCGCCAAATGATACTCCATCTGGCGGCGCATATTAATGATTTAAAAAAGCGTGTTTAATGAAGTGAAATTAGATTCAAATCTATATGCATTTTACATAATTACATTGCGAGTGAAATAATAGGCCTTAAAACAATATGTACCATGCTAAGTCATGCATACACAAAAGGAATAATATGAATGAAATTCAAAACGGTCAAAATCGAAAAAAGGCAAAATTAAAGACTTTCGAGGTCTCGTTCAAAAAATATTTGGAACAAACCGCCTACGATAGTTTGCTAATGGATAGATACCTAAAAAATACACGATTTGAAAAAAACGGTGACTAAATCGGAGCTACGAGTCAAAAGATACGATAGATCAAACATTTTGGCCAAAGACACAACACACCAAGCACCACGAACTGTTGGTGGTGTTTGGTGCGTGGTGCGATTTTGCGAGGAAAGATGTCTTTGACACCTCGTACTAAATCATCTTGTACGGACCATCAACAACAAGATCATTACAAGGTCAAACACTATATGCGTTTTCAAAACAAGTTTGCATTCATGATAAAAGCTGACGTCATAACCAACGCCAAATGTTTTACAACCAAAGTATGCTTCAATGAACAGAAGCAAATATAATAGTGCATGACCCTTAGGTTGTTACAGATCATAGTTTCAAAAGTAATGAAGTTTATGAATGCAAGATAACGTTCATGCAGTGACATCTCTAAAGCAGCGGGTGTCTACAGCAAGACTACTACACAGCGGAAGCAACCTTAAGCACATGAGAAAAACATGCTTAAAAATGTCAACACAAAGGTTGGTGAGCTATAGTTTAAGTATAACAGTATGTAAGGTAGGCCACGAGATTTCAGTGCTACAAAGAGCGTTTCAAAACAGTATGATAAAGTATATGTTTAACCGTGGGCACTTGGTAAATAACTTAACGTTTATACCCCCTGAAAGTACACTTGGCAAGTGCGTATTTTTACGAAGTATTAAACACCAGTTAAATACTAGCGCTACTAGCCCAAGTGGGGATGTCAAACCCTATGGATCCATATCTAAGATTCGCGTTCACCGGTTCAAAAACCAATGACTAAACGTTACCGAGCTAAAGGGAATGTTTATGCCGTTGTATAACCCACACATATAAAGTTTAAGTACTCGTGCCTAGTATGTAAAACGTAAAATGCGCATGTATTCTCAGTTTTCAAAATAGTTAAAGTAAAAAGGAATGCTATAACTCACAGCGATAAAGTGGTGGTAAAGTCGAGTCGGGAAGTAAGCAAGTACGTAGGTCCGGAAAGTCCTCAACCTAAGTCAAATAGTACTAAGTCAGTAAATCGTCCCAATAGGTTTAAATGTATGTAAATTAGGTCTTAAAGGTCATCATCATTCATCATCAAACAAAAGGTGTAAAGTAAGTTTCGTTTATGAAAAGAGTTTAAAACAAAGGCTGAGTTCGGTCAGTCACCACGGCCTCTATACCTACTGAAATAAGGTGAGACCAGTGGCCATGGCTCTGTATATGAGTCCTTTAGTTGTGGTAAAAATCCCAGAAGCAATCTCGTCTTCGTTTGACCGTGGCGACGGTCTAAGTGCGAGTAGGTCAGAATTTTCAGCACAACGTTAAAGGACATAGTGACGTTCGGAGGGCCATAAATCCTAAACCGTAACTCGGATTAAGACGAGTCCTAAAAGAAAAGTTATCTACTCGAACAGAGCTAACTGAAAATCATCTTTAAAGTAGACCAGGTCGTACTGATCAGACCCAGAAACAGTAAAACAGTAGGTTCCGGTGGTTCTTGGTGCTCGATGCTTATCATGGTTCTCATCCTTGATGCATATAGCTTCAAGTGTACAACTCGTTGATGTGTTTGCATCATCTTAACCAAGGTTTCACCATCATAACCCAAGTGTAAGTCTAAGATAAGTAGCACAACTCAATTAAGTGTTGCAAGTGTTTTGATGAACCAAAGTTACATCAAAGTCTTAGATTTAACACATACATGAAATATAAAAGTAATATTGAACTACAAACTTGAAAGTAAACTAACTAATCAAGATCTTAAGATGTAGAACATAGTTCTTAGTTAGATCTTGAAGATCCAAGACCCAAAGGTCTAGATCTAAAGTTATTAAGTTAAATCTAACACAAGTGTATGAAGTTATAACTAAAGAGTTACACTTCCATGTTCTTGAACTTTCAAGTTAACTTTTGTTCAAGAAAAATGAGATCAAGATTAACTAGTAATACTTGACTAAATCACAACTTTAAAGTACATAAAATGAAGAAATAATCTAAATAAACAAGTTAATAAGTCATGGTTGTTCATACTTTTAAAGATTCAAGCCAAAGCTTGGTCTTTAAGAATGTAAACTTTTAAGTTCACAACATGAATTTCAAGTATGATTTTACAATACATGAACCTTAAATCTTTTAGAACATTATATGTAGAACATAAACTAGGAAGTTTTGTTCTTGTTTGTTCTTGTAAATACAAGATAAAATGAAGAATCAAACTAAAGAGTTTGGTTCTTAACAACATGTAAGTAAACAACATCAACTACAAGTAATCAAACAACAACAAAGATTGATGATGATGAAGTGTTAGGTTCGGTTTTTAGCAAAGAAAGGAAGAGAGAAAATAGCTCAAGTTACTTACAAAAATTAGAGAGAAAAAGAGAGAAAGAATGCAAGTATTTTTGTGTGTGTGTGTAAAAGTGAGAGAGTGAGAGAACAAGTGAGTAAGTTATACAAAAAAAAAAGTTTTTGAACTCCCTCCTCTCTAAGCCTAGCCGACGGTTTTTGGGGTTCCAAGGGGGGAGGGATTAGTCCATGAGGTCCTTGCATGCTAAAGGTTCAAAAGGTGGTTATTTGATGTATTTGCATGGAAAGTAGATGTAACTAACTAGTAACAAGATTCCATACAACTAAACTAACTAGTTAAGTCCCTAAATGATACTTACATGAAGTAATGGGCTAAATAAGTCCATATAAGATGTAGGGTGGGCTTTCAAGCCCACTAATCACTAATAAAAGCCCAAGTTCCGTTAATTAACAATAAAATCCAATTAAAGCCCAAGTAATTAACTAATAACTTTAGTTAATTAAAATGATTAATAAAACTTAATCATGAATGTAAATAATACTCGGAAATATTATTCGTGTAATGTACGTATGTCACAAAGACGTTTCGGGTATTTAAAGTCAAGTAGGATCAATCATGGTAACAAGTAAATGTAATAACATACATTCGTTAAATCACAAGTATTAATAATAACAATTATTAATAAATAAACGTTGGAAAATCCAGGGTCGTTACAATGTCTTTTTCATAATCTAGACGACCTTGAATGACAAGCACATTCAGAGAGCCTTTCTCGTTCTACCATTTTAGGCTGATCTTGAGAATTTCAGAACAATCTTAAACCGAAGGTTATGCGCCGCCAAATGGTACTCCATCTGGCGGCGCGTACTAATGATTTAAGAAAACGTGTTTAATGAAGTGACATTAGATTCAAATTTATACTCGTTATACATAATTACATTGCGAGTGAAATAATAGGCCTTAAAACGATATATATCATGCTAATTCGTGCATAGCAAAACTAATAATAAGATATAAATCGAAAATGTTTAAAAATAACATTAAAAATGTGTAAAATGTCTTTTTTCGACATCCTAACGACCTCGAATGTCAAGACACTATCCATGAGTCTTTATCTTAGGGTTGTTTTAGGGTGATCTCGAGAATTTTAGCACAATCTGAAATCGAAGGTTATGCGCTGCCAAATGGTACTCCATATGGCGGCGCATAATGATTTAAAAAAGCGTGTTTGAAGAATTGACATTAGATTCAAATCTATATGCGTTATACATAATTACATTGTGAGTGAAATAATAGGCCTTAAACCAATATGTACCATTCTAAGTCATGCATACACAAAAGGAATAATATGAATGAAATTCAAAAAGGTCAAAATCGAAAAAAGGAAAAATTGAAGGCTTTGAGGTCTCGTTTCGAAAAATATATGGGTCAAACCGCCTACGGCAGTTTGCCAACGGATATATCCTGAAAAAAATACACGATTTAAAATATAACGGTGAATAAATCGGAGCTACGAGTCAAAAGATACGATAGATCGAACATTTTTGGCCAACGATACAAAACACCAAGCACCACAAACCGTCAGTGGTGTTTGGTGCGTGGTGCAATTTTACGAGGAAAGATGTCTTTTTCTGAATCTCGACGACCTCGAATGGCAAACACGTTCAGAGAGTCTTGCTCATTCGTCCGTTTTAGGGTGATCTTGAGAATTTCAGCACAATCTTCACTACTACATTTCGGCTCATTTAGAGCCCTTCATTTAGACGTGTTCACCACATAACACGTCTAATTTATCAAACGGAACACGTCTAATTAAGGTTTTTATAAAAAAACATGGAACACGTCTAATTAATATTCGCAACACGTCTAATTAGAAACCTGTAACACGTTTAAAAAAGTTTAACACCTCTAATTGGTAACCACGTCTAATAAATTTTACCGGGAACACCTCTAATTGACAACACGTCTAACAAATATTTCAAGGAACACGTCTAATTAACAACACGTCTATAACTTGAACCTGGAACAAGTCTAAATGAAAATACAACACGTCTAATTAGAAACACGTCTAATAAGTTTTTCCAGGAACACGTATAATAAGTTACAAAAAACACGTCTATTTAGTTGCAAAAAATGCCTTTTAACTGGAACACGTCTAAATAAGTTAACGGGTTATATAAGTTAATGATATCCGTTTAATCAACCTAACCCTTACAGTTCTGTTAACATAAGTTAACCGAACACGTCTAATTAAACAAACAGTTCTAATAACCTAACACGTTACTAACGGACCAAATTAATAGGAACTTAGTTAGAGAAGAGTTTGAATCAGGAAATAATTTGATTTAGGAATAGATTTTGATAAGTATATCCTATATATAATATAATTATAATAATATAAAATTTTATATACCTTAAATAAGATTATTATTAAACTTATATATAATATAAAATATCAATTCAGAAAAATACACGTTTTTTTTTGTTTCTGCTTGTTCTGTTCTTGTTCTGCTTGTTTGGTTTCGTTCTGTTCTTGTTCTGCTCGTAAAGTGCAGGGATTATATTAGTTTGATTCAAAGTTACAAGAGTTAACAATGGAGACATCAAAATCAGAGGTAATTCAATCTTTCGTTTTCTTTATATCTTGTCGTTTGTTATGCAGGTTTGTATAAATCTGGGTTTACATGATCTTTAATAATATCACAACACATGTTTGATTTTATAGCACAACTAGTTGACTATATAACACACCATAATTCGCACGATTACCCAACACGATTATAGATATGTAGTGCAGACCTGGAGCAGAACTAGACATAAAAACGAAACACAACCAATCTGACTATTTTAACACAACATGATTGACGCGATTACACAACACGATTGTAAACATCATATAACACTATATTAACAACATATAAACTTTATAAACATCATATAAACATACTATATATAACGTGCAACATATAAACCGTTATTATGCAATGAAAGAAAGTTATACTATATAGTAACAATAGGCATCCACAACCTGCTAGTACTAGCAGAACCAACCGGGACAGCTTAACCAAAACTTGGATTAGCTAGTTACGTGCTGCACACTATGGCAACCAAAAGAAAACCAAACGTAGTCTATTATATATATGCCTAATTCAGAAACCAACCTATGTATGGTTAAGTAATAACAACTCAGTGCTCACTCCATGTTAGGAAAAAAAAACCCATGAGGTAGTATACATGGCAAATCAGACCCAATAACCAATATGATTAGCAATGTTTACCTTATAACCACCTTCAGTGGCAATCATAACCCTAAGTACAATCATAACCCTAATCATAACCCTAAGTACAGTTGCATTGGCAATTTACCATAAACAAAGACAAATATATTACCATAACAAAAGTTCATACAAAAGTAGCATCACAAATATTCATTAACTTCAATAAAAAGTAGCATCACAAATATACATCAACAATCACAGTAATAGTAGCATCAATAATATTCATTACAAATTACAATTTGATTGGATTGTTCTCACTCATACCTTTGCTATCTTTGACAAAAACAGTTTTTGAAAGCTTCTGTAATAGGATTCTTTCAGACTTCCTTCTTCTTGATGGAGGACTGGGTTTCATTCTGAAATTTGCAAGCTCTGTATCAATATGTTTAATCAATGAATCTTTCTCTGTATTAACTTCTTCATTAACATCTTCATCAAGGTGTTCTTTTTTGTCGTCTTCCATCAACATTTCTTCATCAACATCGTCTTCAAACTCTGCATCTTTTTCTGCTTCGTTAACTTTTTTAAACACTCCATCTTTTATTTCTCGAACCACATAATCTTCTTTTTCATCAACATTTTCTTCTTCCTCTTCGTTCGTCACCATTTGGAAATCAACATATGGAACAAACTCTGCATCTGTTTCCAGTTCATTCACTTCTTCAATCACTGCATCTTCTTTTTCATTGACGTCGTCATCAACCTTTACATTTTCATCAAGTTTGTCTTTTTCAACATCATGTTCATTAACAAACATGAAAAACTAATTGTAGTAAGTAATTTAAAAGGCTAGAAAAAAACAACATTAAGTTTAATCAGTTACTTTTATGTATATCGACTGTTTTACAAATTTTTTGGTGAACTTCTGAGGTTGAACCCTCGATTCACGTATTCTCGTCACCTCTTCATCATCATCCTCCTCACTAATATCCTTTTCATCATCAACATCCTTTTCATGATCACCTTCCACTTCATCAGCACCTCCCACTTCATTATGACCTTCATCTTCATCTTCATCATCACCTTCATCTACATCAACAGCCTTCTCATCAACATCCTCTTCATCATCCTCATTCTCTTCATCATCAATATCCTTGTCATCATCACCTTCCCCTTCATCAGCTCCTTCTACTTCATTATCACATTCATCTTCATCTTCATCATCAGTCTTCTCATCAACATCCACTTCATCATCATCATTCTCTTCATCATCAACATCTTCTTCATCATCATCATTCTCTTCATCATCATCATCATTTTCTTCATCACCAACATCCTCTTCATCATCACGCTTTTCATTTTCTTGAGACTTCTCATTAGCAAACATGAAATATAAAATGTAGTAAGTAAGCATTTAAATATTGTAAATCAGTTACCCTCGTTCCTTTATCGTCTACTTTCTGTTTCTTTCTGCTTTTGCTGTAGCCTATTGTGCTAATTAAACCCCTTGTTCGACCACCGTGTTCCTTCCCCACATGAGCTAACAAGGCATCCCCGCCTTCTTTATCTGTCCTAACCTGGAAAAAACAACACAAGGAATCAATTATAGAAAAATTATGAGTTGGTAAGTCTAAAATTACAAATATAAATATATTACAATTTTCTCTATAAGCGGCGCAATTGTTTCTGGGCATACTGCCATCTTCCCTGCATCATCCGGCTTCATCCTGCCCAACACGTAATACCTCATAGCAGGATCTTTGATATCGTGGTATGGTGTACGTTTATCAGGATCATTTTCTTCTGTATCCCATTGTGCTTTTTTACCACGATATCCCGAACGACTAACTCGAGCATACTTTTCTTTTTCTTTTTCAAAGCATTTTGCCTACCTTTTTCTCTAAGAGCCTACACGGTGTAAATGCGATTAAATGCCTTTTTCAAAGAATAGCACATACTCATTTAGCACCTCCAAACCTGTTACAAATCAAATGAATAGCACATACTCATTTAGCAGGCGAATCTTCGATTTCACAAAAAAATTTCCACTTTTCTGGAATTATGAAATCATAATCTTTTACTTCCTCATAAGCAAGCTTGTCTTCATCCATATACGTTCTTAACTTGTGCTTGAATCTCGTAAACGCTGTGTTGCATTTTTGAAGTGTGATTTTTCGTGCAAAATCGTCTTCAAACTTATGAAGTTCCTGTATAACTTAAACTAATGTAAGTGGTGAATGTTGTAACATATATAAATAAAAAGTAATTAAACAAAATCTTAGATTTTAACACCTTTATTTTCAACCAGAATTTTTGTTTCTGATCAGGAGACACATGTTTCCAATCCTTTACAAGAAAATCAGAATTTCTCCTAGTTAAAACTCCAATGTTGTTGGAAAAAATAGCTTGGTTTTGTCCAATAGCTTGGCCGTACTGGTCAAAGAAAATCTTTAACTGAACAACTGACTTGTTCTTCAGTTTGTTTACACTTCTCTTTTTATTTTTTTGTTACATCTGTACACAAAATGCAATAGAAAAGATACACATCTAAGCACATGCATATACAAATTAAGATCATAGTACAGCAAACACAGGCTTATACACCTTAATATCATTTCAAACACGTGCAGTCTTATTATTGTGTTATGAATAATACAGCAAACACATTACACATACACAATTTCAATAACATGGAAATTGATCGAACTCATAACCAAACCCATTTCAAAGTCTAATTGAGCGACTCATATTTTTTTCTGAACAAAAAAAAGTAATATCTCTGGATTATGAAATTCAAAATTAATTATAATTACTGATAGGAACTAACCTTAGAAATAATCTCTCTTGAACTACTTTTCTTTGTGTTAGTCATGGTAGCAAAGTAGAATTGTGCAGAGTCCGAATCTAAAATAGAACAGGAATCGAATTGGGTATCGAACAATTAGGGTTTACAGATTTAGTTGATTTGGGTTACTTAGGGGTTTTTTAGATCACAGATAAATAAAAACAGAGAAATGATAAAGTCGTAATGGGATTTTCGATAAAACTCAATTGATTTTGATTTGGGTTTTTTGTCACAAATAGACCATACGTGAGGGTTTTATATAAAATAAATGTAAAGTTGTTAGGTTAACACAATTGCTTAGATGGTTAGGATGTTGCTTGGTAGAGAGGAGGTCGTGAGTTCTAGTCCCTTTTCCAACTTTTTACATTCTTTATTATTATTAATGTGTTAACTTTTTCAATGTTACCTGTAGATGGATCAAAATACTTGGATGTACGAGATAGGTCGCGCTAGCTCTAAGTTTATTAGTCTTGAAGAATTTATTACAATTGCCGAGACTGATCAACTAGAAAAAGGAAACACAGCAATTAGTTGTCCTTGTAAGAAATGAAAAAATGCACGATGGTATATTGATTCAATTGATATCAAAAATCATCTAATTGCACACGGATTTAAGAGAGGGTACATATGTTGGTCTTATCATGGTGAGTCATTAGCTGACCTTAACCAGTCTGTTTCGGATAATGATACCGATAACGAAGAAGATTCATACGATAGTGACAATAATGTTAATTTTGATGACATGTTTGATGATATGGATATGGAGGATAATGTTGCTGATAAGTATCATGACATATTACAACAACTATTTGTTAATGCTGAAAAACCTTTATATACCGGTTGTATGAATTTTACAAAACTTTCCACCGTTATACAACTGGTTAACTTAAAATCAAACAATGGTTGGAGCGACCCAAGTTTCATTAGCCTATTAGAGTTGTTGACCAAAATGCTACCAGAAGGTAATGAGTTGCCGGTTTCAACATTACAAGCAAAGAAATTGATGTGCCCAATGGGATTGGAAATACAGAGAATACATGCTTGTCCAAATGATTGTATGTTATAAAGGAATGAAGACAAAGTCCTTCATCAATGTAAGGTATGTGGTACATCTAGTTATAAACGTGGAAAACTAATTGATAATGTTGATAGTGATGTGTCAAAAAATGGACCTTCTGCAAAATTATTGTGGTACTTGCCTATCATACCAAGATTAAAGAGATTATTTGCGAATGAGACAGATGCAAAATTATTACGTTGGCATGCTAAAGATCGTAAAAATGATGGAAAAATGCGACATGTGTGTAGAGACCCGTCCTAATCCATCTGGACGAATACATTACATTTGGTTACATCACGAGGTACTTGACCTCTATATGATACATTTTACAAACATTGCATTCGTTTTTAAAAGACAAACTTTCATTTCATTGAAAGTTGACGGCATGCATACCATTTCATAAAATATCCAAATATAATTGTCTTAATAATAATCTTGATGAACTCAACGATTCGAATGCAACGTATTTTGAAATATGCCATGAATGACTCCAAGTAATATCTCTAAATTGAGCAAATGCACACCTGAAGATTTCTTTCAAACCTGAGAATAAACATGCTTTCAAGTGTCAACCAAAAGGTTGGGAGTTCATTAGTTTATCATAATCAATCATTTCCATTATTTTAATAGACCACAAGATTTCATTTCCATTTTTCATAAACATCATGCATTCATATAGCAATCTGCATAAAAATCATTCATATGTTAAACACCTGGTAACCGACATTAACAAAATGCATATAGAATAACCCCAAAACAGAAATCCATCTGTATTAATAACTCGAAGTACTAAAGCATACCATTTTCCAGTATCGGGGGAGTTAGTGCCCGTAGATCTACCTTTAGGATTCGCATCAATTAGTGTGTCTGTTCCCTAAATCTTAGGCTACTAAGCTAAAAGGGTGATATTCGGTATTCATAATCCAACATAGAATGTAATTTCGAGTACTTATGTCTATTTTGTAAAACATTTATAAAAGCAGCGCATGTATTCTCAGTACCAAAAATATATATTGCAAAAAACATTTAAAAAGGTAGTAATGAAACTCACTATACTGTATTTTGTAGTAAAAATACATACGACGGCACTGAACAATGCAAGGTTAACCTCGGATTCACGAACCTATATCATTTGTGTATATATTAAAATGTATAATCGTAATCGAACAAATATATATATTATTATTAGTAATATAATTTTATATTAGTAACTTCTATATTTCATTATTAATATATATATATATATATATATATATATATATATATATATATATATATATATATATATATATATATATATATATATATATATATATATATATATATATATATCTATATATATATAAATTTTGTTATGTAATGTATTAAGTATTTTATATATATATTTTTTAATTGTTTGTTAAAATAGTAATTATAACAATACTAGAATAATATTAATAATGATTAAAATAATAATAATGATAATACTAGTGTTGATAATAATGATAATAATATTAATGATTCTCATAATAATATAAATGATAGTTTTATTAGTAAATCTTACAATAATGATAATAACAGTTTTTAAATGAAAGGTTTAGTAATATTAACAATGTTAATTACTAATAGGTTAATAATACTAATGTTTAAAAATGATACTAATACTAATATTAATTAAAAATAATGATAACATTAATAAACATAATTATAATAATGATAATAAAAATACCTAAATGATAAGATTAATAATAATGTTAATAATACTAAAAAATATACTAATGATAACAACGTCTTTAATACTTCTAATTACAAATATGATATTAGTAATAATAACAATTATAACATTAATAATTTATAATAGCAATAACAATAGCAATAGCAATCATAATAATAAAATAATAATAATAATAATAATAATAATAATAATAATAATAAAAATAATAATAATAATAATAATAATAATAATAATAATAATAATAATAATAATAATAATAATAATAATAATAATAATAATAATAATGGAAATGGGAATAAAGTGTATACCCTCCTAAAAAGAAATGCTCCAGACGGGACTCGAACCTGAGACCTCTCGTTACCCGGACACCCCTTCTAACCAACACTCTATCATTGATTTTCTATTTTTAATCCGATTCTAATTATTATTAAACCGTATTTCTTTCTGTTTATCCTATTTCCTTCTTCTTCAATATTCCCATCGATCAATTCCATATACAAATCATAATTACAAATTATTTGGTTTAATTTATAGTTTTAAATAAAAATGGAAACATCCTGTGTGTTTAAATAGATTTAATATAAGAAAATAAAAAAAATAAAAAAAACAAAATACAGTGTCGCTGTTGCTACCTAAGAACATGGATATTGATTTTGAAATTGGGATAGTTTAAGACCTCGATTCCTTCATGAAAAAGGTTTACAATTGTTTTTAGAAACTTCCTGCATCTATAATTGATCATAAAACATTAACAAAATCACGAATTTCGCGATGAACAAATATTTGACTTTTTGAAAAATAAAGTTTGACTCTCAAATTGATAATCCATACGAAAAATTGAAACCTGAAAGTTTGCAGATAGTTTAAGTAAGGGATTTAAATCATAACTGCATTTTTAGATTTTTAAAATCGTTACAAATTCGTGGATTTGATAAAATGAAATATAAACAGAGATATCGGTTGTTCTTCTCATATTTATGTTAAATTTAACTGACATAGATATTAAGTGTGGTAATTGATAATGATGATGGATAATTGTTCAGGTTATATCAATAATAAAATTTGATCAATTATTTTGATTGAGAATGACGATTGACAGAATACTGAGTGGGAGAGGAAAAAAAACAAAACAAAACCAGATAGTGATATGAAACAGATAAAGGGGACCTTTAAATCTGCTCGTGATTCTTAATGGATTATTATATTCAGTATCAAAAATGTAAGTATGATAATGATAAACGAATGTTAATTTTTATAATAAAAATACTAATAATAATAATAGGAATAATAATAATAATAGTCATTTATATTAATAATATTAAAGTAATAATAATAATAGATATAATAATATTAATAATAATATTAATATTAATATTAATAATAATAATAAAGATAATAATAATATTATTAATGTAAATAATAATGAAATGTATTATTTTCTAATAATAATAATGAATCAAATTTGTAATCATAAATATATTATAAATATATAGATGAAAATACTAATAATAATAGAATTAATAATATCAAATAATAAAGTGTAATAGAAAATATTATTATGATAACATTAATGATAAAGTTAATGGAAATTTTAATAAAAAGACAAGTTTAATAATCATTAATAATTATAATAATAAAAATGATAATAATAATAATATTAATGATTTTAATAATAATGTTAATTATAATAACATTAATAATAATAATAATAATAATAATAATAATAATAATAATAATAATAATAATAATAATAATAATATTACTGATAATAACAATTTTTACATAATAAATTTCATATATGTTATATATATAATAATATTATTAATATTGATTTTTCTAACAATATTTATTTTAATAAAAGTAATAACATTAATAGTATTTTAACTTGCAATTTAATATGTTAATATTACATATTATTAATCATATAATATTTATACCCTTTTTATATATTCTTATATACATATCATAATAATTATTTATAGAAATCATATATATTTATATATATAGCTTTATTTAATAACTGCTTTATTTTCTTGTATACTATTTTTCGTAATTACTCTAAATGACTAAATTATATTTTATTAATTCAATTTAATATATACGCCTATTCTTATATATATATATATACATATATATATATATATATATATATATATATATATATATATATATATATATATATATAGTCACACAATTGTTCGTGAATCATCGAGAGTAGTCGCAAGGGTAATTGATTACATGAATATAATTCCAAAACTTTTGAGACTCAATATTACAGACTTTGCTTATCTTGTCGGAAACATTTAAAGATTAAGTTTAAATTTGGTCAGAAATTTCTGAGTCGTCATAGTACCTGCCCGTTAAAGAAATTTCGTCCCGAAATTTGATGGAGGTCATCATGGCTAACATTAAAAATGTTTTCATGACGAATATGACTTGATACATAGAGTTTTATTACCATTGATTAATAAGGATACAATAATTCGATTATTCGAAGAGTACGAGTGAAGTTATCACAAAAGAGTGAATTGAAGAAATAAAGTTTCATCTTAACCTTTGACGTTGTCTTGGTTGAATTCTGGAATTCAAGGGATTTAAAGAAAATCTTCGAAATCTAAAAGATTTGATTCTTCGGCGAGTAAGGAAATTAAGATCTCTATAATTAAATACGGTGATCTACCTTGATTACTCTATCTGATATTTCCATTATAAATTAAGCTCTTCTGTTCCATTATTTTTACCGTTCCTATACTTTCTTTCTTAGTTCATACATCCAAAAGATTGTGAAAATACTTAATCCAGTTCTAATCCTTGATATTTTCCTAATTATCATTCCTGTCATCCTACTTTTTGTTGGGATTTAACAAGTTTCAATATACTTAAAACATTTTATTAACAAATAAAGTGGAAGCATGTACGTATTACCATTTTAGAACTTATTATACTTTAACCAATTAAAGTTAAATCCCAATTAGGATCAAGTTGTGAAACATATACTTACAAACTACAAGCAAGAAAAGAGTTTATACCTACTCCAAGCTTGTTGATAAGTGATGAAGATGATGATGATGAATGGAGCCTCAAATGGATGAAACCTCAAGTAGTTATACCCCAAACTTGTGCACCAACACCCTAGCTTTTGGTTAGAATTTAATCACACTTGAAATAAGCTTGCAAAAAGGAAAATTGAACCCTCTTTTCCGTTTGAAAGTCTCGGCCAGAAACAGCTCAAACGGAGCAGAATTTTTGCTTGCTTTCTTGATGTATTTGCATGTGTGTGTCTCTCCAAGAGAGCTGGACATGTACATATGGATATGGGATAACAAAGTGGTAAAAAGTATAAGTTCTTGAACACAAGAACTCAAACTCCCATTCCACTCTCCCATTTGTTTTATAAAATAGTTTTTATAAAACTAATTTTATAAAACCCCTCCCTTTTATAAACTTCCATGTTATTATTATTAATTATGTACATTTTATGTATAAAACCAATTTTATAAAATGTAACATAACTAAATTAATTATTTAACCTATAAATAATTAAATTCATATTATATAAATTATTCCATAATTTATATATACATCAAGTAATATTATTTTAGAAAACTATTTTTCCTAAAATCTAAGTGTCGCGTAATTTAATCAACGATCCAATCTCTAAGATCAAATACGAATAAGGTGTCGGTAAGTTTATTATTGGGTATGACCCGACTTGGATTAAAACATGTTAGCCACGTTAATTTAATATGTTTCTCGGGCATACGAAAAACCTTCAATCTCCCATTTGCACGAGAAACATAAGAAATTAATGCAAGTGATGGATACCACCTAACGACCGTCCATCACCCCCAATATGTTATGATTTTATGCCATTCAATAACATCATCCCTTTCGAGTTCCCATCTCGAATATGAATATGTGAATCTTTCATAATATCCTTTCGTCCTAGATGTCATGTTAAATTCAAGAGATACAGAGTGATCACTCTCTTCTAGATTTAACTTTATCAGGCCTTAGACATCTGACTCTCAACGAATAAGAGGGAAAAATTCCATCTTGACTACATACGTCCTAGATATATACTTTGTATCACACCTGAGCTCTTCCTTATGAACTACCATATTTCAGAATAGCGAAGGAAAGAATCGAGGCATAATACTTAGTGAATATCCGAACCGGTTATGTATCTCAGGTCAGAGGATACAATGATATTCACCTTTACTCAAGATTACATGTGATCAACCACAAAGGCTCCATTTAGTAAATCTTGAGGGCGGGTCTTCCAATATTTGTATCCCACAAATATCTATGACCCTTGGTTGCAACCTTGCCCCACATTCATCCCGTGAATGTATACCAATCCAAGTTCATAATAGTCTAAACCTCACATTTGTTCCCACAAATGTGACCGACTACAAAATTTAGAATAATTACTTATTCATGGATAAAATATGCAAAATAGAAACCTGACTCAAGATTAATAAATTAACACCATAATTATATTAATGAGTTTGAACCACTTCGTTCCGTTACAATACATAAAACAAATCACAACCAATCACTAGAATATCGAAGCCCTAATGCACTAACATGCCCTTGATGTTTTGCACCATGTAAGAGCTTCGTGAGTGGATCCGCTATATTACGATCTGTATGAACTTTGCGGATACATATCTTTCCCTTTTCAACTTCATCCCTTATGTAGTTGAATCTCTGCTCAATGTGACGGGTCTTTTGGTGAGCACGAGGTTCCTTGATTTGAGCAATCGCACCCTCGTTGTCACAAAAGATCTCAAGAGGGTCCTGAATGGAAGGGACTACTCCTAAGTCGTCGATGAATTTCTTCATCCATGTAGCTTCCTGAGCTGCCAATGAGGCGGAAATGTACTCTGACTCTGTAGTGGATAAAGCAACAACATCCTATTTTGAACTCTTCCAAGAGACCGCACCTCCATTTAACGTGAAGACATAACCAGATTGTGATCGAGAATCATCTCGATCAGTTTGGAAACTCGCATCCACGTAACCTTTTACAGTGAGTTCCTCCTCACCAGACCCATATATTAGAAACATATCCTTAGTCCTCCTAAGGTATTTCAATATACTTTTAACTGTAATCCAATGACTGTTTCCTGGGTTATTCTGGTATCTACTTGTCAAGCTAAGAGCGCATGACACATCCAGTCTAGTATATATCATTTCATACATGATTGACCCAATAGCAGATGCGTACGGAACTTTCTTCATTCTCTCTTGTTCATCTTTCGTGGTAGGGCACTGAGATGAACTGAGAAGCGTTCCTCTTTGAATAGGTACCAAACCTTTCTTAGAGTTCTCCATCTTGAACCTTTTCAAGATCTTTTAGATGTTTGCACTTTGATTCAAACCTATCAGTTTCTTAGATCTATCCCTGTAGATCCCAATCCCCAAAACGTATTGTGCTTCTCGAAGATCCTTAATGGAGAAGCATTTACTTAGCCCAGTTTTAACACCTTTCATTGCCGGAATATCATTTCCAAATAATAATATATCATCTACATATAGTACAAGGAACATGATTGTGCTCCCACTAGCTTTCTTGTATACACAAGCTTCATCACCATTTTTAATGAAGCCAAATTTCTTGGCCTCCTCATTAAAATGATGATTCCACATTCTAGATGCTTGTTTCTATATGTAGATTGACTTCTTTAACTTGCATACCTTTTGAGGATATTTCGGATCAACAAAACCATCAGGCTGAACCATATAGACATCTAAGTTTCCATGTATGTCAGTTTTCATTTTGAAAATCCATTTACAATCAACTAGCCTTGAGCCAATAGGTTGTGCAACAAGTTCCCAAACTTGGTTGTCATACATGGATTGCATCTCAGCGTTCATGGCTTCCTGCCATTTATCTTTATCAATCCTTGATAAAGCATCTTAGTAGTTTGTTGGTTCATCCAAATCAACCACATAGCAACCATCTATGAGAAAGCCATATCTCTCAGGAGGATTACTAATCCTACCAGATCTGCGAACATCTTGTATATTTTGATCATCCATTTGATCATTCTCAACATTTTCATGTTGAGTGCTAGTGTCAACCAACTGTGTATCATCTACTTGATCTTGAACCTCTTCAAGATCTATCTTCATTTCACTATTACCTTCCATTAGGAACTTAGTTTCAAGAAATTCAGCCTTCCAAGCAACAAATACATTCTGCTCGGAAGGATCATAGAAATAGTATACCATATCATCCTTGGGATATCCTATGAAGATACACTTCGTGGATCAAGCATTCAACTTATTAAGGACGTAACGCTTAGGGTAAGCTTCATATCCCCATACCTTTAAGTATGATAGAGATGGAGGTTTTCCAAACCATATCTCATGAGGTGTTCGTTCCACTTTCTTGGTTGGGGCCATATTTAAAATACGAGCCGCGGAGCATAGACAATAACCCCAAAATGATAGAGGTAACGAGCTTCTAGCCATCATAGATCGAACCATATCCATTAGGGTTTGGTTCCTCCTTTCGGATACTCCATTAAGTTGGGGTGTTCCAGGAGAAGTAAGTTGCGAGATAATCCCACAACCTTTAAGATGATATTGGAAGGCATCGCTTAGGTATTCACCTCCTCTATCGGTACGAAGTATCTTGATTGTCTTATTGAGTTGATTTTGTACTTTTTGATATTCCTTGAATGCTTCAAAAGTTTCGTCCTTGTGTCTTAATAAGTAGACATATCCGAAATGACTGAAGTCATCAATGAAAGTAACGAAGTATCTTTCACCATTCCTAGTCATGGGCTTAAAGGGTCCACATACATCCGAATGTATTAATCCCAATAAGTCTTTAGCCCTTTCGTAGGTCCTTTTGAAAGGTGCTTTAGTCATTTTGCCTTGTAAACAAGATTCACATACATCAAATGAGTCTAGTTCATTTGATTTCAAAAGTCCATTCTTTTGAAGTGTATGCATTCAGTTCTTGTTTATGTGACCAAGGCGACAATGCCATAAGTAGGAATCACTCAAATCCCTTTTGAGTTTCTTGGTGTTTGCTAGGAACATTGAGCTATTGTATGATGTGTCATCATGAACCAATTCATAAATATAATTCAAAGGCGAAGCCTTAAAATAGAACACATTATTTAAAGAAACATGGATATCATCATTAACAAAATTTAGATCATAACCAAATTGTTTTAAACAGGATACAGACATAATGTTTTGAGTTAAATATGGTGCATACAAAACATTTTTCAAAATAAGCTCCACACCACTTAGTAGCTTCAAACCAAAGTCTCCTTGAGCTTTCACTTGCACGCTTGCTCCATTTCCCTTGAAGAGACTTGTTGTTCCTGCATCTTGATTACTTCTTTTGAACCCCTGCAAAGAATTGCAAATATGAGTTCCACATCCTGTGTCTAATACCCATGTATTAGAAGAAGTAATACTAAGCTCAATGTATACCATATATACATTACCTGAGGTTTGCCCTGCATCCCTCTTTTCTTTTAACTCCTTAAGGTAGATCGGGCAGTTGCATTTTCAGTGACCCATTTCACCACAACCAAAGCACGGATCTTCCTTGGGGTTTGCTTTACCGGCAACCTTTTACTTCTTGTTATTGTTAGTTGGGGTAACCATCTTCCCTTTTCCCTTGCCCTTGCCATGGTAAGCGGGTCCTTTTCTTTTAGCCACCTTTGGCTTAGGAGTGTAATTGTTCTTGGACCCACCTTCATTGATCATAAGCACGGGTGAAGCCCTTTTACCCATGCTTGCTTCAGTCGTCTTAAGCATGGCATGTAATTCGCCAATGCTCTTATCCCAACCATTCATGTTGTAATTCATTACGAATGTGTCAAACCTTTTTGACAAAGAATTAAGGATAAGGTTTGTGGCTAATTCATTAGACACGTTGCAATTTAGAGGGTTCGCTTGATCAATTAGGCTTTTCATCTTAAGGACATAAGATGAAACGGATTGGGAGTCATCTATCTGACATGCATGAAGCGCTCGAACCGTTTCGAAGCGCTCGACACGAGCTTGTTGAAAGAACATCTCCTTCAATTGTGTGATCATGTCATATGCACTATGATGCTCGAAGTCCTTTTGGAGTTCAGGTATCATAGTCCCAAGCATAAGGCAAGCGACTTGCACAGAATCGGTGTAATACTTATCCCAATAAGCCATGCCATCCGTATCATCCTCATCGGGTTGATCGAGAATGGGGTCTTCCAACACATACGCTCTATCCTCAAGGTAGAGGACAATTCTTAGATTGCGAAACCAATCCATGAAATACGTATGGTTGAGTTTTACCTTTTCGAGGATTGACCTCAACGATAGGTTGTTAAAGTTGATTGGTGAGTTTGAAATGTTGTTGTTATTGGCGGCCATCTACAAAATTTAACAAAGTTGTTTAAGTATCAATTTTAATTTAACAATCAATACCTTTTAAATCTAATTGATATTTATTAAATTTTAGAATCCAACGGTAAACCAAATTTCAGTTAGGTGACCTTTATCCCTTCATTTGATATAGCTAGGTAGTCATTATATGACAATTGCAATCCTTTTGCAACTTCTAAGTTATGAGATCATGTAATCCTTTTGCATGGCATATTTATCCCATCAACGCCTATTTGTTCCTCATACTTCGGTGACCCTAAGTTCATGATTCCCAAATCAAGTCGTCCTACTTGTGTAAACGTGTAAATTTAACATACAAGTGGTTAGGTGACCTTTATCTCACAAGTGTGCGAAATTCACCTTAATCATATTAGTTTGCTCATAACGGTTAGGTGACCTTTATCCCATTATGAGTTCCCTAATATTTTTAAGTGTCACACAAAAGGATGGCGTTTAACTTGTTTGCCTTGTTAATAAGGGATTTTAAGTTTTCATTATTTCTAGTTTAAGAAAACAATTATACCATACACCAACATGCATTTAGTGTATGGTTTATTTGAAAATCCATTTTTCATGTCTTGTAATTAGGCCAATTACTTGATATAAACCATTTTATATATGTGATCCTTTTCATGTTCTTAATAACCGTTTATCAAAGTACTTTTGCCACTTTTAATTTAACTAATTAAATTATCGTTTAGCTTGTGGTTAACTTGTGATTTACTTGTAGCAACCAAACATACAAACACAATAAACAACCATGCATGCAAAACAAATATGTTCACAATCAAGCCAATTTGGTAGACATTTGTTTAGCCGAAAACAAATGCCACCTGTTAAGGTGTTATAACACAAAGTAGGAGATTTTAAATCTCCCACTTAATCTTGCATCCAAATGCTTCTTCTTGTGTTCCTCCAAGTCTTCATCTTGTATCTTCATCTTTTTACAAAATATATCCTAATACATTTTGTCTAGAAAATGAAATATAACCTAATCTATTTTACATACCAAATATAAAATAAATTACATAACCAAAATAATATTATTACAAACCAATTGAATAAATATTATTACAAACCAAATGAATGAATTAAATCAACCAAACATTCAACCAACCAAACACAAGGTCAAGGCTTGATTGTGAACAACACCATACAACAAAATATGACCAAATGGCAAGTTCCAAACCCATTTGGAACCTCCCAGTAATTCGGCCAAACCATCTAACCCACCCAAACATATAATTTTTTGCATTTTACTTTCATGCATGTACATAAAATACAAAATATATAGTGAGTTTAATAACCATCTCGAAGCATATTTCAACAACTTCGGCTCTAGATACCATTGTTGGGATTTAACAAGTTTCAATATACTTAAAACATTTTATTAACAAATAAAGCGGAAGCATGTAATTATTACCATTTTAGAACTTGTTATACTTTAACCAATTAAAGTTAAATCCCAATTAGGATCAAGTTGTGAAACATACTTACAAACTACAAGCAAGAAAAGAGTTTATACCTACTCCAAGCTTGTTGATAAGTGATGAAGATGATCATGATGAATGGAGCCTCAAATGGATGAAACCCCAAGTAGTTATACCCCAAAGTTATGCACTAACACCCTAGCTTTTGGTTAGGATTTAATCACACTTTAAATAAGCTTGCAAAAAGTAAAATTGAACCCTCTTTTCCCTTTGAAAGTCTCGGCCAGAAACAGCTCAAAAGGAGCAGAATTTTTGCTTGCTTTCTTGATGTATTTGCATGTGTGTGTCTCTCCAAGAGAGCTAGACATGTACATATGGATATGGGATAACAAAGTGGTCAAAAGTATAAGTTCTTGAACACAAGAAATCAAACTCCCATGCTACTCTCCCATTTGTTTTATAAAATAGTTTTTATAAAACTAATTTTATAAAACCCCTCCCTTTTATAAACTTCCATGTTATTATTATTAATTATGTACATTTTATTTATAAAACCAATTTTATAAAATGTAACATAACTAAATTAATTATTTAACCTATAAATAATTAAATCCATATTATATAAATTATTCCATAATTTATATATACATCAAGTAATATTATTTTAGAAAACCATTTTTCCTAAAATCTAAGTGTCGCGTAATTTAATCAATGATCTAATTGTTAAGATCAAATACGAATAAGGTGTCGGTAAGTTTGTTATTGGGTATGACCCGACTTGGATCGAAACATATTAGCCACGTTAATTTAATATGTCTCTTGGGCATACGAAAAACCTTCACTTTTTAATCTTCCACTAGAAAAATCTGTTTACTTCTACTATTATCTTGGGGTGATACAATTCTTAATTCTATCATGTCTTT
This sequence comes from Rutidosis leptorrhynchoides, assembly GCF_046630445.1. NCBI lineage: Eukaryota > Viridiplantae > Streptophyta > Magnoliopsida > Asterales > Asteraceae > Rutidosis > Rutidosis leptorrhynchoides. The sequence goes on along the minus strand of NC_092338.1, from coordinate 322,471,627 downwards.
ATATTGCTATTCGTATTAATATCTACGGTTTGTAACCTCCGTGTTGTTATTGGGCTCTATATTTTCTCTTATATTTTGGAGCTCTTTGCCTTTTTATTCTCTTCTCGGTCTCTAGTGAATCGAGTAATGGTCCAGAATTTGTAAGTATGGAGTTTCGAATGAACTTAATGTTCTAAACAAGAAAGAATGTAATAGCACGATCTTGACTGGTTAAATTACCAGAATTCCATAGAAAAGATAGAACTATCAAGAAAATATGTTCTTGATATGTTTAGAGATTAAGTAGAATGTAAGAGTCGTGTAACACGGCCCATGATGACGTTATGGTCTGTGAATCATCACGTTTCATTAGAAACTCAGCATGACTTACTATAATATAATCACGTTGATCAAGTGTCATTATATTATACTAACTCATGCTTTAGTTCCCAACACTACTTCAAAAACATTCATAATTTAAATTCGAATTTTTCAGAATTTAGAAACTAAAACAGTTTTCTTTCTGATGTAACACTGATATCGTGAAAAGATAAATGATTTTTGATAAGAATAGTTATGAAAATATCTTTAGAAATATCGAGGATATTTATAATGAAAGATACAATAATATCATAGAATTTCTAATATCGATGGATGATGATGAAGATTTGTCCGTAAGAGTGTAGAGTCAAGAGCAAGGTATTTGTTAATAATTTCAGCAGATACTGAATCATTCAGATTCTTTGAAAGGAGGTTTAGTCCTTGTGATTTGTCCACAGCCTCCTTCATAGTTTGCTCAATCCGTTTTCCAGTACAAATTTTCGATTGAGTGTTTCCAACACTTCATTCTTTATCATCAAACTTCTGGCTGTTAACGTCGTTTAGAGTCTTTATTCAACTTTTTCAACATTTGGAGTATTGATTCGTAGGCTGGGTGCTTTTCAGAATTTCAGAATGAAAGATCATAATTCTAAGAGATGAATGTATATGTATACATATAACTGTTGATGTAGATATGCTGCGAGATTTAAAATACTGATTGCCAATTTCCGGTAACTGGTATGGAAATTCTCTTTACAAGATGTAGATGAGTACATGATAGAGTTTCAATGAATATAATGATTTTTCGAAAAGTCAAAGATCAATGAAGTTGCTGGTAAGTTTACTGCTAATCTGGAGGAATATAAAAGATTCCCCGGTAATGATGATGGAAAGGGTACTCGTATATATCGAGGTTATAATAAGGCTAGTCCAACTAAAAAGTTGAAGTTGATTTGCTGGAGCTGTGACAAAATTGGCTATTGTGAAAAAGAATTGAAATGTTATTTTCGGTATTAACAACACCAAAGAAGTTAGCATAGATACGTGTTAAACGTTTACTCAGGTACTGAGTGTTTTCAGGTGCATGACTATATGCATAAATCTTTTCTTCCATAGATGACGTGTAGTTGGTTCATCCTCTCGATTGAGGTGTTTTCAAGAATCTTGAAAGGTTTGAACGCAGATTGTAATCGTCAAGATACAAATGAGGTTTAAGATGAAATCAAGTGGCAAACTTGAAGAAATGTTTAGTTTCATATGTTATAATCAATGTTTTAATTCATTTTAATTGTCCAATGTTAGTAGTCCACAGTTAATAATTCAATAATTCATATATAGTTTAATATATTATATTCGAATTAACTAATACATGTCGTGACCCATTGTATACATGTCTCAGACTAGATCACAACTCAAAGTATATATATTATTTAGAATCAACCTCAACCCTGTATAGCTAACTCGGGCATTACTACATATAGAGTGTCTATGGTTATTCCAAATAATATATATAGATGACGTCGATATGATATGTCAAAACATTGTATATGTGTCCCGATTTATATGACGATATTTAAAGTGCGTAAAATAAATAACAGAAATTAAATGACGATAAATTAAATTGCGAGAATTAAAATTGCGATAAATAAATTGCGATAATTAAATTGCGATAAATAAAATGTAATAAGGAATTAACAGTTAGCTAGGAACAGTTAGCTAGGATTTTATTAGCGTGGATTCTTAACAAAATTTCTCATAGTTAATTTGTTTGTTTCTGACAAATTTTATTTTGTCAAATGTTTTCTTCATTATGCCACTTGTTGGATTCTGATAGGTAAATATCCAAATGTGAAATTGAATGAAAATGGTTATTCTGCGATGAACGGATTCCTATATCTGTGGATGTAAGTAGAATAGTAATTGACTGTTGAATCAGATTCGGAGAATGTACAGTGTAACTTATTAATGTGAAATCTAAATATTCCTCGGGTATTACCTACTCGTTAAAATATTTTCACCATTAACAGTTTGTACAAAAGAATTTTTAATTACAATCTTTATGAAAACATATTTACATATATATTTTCTTCTGATGTAATCATGGATTTAATGAATTAATATGATATTAATCTCATTTGCTTTTCAGTTTGAGCTAGAATAAATAATTTCTAAGACGTTAGAGATTACATAATCGCCGCAGAATGGTTCTCCAATGAAATTATGAATCAATACTTCATCGGCTACTGTTGTTGGTATTCTTTGGTATCTATGGTGTGTATAACATTGATGCTCGTGGGACAGATTGTGATGTTGAGGTGTGGGATGCGGATGTTTCTGTTGGAGGTGGTGATGGTGCTGTTGGTGTTGTTGATGGTGGTACTGTTGCTACCGGTGCTGCTACTGGTGCTTGTAACCTTTGCACCACATTCTCCAAAGCCACTACCCAATCGCGAAGCTCGTTGACTTCTTCCATTATTCCGGGATGATTGTCGGTCGGAACGAGCGGATGAATAAGATTTAGAATTTTAGATAGAATATAATCGTGGTGAGATATTCGGGAAATGAGGGTGAAAATGGTGTTTCGGACTGGTTCGCCGGTAAGTGCTTTAGGTTCATCGCCAAGAGGTAAGTTCGGTTGGTGAAAAGGATCGCCTTCTTCGCATCTCCATTGATTAAGTCGACTACGAACCCATCCCCAATTCATCCAGAATTGGTGATGACTGATTGGTTGATCCATTCCAGTTACACTGCTTTCGGAGCTCTAGTGGAAATCCATATCGGAATAGCTGTCGGAAGCTGAGGAATTTGAACTAGTTGCGAGTTCCATCTTGTACGGTTAGATAAAGGGTTTTCGATATGAAATGATTTTTGGATATCAGATGATATTCTAATTACATAGAATACTTATGTATAGTACATAAGATCTCGTAGATTACAGAGGAATTTTCGGAAGCTGTCAGGCAAAGTTTACAGTAACAGATACGCTAAGATACGAATTTATCTATACACTATCTATGCAATAGAGGCAGTAAGACGTGTCTAGACTAAGAATGATAACCAGGTAATTTTCGACAAGAAATGATAAGCAAAACTTTTGACATGCAGCTAAGGTCGAAGTCCAGACTCATTAATGCATCCTAACAACTACTAGTTAGACACACTAAAGCAAGACCTGGTTCGCTAAGACCACCTCTCTGATACCACATGTAGAGACCTGTCCTAATCTATCTAGACGAATACATTACATTTGGTTACATCACGAGGTACTTGACCTCTATATGATACATTTTACAAACATTGCATTCGTTTTTAAAAGATAAACTTTCATTACATCGAAAGTTGACGGCATGCATACCATTTCATAAAATATCCAAATATAATTATCTTAATAATAATCTTGATGAACTCAACGATTCAAATGCAACGTCTTTTGAAATATGCCATGAATGACTCCAAGTAATATCTCTAAAATGAGCAAATGCACAGCGGAAGATTTCTTTCAAACCTGAGAATAAACATGCTTTCAAGGTTCAACCAAAAGGTTAGTGAGTTCATTAGTTTATCATAATCAATCATTTCCATTATTTTAATAGACCACAAGATTTCATTTCCATTTTTCATAAACATCATGCATGCATATAGCAATCTGCATAAAAATCATTCATATGTTGAACAATTTGTAACCGACATTAACAAAATGCATATAGAATATCCCCAAAATAGAAATCCATCTGTATTAATAACACGAAGTACTAAAGTATACCATTTTCTAGTATGGGGGAGTTAGTGCCTGTAGATCTACCTTTAGGATTCGCGTCAATTAGGGTGTCTGTTCCCTAATTCTTAGGATACCAAGCTAAAATGGTGATATTCGGTATTCATAATCCAACATAGAATGTAATTTCGAGTACTTGTGTCTATTTTGTAAAACATTTATAAAAGCAACGCATGTATTCTCAGTCCCAAAAATATATATTGCAAAATGCATTTAAAAAGGGAGTAATGAAACTCACTATACTGTATTTTGTAGTAAAAATACATACGACGGCACTGAACAATGCAAGGTTAACCTCGGATTTACGAACCTATATCATTTGTGTATATATTAAAACGTATAATCGTAATCGAACAAATATATATATTATTATTAGTGATATAATTTTATATTAGTAACTTCTATATTTCATTATTAATATATATAATTATATATATATATATATATATATATATATATATATATATATATATATAAATTGTTTGTTAAAATAGTAATTATAACAATACTAGAATAATATTAATAGTGATTAAAATAATAATAATGATAATACTAGTGTTGATAATATTGATAATAATATTAATGATTCTCATAATAATATAAATGATAGTTTTATTAGTAAATCTTACAATAATGATAATAACAGTTTTTAAATGAAAGGTTTATTAATATTAACAATATTAATTACTAATAGGTTAATAATACTAATGTTTAAAAATGATACTAATACTAATATTAATTAAAAATAATGATAACATTAATAAACATAATTATAATAATGATAATAAAAATACCTAAATGATAAGATTAATAATAATGTTAATAATACTAAAAAAAATATTAATGATAACAACGTCTTTAATACTTCTAAATACAAATATGATATTAGTAATAATAACAATTATAACATTAATAATTTATAATGGCAATAACAATAGCAATAGCAATCATAATAAAATAATAATAATAATAATAATAATAATAATAATAATAATAATAATAATAATAATAATAATAATAATAATAATAATAATAATAATAATAATAATAATAATAATAATAATAATAATAATAATGGAAATGGGAATAAAGTGTATACCCTCCTAAAAAGAAATGCTCCAGACGGGACACGAACCCGAGACCTCTCGTTACCTAGACACCCCTTCTAACCAACACTCTATCATTGATTTTCTATTTTTAATCCGATTCTAATTATTATTAAACCGTATTTCTTTCTATTTATCCAATTTCCTTCTTCTTCAGTAATCCCATCGATCAATTCCATATACAAATCATAATTGCAAATTATTTGGTTTAATTTATGGTTTTAAATAAAAATGGAAACATCCTGTGTGTTTAAATAGATTTAATATAAAAAAATAAAAAAACAAAAAAAAAAAATACATTGTCGCTGTTTCTACCTAAGAACGTGGATATTGATTTTGAAATTGGGATAGTTTAAGACCTCGATTCCTTCATGAAAAAGGTTTACAATTGTTATTAGAAACTTCCTGCATCTATAATTAATCATAAAACATTAACAAAATCACGAATTTCGCGATGAACAAATATTTGACTTTTTGAAAAATAAAGTTTGACTCTCAAATTGATAATCCATACGAAAAATTGAAACCTGAAAGTTTGTAGATAGTTTGAGTAAGGGATTTCAATCATAACTGCATTTTTAGATTTTTAAAATCGTTACAAATTTGTGGATTTGATAAAATGAAATAGAAACAGAGATATCGGCTGTTCTTCTCATATTTTTGTTAAATTTAACAGACATAGATATTAACTGTGGTAATTGATAATGATGATGGATAAACGTTCAGGTTATATCAATAATAAAATTTGATCAATTATTTTGATTGAGAATGTCGATCGACAGAATACTTAGTGGGAGAGGAAAAATAAAAAAAAACAAACCCAGATAGTGATATGAAACAGATAAAGGGGACCTTTAAATCTGATCGTGATTCTTAATGGATTATTATATTCAGTATCAAAAATGTAAGTATGATAATGATAAACAAATGTTAATTTTTATAATAAAAATACTAATAATAATAATAATAATTGGAATAATAATAGAAATAATCATTTATATTAATAATTTCAAAGTAATAATAATAATATATATAATAATATTAATAATAATATTAATATTAATAATAATAATAAAGATAATAATAATTTTATTAATGTTAATAATGATGAAATGTATTATTATTTTCTAATAATAATAATGAATCAAAGTTGTAATCATTAATATATAGATAAAAATACTAATAATAATAGAATTAATAATATCAAATAATAAAGTGTAATAGAAAATATTATTATGATAACATTAATGATAAAGTTAATGGAAATTTTAATAAAAAGACAAGTTTATTAATCATTAATAATTATAATAATAAAAATGATAATAATAATATTATTAATGATTTTAATAATTATGTTAATTATAATAATATTAATAATAATAATAATAATAATAATATTAATATTAATGATAATAACAATTTTTACATAACAAATTTCATATATGTTATATATATAATAATATTATTAATATTGAGTTTTCTAACAATATTTATTTTAATAAAAGTAATAATATTAATAGTATTTTAACTTGCAATTTAATATATTAATATTACATATTATTAATCATATAATATTTATACCCTTTTTTTATATATATTCTAATATACATATCATAATAATTATTTATAGAAATCATATATATTTATATATATATATATATATATATATATATATATATATATATATATATATATATATATATATATATATATATATATATATATGTATATGTATATATATATATAGTCACACAATTGTTCGTGAATCGTCGTGAGTAGTCGCAAGGGTAATTGATTACATGAATATAATTCCAAAACTTTTGAGAGTCAATATTACAGACTTTGCTTATCGTGTCGGAAACATTTAAAGATTAAGTTTAAATTTGGTCAGAAATTTCCGGGTTGTCACAATGTGGCCGATTCACTTTAATGGAAAAATATTGATAAAGATTTTGTAGAATTTCGAGATGAGATACGTTATATAAGGTTCAGACTCAGTTCAGATGCAATAAATTCTTTCGAAGATTTGAGTAGCCGTCACAGCACGTGGCATGTTCTTCTATGCATTTATAACCTACCGCCTTGGCTATGTATGAAAAGAAAATACATAATGATGTCTCTTTTGATTCAATGCCCAAAGCAACCTAGAAACGACATTGATGTTAATTTGCAACCATTAGTTGATGACATGATGGAATTATGGAGTATAGGCATACACGTTTATGATGCATACAAGAAAGAATACTTCCAACTACGGGCAACGCTTTTTTGCACCATTAATGATTTTCCTACTTATGGTAATTTGTCTGGATATAGTACGAAGGGGAAAAAGACATGTCTTGTTTGTGAGGAAAATACTCACTCGATATGGCTCACAAATTGTAAGAAACCGGCATTTATGGGGCATCGAAGAGAGTTTGCTGAGAATCACCCGTATCATAAAAAGTCGGATTTATTTGATGGTACTATAGAGGATAGAAAGCTACCACCACCATTGGATGGAGAAACTACACTCTCCAAAGTTGCTAATATAAATGTTGTGTTGGGAAAGAAAGGTGTTGGTCCTCCCAAAGGTATTTGGAAGAAAAGTCTATCTTTTGGAAATTACCCTACTGGAAGCATTTACGAGTCCGTCATTTTCTTAATGTTATGCATATTGAGAAAAATGTTTGTGAAAGTTTGATAGGGTTACTGTTGAACATTCCTGGAAAAACAAAAGATGGAATTAAAGTTAGAAGGGACATGGAAATAATGAATATCAGACCAGAGCTACAACCCAAAGATATTGATGGAAGGTCCACCAAGTTTCTTCCACCGGCCTGTTATACTATGTCGAAGGTCGAGAAAACTAAATTCTGTCAATGTTTACATGGTATTAAGGTTCTATCAGGATACTCTGCTAACATTAGGAAGTTAGTTTTGATGAAAGATTTGAAGTTACTTGGTAAGAAGTTAGGTGATTGTCATGTACTAATGACTCAGATGATTCCTATCGCAATTCGTGGAATTCTACCCAACCGTATTCGACACACAATAACAAAACTATGCTTATTTTTCAACATGATTCATTCGAAGGTGATTGATCCTAATGTGTTGTATGAATATCAAAAAGATATCATATTACTCTTTGCGAACTCGAGATGTACTTTCCAACTTCTTTATTTGATGTCATGGTTCACTTGGTTTCTCTTATTGTAGAAGAGAAATAAAGGCATGTGGTCCAGTTTTCTTCCAGTATATGTATCCATTTGAAATATATATGGGTATCTTAAAAGGTTATGTAAAGAACCTTAATCGACCAGAAGGCAGTATCATTGAAGAATATGCATCCGCAGAGGTGATCGAATTCTGCACAAACTATATGCATGGGTTTAGAAGTGTCGGGATTCCACAAAGTTAACATGAAGGAAGACTTTCAGGTCAATGGACACTTGGGCGCAAGACGGGCTATTCAAATGTTGCCGATTATCACGAGGCACATTTTACTGTCTTACAACACACTACATCTATTGATCCGTACATACAAGAACACATGTCATTGTTGAGACAAGAAAACCAAAAAAAGAGTGCAAAATGTTTGGCAAAACAACATAAAAAAACATTTTTTCCGAATGGTTGAAAGACAAAATTAGGAGGACACTTCCAAATATTGATAAAACGGTCGAAGCTTTGGGATTCGTCCCTATACATGTGTTCCAATATCAAGGATATGACATCAATAGGTATACCTTTTACACTAAATATCAAGATAAGAAGAGTAAAACGTGTGACGATCCGGAAATTTTCGACCAAATTTAAATTTTATCTTTATATTATTCCGACACGATAAGCAAAGTTTGTTAAGTTAAATCTCAAGAATTTTAAATTGTGTTCATACATTCATTATAACCTCGACCAAATTTCGACGATTCACGAACCGTTATATATAAATAAATATGTATATATA